>NC_137139.1:26830546-27430546 GCF_949319135.1 Squalius cephalus
CACAGCATTGAGCGGTGAATGAGACCCAGAGGCAGTCTCCTCGCTCAATAGTCTTGTGAAGTGAGATAAATGTCATCTGAGATACAATGATGCTTCTGTTTTGAACACTGGAGAAGGTCACAGCAGCAGACAGTCCCTGCTGCTGGCTAGATGAGAGGCCTGATATTGCCCTTGTTTAAGTGGTTTTGCACTCTGAGGATGTAGCTGGACACCCAGAACTCCTCTTCATCACCCATGATCACATGAATGTCATTAGACTTTCAATTAGAGCAAATTTGATGGATTGTCTCTCTTTCCGCAGCCCTGTGGTCGAGCCAAGAGGGTGTGTTGTCTGTACTGTGGTATTTTAAAATCCGAACGTTTTCCCACAGTTCAAGGAAAGTACTTTTGTTTTATGCGGGGTCAACTTGAATGGCTTCTCTGAGCAAGCGTGAGAGGAAATGAGAGCGTTTATTGCTGATGCTTCTGAGCTTATGGTGTTCTTCAAGGTGAATTGGTAAACCAGTCTACAGTTATGGCATCACTTACTCGTTCCTCATTCCTCACCTCCCCTACTCTCTCCTACTCTATTCTCGCTCCTTTGCTTCCCTTTTGTGCCAGCTGAGTTGGCACAGACTGTGTGAAATATTTAAGGGCACAGCAGGTCTATCAGACGAGTTCTCAGTGTGGAGTTTGTGGAGTGCACTGCTGTCTGCAAGCTTGACACACTCATTAAATGTTGTATAGGATTCCACCCAGGGCCCCACTGTAAGATATTTATGCTTATGTATTATTGGTTATTTTTTCTTTTGGGCAGGCAGAACTTTTAAACTCTAGTCAAATCAATAGACAATGTTCTATTCTGTTTTTTTTCCCCAGCACTCATGATGTGTTTTTCTACCCTTGCAGGGCTAGCGGCCATGGCGCTGCAGATGATGGTGTAGACGACAGCTCCGTGCAGAGAGAGAGAGAGAGAGCAGAGAGGACACTGGGTCAATAAGTTGCTCTCCTCAACGTAGACTGACAGACGCTGTCCAGGTTTTTTCCAGGCCCAGGATCAGAAAGGTGAACGGATCACCTGGCCTACAGCTTCCTCTCAGAAAGATATTAAAAATGCTGCCGTATGGGAGGAGGCCCCTTCCCGCCTCTACTTGTGAGGCTTTCCTCCTCCTTTTCTTCCTCTCGTTCCTTCCTCAACATGGGGGGCTCGAGGTTAACCTCTCTTCCTTCCGAAACTTCATCCCACCAGAGGGAGGGCTTACGCATTTGGTCGTCCATAACAAAACGGGTGAAGTCTACGTTGGTGCTGTCAATTGGATCTACAAGCTCTCCAGCAACCTGACCAAGCTTCGAAGCCATGTTACCGGCCCTGTGGTGGATAATGAGAAATGTTACCCACCACCTGGTGTTCAGTCTTGCCCTCACGAGCTGTCACAGACTAGCAATGTCAACAAGCTGTTGCTTCTGGATTCAGGGCAGAACAGGCTCATTGCATGTGGAAGCACCTCGCAGGGTATATGCCAGTTCCTCAGACTGGATGACCTCTTCAAACTGGGTGAGCCGCATCACCGCAAGGAGCACTACCTTTCCAGTGTGTCCGAGGCTGGCACTATGTCAGGAGTGGTTATTAGTGGAACCCAAGGTGAAGACAGTGGAAAACTGTTTGTAGGTACACCCATCGAAGGAAAATCAGAGTACTTCCCGACTCTCTCGAGTCGTAAGCTGATGGCTAATGAGGAGAATGCTGAAATGTTCAGCTTTGTCTACCAGGATGAGTTTGTCTCCTCACAGCTCAAGATTCCATCCGACACCCTTTCCAAGTTCCCTACCTTTGATATCTACTATGTCTATGGCTTCAACAGTGAGCAGTTCATCTACTACCTAACTCTCCAACTGGACACCCAACTCACCTCGCCGGATGCCAGTGGTGAACAATTCTTCACCTCCAAGATTGTCCGCCTCTGTGTGGATGACCCCAAGTTCTACTCCTACGTGGAGTTTCCTATTGGCTGTACCAAGGATGGTGTGGAATATCGATTGGTTCAAGACGCCTACCTCAGTCGGCCTGGTGCCAAGCTGGCACGGTCGTTGGGCATTTCTGAACAGGAAGAGGTGCTGTTTATTGTTTTTGCTCAGGGCCAAAAAAACCGGTCGAAGCCACCGAAAGAATCCGCCCTGTGCCTGTTTACACTGCGTAAAATCAAGGAAAAGATTAAGGAGAGGATCCAATCCTGCTACCGGGGTGAAGGTAAACTGTCCCTGCCCTGGCTCCTCAACAAGGAACTGAACTGCATCAACTCAGTAAGTCACACTTACTAACTATATTGTTTGTTACACTTTATTGCAGTAGTCCACTTTAGACATTCTGCTTACTATTAGTAACTATGCAAATACATGTACATACACAGGCCCTGAGAATCTCAATGTTGCTTAACAGGGAAACCCTCAGATTAACTAGCAGCCACATCATTAGCTCAGTCTATAGGATTAGTACCCTGTCACTCTCTTGCCACATGTGTCCATTTCCTCAAGTGCTAATTGATTTAAACTCTTAAAGTTGTCCTGTCTTTGTTGTCCAATTCCTCTTGGGACCTTTGTTCGAGTGTCAGAACAATGTGGACAGCCACGGAGAGGTTAGCGTGCAGGCACATAGCTTACTTGCTAATCAACAGCACTCTTAGCTGCACTCTCTACATAGGCCCTCGTAGGAAAAAGCCAAGCTGGCTGTTCTACACAGAACACAATGCTCTAGCACAGAATGAGGGGATTATTCCCAGAGAACAGCCCAAATCCTCCCTTCTATTTTATGTGCAGCATGTTCCTGGGTGATTCGACTTTACTCAGACATACAAGAGGAAACTCATTTTGGCTGATGGATCGAGTCAGAGACTTGTGAGAGTAATAAAAAATAGAAGGATGGAGATGGTTATTATGAAAGAAAGGAAGATGAAGGGGAGGGAGGCAGATAAGGATCGAGAAAGTGTGCTGACTTCTCATGTAGTATTATGATATATTTTGATGCAGTCTCAGTAATGTAGTTATTGTTTCACAATTCTTATGCCATGACACCTAATCTACAGTATTTTGTCATAGCACTAGTGGGTTATGAATTATTACATTTCAACGACAACTTTTATTAAATGCCCCAAATGAGAAAACATAATATTTGCTTCAGTTTATAACGGCAATATCTGCTCTGATCAAACGTTTAGTAGCACATACATCAAAGCTCTAAAATTCAAACTAGGCAGTAATTTATTTTACCATCCATCAAATGCTGAATAGTAATCACTATCAGACTATATATCACAGTTAAAGAGACCTGCTGTTATTCAGCTGTCATAGTCTCTCTTTCAAAAGCAGGTTTGATTGAGAACTTTTTTGCTTTATTTTATTATAAATACTTGATATTGTACTAATAAAAGTTGTTCATTAAAACAAAAGTGTGCTTTTCTAAAGAAAATTGGCAGAAAATTAAAGAAAACAGGGAGACTAATGCTGTTGCATTAGTTGTTTAAGAAGATGGTCCTTCTTCTGCTGTGTCCATGTTAAAGGGATAGCTCACCCAACTTCATGTCATTCCAAACCTGTGTGCATTTTTCTCTTTTGCGGAACACAAGATGTTTTGAAAAATGTTGGGATCCAAACAACATCGGGCCACATTTTGGGGCTTTTTTTTTTTTTTTTTTTGCGCTTGTATTTTGTAAGGAGACAGTTTTCAAAATATCTTTTGTGTCTTACTGAAGAAAGCAATGTATACATGTTTGAAAATTACTTTTTTTGAAGGTGAACTATCCCCTGTTGCTCTGTCATGAAAATAATCTGAAAGACTACTTTTAATGTGATGCCTGCTGTTGCAGTGCAATGCTTATTTGTGCTACGCTTTGAATTGGCTTCTGACACATTTTGGAAATTACATTTGTGTTCGTGTACTTGCTTAATGTGTTTGGGCCTTACTTTGCCTCCTGCATAGACTTAACAGTTGCTTTTATAGTGCATTGTGGGTAGTGTAAACCATATGCTCTAACCTCTAATGCAGAATTTGAGGGTGGAATGGCCACAGTGGTAGACTCCGTCGACGAATAACTGACAGTGGCATTAACGATAATAACTGCTGCCATTATAATAACGGGCCTGGAGCAATCTGCCTTGGTAATGACGGCGGCACGGCTGGCTGAATTGGATGAAAAGATAACGCTCTGAGGGTCCTCCACCGGCAAGGAGCTTCCAGCTTATGAATAATTCACCCTCACTCACCTTGTGTTATTCATTTATAGCCCATCACAATCAGCGCATGATCAAAAATCCCTCTGCCTCCGCGCTCTGCTTACAAGCAATTAATGTTGTCATTTTCCAATCACAAAGCACACTTTCATAATTCAGAAGGCTTTAGGGGAGATACACACGCAGGCAGACAGACGACGAGAGATGCGTGCAATCAGACAGACAGACAGACAGACAGTAAGCGCTTTTGACGTCTTTCTTCTGCCCACCTGTCCCATTGCTCATGGTAAAGCTATGCATATATGGAAATGAGAACCCGTACATGATGGTGCTTGATTACCATCTGCTATACTGTGTTGCAATCCATCAAGGATACGACAGCAGAGTCAAATAATAATTACACACCGATTCTCTTCTCTATTCTGCTTTTTATCAAGGCTGGCAGTGGAACTTTTCCACTGTAATTCAGTTCTTTGGCATTTTCTTTAAAAAAAGAATGGACACTTTTGTTCATACACAGCAAGGGCTTCTAAAATGATTCAATAAAACATTAGGATGCAGCATTTTGAGGCGCCATGCATTTGGAAGAAGACTGATTTTGTACTTAGCTGCCAAAGTTGTCTATTCAGATGCTGATGTGAGTCTTTCTTATATTTTCAAACCTATTGATCTGCAGGATATTGAGATTATTCTGCTGGATTGCGTCTTTCCGTCTATTTCCATGCGACTTGTGCGGCAGACTCTCCCTCAAATGTTTCGATTTTATGGCGGCTGTAACAACTGAGGAACTTTTAAAAGTTCCAGGTCACCTTCTGTGCCAGATGCAAGCTGGTTTCTAACCATCTGAATTGTGCCCGTAAAAAAAAAAAAAAAGAGAAAGAAAAGGGGGTGGCAAAACAAAAATGTATTAGCATTGCTAATGAGTTGTTATGTGTGTCCACAGATGATATTAATGAGCACAACAACAACAACACAATAACAACAATACATTTCCGTACTTGAAAACAGTGAGAATCGCCTTCTCGGGAGAACATCTCATCATTATTGAACGACTTTTAGCTGATTCTGTCTGTGGCACTGAGACAAATTGTTGTTTAACTGATGAACGAAAATACACCAGGACCGACTCCTTACCCTTTGCTGCTTTGCATAATTACATTATCACTTATCTTGGTTGATCACTTGCCTGGTGATTTTGATTGCTAGCAGTTATCCTTCTAGTGTTCAGTTCTGTTTTTCCCTCAGACTGACGGCTGAAAGATTTTCTGTCTTGTCTTTTAATCTCAGATGCTATTGAAAACTTCCCAGATGAAAGACTTTGTGATTTTAATCATGACATTGAATATCATTTGCTTGCTGTTGGTGTTCACTTCAGTTCTTTCTGACTCCCTGAGGAACTGCTCAAGGAAATGAGAGAACAAGTCCACGCGGGACCTTTTCACGGACAGGCAAAAAAGATATTGTACTGGATTACACTTTAATGGCTTCCCATCTGTGCCTCCTTCCCTGCAGGGTATTGATCAGAGATGACTGGATATTGAAAAATCATATAGATGAAACTATATCCACCTCAATAGCCTCGGGGCTAATCGTTTTTCCATAGTCTTATTTATTGTGCTTCGGAACACAGGTTTGAGATTAAGGGAATCCTTTGTCGATTTTTCTTTTTTAAAGGGGAAACAATGAAAGAAAATTGACTGTAAATATCTATTCATTCCAAATGGGTGCACCAATACCTTTTCAGAGACCAAGAATGAGTACAGATACTTTCTACAGTATTTGGTAGTTGCTGATATTGTGGAGAACCAACCAGAAATTACAGGGAGAAAGTGGTGGAACCGAAACTGGGTTATACAAGAACATGATCTCAGTTTTCGATAGTAGTATCGTATCACTGCGTCCCTGTGTGGATGTTCCCATTGTGAATGTGCTTATAATGGGGCAAAATTTGCATTCCCTGGTTCTTTGTAGCCTTAACATAAGCTATTCAGATCAAACGAGGCCTTGTGAGCGGCCAAATACAGTGTAGACAACTGTATGAGCTCTCTGTGATGGTAATTTTAAATCAATAAGTCAGCCAGTTAACTGGGTAGTAAGAAAAATGACCCCCCCCCCCATCCAAGCCTTTCACATGGCGACTATGTGTGTAGGTTGCAAATCTCTTAACAGGTCATGCTTGGAGTGCTCCCCATCTAATTGTCGGTGTAATTATTTATTGATGTGTGTTTGTGTGGGAGCCGCGTATGGAGTGTGTGTGGGATGGTAGGTGGTTGTGATCAAGAGCGCAGTGTGTGTTTGTGGGTGTGCGCTTATGTGCGGCACTATTTGCCAGGCTGCGCATGCAGCTGTATTTGTTGTTTCATGTGGTGGTGGGCAATGGGTTGGATCCAAAAAACATTAGTCTATTTCATATTCCACAAAGGCTTAAAAAACATCCCCATATACAAGCTGGGAAAAGCCAGTTACACCTTCCCTGCTGAAAAGACCTGCTTAGATTTAACCAGCATGCATTTGCAGGCTAGTTAGTTTTGGTTTGGTTCTGTTGAGCTGGTCAGCCATCACTTTTTCCAGTGGTTAGCTATTTAAGAAGGCAAGTGGGGACACTTTCCATAAATATTAGTGTTTTTTTAATGAAAATAAATATCTTTTAAATGTAGTCAATATTTCATTATGTCGAAATTAACTATGATCAACCTAGTTTGTCCTGGAGCAACATTCCTATCAACCAAACATATTTTATTGTTAACCTTTGGTTTAGGGGTTGAACAACTTATCAGATAGTCATTGCCCTTTGATTTTAGTTTTAAGTTAGGGTTAGGAGGATGGCATTTGATATTGATTTAGTTTGTACTTGACATCACATTCACAGGTCTTTAAATCGTCGGTGAACCACAATCAAAAATGTTGCTGATTAAGTTATTTAAGAAGGCTGAACGCTAGTGCTTTCATCAAGTATAATATGTTTTTGGATCAGCGTCTTGTTGGTTGTGTGAAAACATTCCTGTCAACCAGTGAGATTTTCGGGTTAATGATGAGGTTTGGTTTTTAGCTTAAACAAAATTCTTATTAATAATTTAGCTTTGCCCTATGATTTTAGGGGTAGGTTAAGATTAGAGTTGAGACTATTTGACTAGAATGTTGTTCCAGGAACATTGCATACAGTACTTGGCAACAACATGTTCACAGGTCTTTCAGCGGGGTTGGAGAACTACAGTCCGTCTCGAGATTATGCAGGAAAAGCTCAGCAATAATCTTGTAATTTCCATGAATACTTGTTAAATCATTGTGAGTAATGGCCAGCCACTTTTGGTAAGCACATTTCCGAGCATAACTAGCATGACCTGGAAAGAAAGATGGTGAACCACTTTTGAAAGGACAAAACCATTCCTCATTCCTGGCACCTCGACCCAAGCTGGAGATCCTTTGGGAGTTTTGTGACACTCCGAAGAGGTCACGGTGGCTTTTAGAACTTTATTATTATGTTTTTTTTTTCCTCTTCAAGCTAGCTGTTGTCTGAAATGTTTCTAGCAGGCTCTCTCGAGTCCACATGTAATGAGGGGGTGTATGATTAGATGATGGAGCATTACTGGACGCTGAGGTCAGAGATTCCAGGAAAACATAAATTGTTTTGGGTGCATAATGAGGGTTGGATGTCCCTTTTGGGTGCCATCACAACCTTGCAACTTGTGTTTTTAGGGGGTGGATCCAGTGTATTTAGACAGAAAAATTCTAATAGCTAATGGAAACCAACAGTTACAGCTTCAAATGCCAAAATGACTGTGCTCTTTGTTCAAGTGAGTGGGGAAAAACAGCTTTAAGGCTTTGCCGATTGTGGGTTTGAATAGACAATGTTTGTGAGTCAAGTACCTTCATCTGATGTTGGACATTTAAAGCCCTGATATTGCTCCTGGGAGACATTTGCTGATAACCATGATACAGTACATTTAGCAAATGAGCCTGTAGATGCAATTTGATTCTTTCATTGATATTTTCTACCAAACAGATTGTTTTTGTTTTTTTCATTTTCCCACCAAAAGCTAGATCTGATCAGCTAGATACCAGCTGGATCTGATCCGCAACAGCAGTGGCCCCAAAACATATTTGGACACTAAAGCCAGGGTTTTTCAAACTTTTTGATGTCAAGGACTGCTTCTATGTATAGGCTGGAAACCCTAATTAAAATATCATAAGTATCATATTATGCTAAATTAAAAATGTTCACTGTACTAAAAAATGAATCTAAATAATCTAAATATATTTAAAAATACTGTATAAAAATATTATACTTCAGCAGGGCCGGAGTGGGGCCACATTTCAGCCCGGGAGTTTCAGGCTCAAGACCGGCCCACTTTTTCCATGGTGGAATTCCAAATTAGCACTTTTTTCCAAATTGGATAAATGAAGCAACAGTTCAGCTCTTACTATTGTGTTGTGTAGTTTGTAATGGTTCAACAAATAATGTACAGGTTAAATAATAATTCACTTAGACTTTATATTTCGCAATTGCGACTTTGTTTCACACAATTCTGACTTTATATTTCGCAATTCTGACTTTATAACACGCAATTGCGACTTTATATCAATTCTGACTATCTCGCAATTCTGACTTTAAAAGAAGCAATTGCAACTTTATTTCACGCAGTTCTGACTTTATATCTTGCAATTTCTGACTATAAGAAGCAATTGCGACTTTATTTCACACAATTCTGACTTTATATGTCGCAATTCTGACTTTATAACACGCAATTGCGACTTTATATCACGCAATTCTGACCATATCTCGCAATGCTGACTTTATAACACGCAATTGCAACTTTATTTCAGGCAATTCTGACTTTATATGTCGCAATTCTGACTTAATAACACGCAATTGAGACTTTATTTCACGCAATTCTGACTTTATATCTCGCAATTCTGACTTTATAACACGCAATTCTGAGAAAGAATTGCGAGATGTAAACTCGCAATTGTGAGATAAAAAGTCGTAATTATCTTTTAAAATGTTTTATTCTGTGGCGGAAACAAGCTTCCATACCTCCTGGCCTCTTCCTCCCATCCTCCCTGACGCGTACCGTTTACGGTAGGGCCGGCCCAGCTTATCGGTAGGCGCCGGCGGTGCCGCGGTAGCCCAATATTTACCTGAGAAAACGTTTTGGAAAAGACGGGCTATGGACCTAACCAACTCTATAGGAGGGGAGGGGAGAACTCCCTCACATGGTAGAACCCATGCAGAGGCTGCGCGCTGCGGTGTCAGAATGCGGAACGTGTAGCCTAACTAACGTGACATTGAAATGTGAAAAAAAAAACATAAAAAAAAAAAACCCTTTCCTCGACCGGCCCAAAAGTGAAGCGGCCCACCGGGATTTCTCCCGATTCTCCCGATTACCCACTCCGGGCCTGCACTTCAGTGTATTTTTAATTCCTTTTTGTTAATGTATGAAGTCATATATACATTTGTGTAATTTTTTTCCCAAAAATAAATGAATTTTCTGTTTAACAGTT
Organism: Squalius cephalus; assembly: GCF_949319135.1. Taxonomy (NCBI): domain Eukaryota; kingdom Metazoa; phylum Chordata; class Actinopteri; order Cypriniformes; family Leuciscidae; genus Squalius; species Squalius cephalus. The sequence continues at coordinate 26,840,252 of NC_137139.1, forward strand.
TAAATGGCAATCTTCTGTTTGCCAGGAAAATAAAATGGATGCTGCCTTAATCACATCAAAATAGTTTTAACTTATTAATTGCAGAAATTAAAATGTTATTTTTGACAGCCATAATACATGCATGCACACGCACGCACGCACGCATACACACACTCACACACACTGATACTGAGAAAAGCTCTAGCATCATTTGTTTACAGATGCTGCATGATTTGATTTTGTTATGTAATACAATGACAATTACACAAGTCAGATAAGTGTCAAAATGCTTTTTGGTGCCAATTCATTGTTTTCCTGTCTGGTCATGAATTAATGTATCGTTTGCAGGGGTCACCAGAGGCAATTTTTCTTGCGTCGACTTAGAATGCATATAAATTGGCATCAGGCAATTTCACAGCATGCTAAACATTATGTTAGCTTGATCAGGGCTCTTTAGCATAGTGCTGTTGGAAGCTCGCAGGCTCACCATGCTGAGTCTTGGAGTGCCGTTTCCAGTTTTTCTTCTTGAGCGGGAGTCAAACGGCAGACTCACATTCTCTCAATGTTATGTCCCTCTTATGGCCTTGTTGTCGAAGAGAACGCGCCCAGCGGGGCCTGCAATGGCTACCCTAGAGCCGCTGAATGGAAACTAATGAAATCGCTCATTGCTTTCTCATGTACTCGCGCACAACAGAGATGTATCTCAGATCTCATTACTCTGTAGCTGTTTGTGAATGTAGTTTAGCAGAGCTCTTGAATACAGATGATTCCAGCCGGAAATGCAGCACGCTCTTGGGAGAAAGTCTGTGTCTGTGCTGTAATTGGATTAGTGTTTATGGGATGCTTAATTTTAGATTATGTAGATTATAATCTGAAGATTTTGCTGGGACAACAATGTTAAAAGCCTCAGATCAGCTTCGTGAGCTTAGAGATCAGACGCGCACACAGGCTTGCGCGTATGACTCACAGCATTTGGTTAACAGTCAAGAGCTTGTTATTCAGACTAAATATAATAGTCGCATGTGTAATGAAAATACATGAAACAATCAAAAACACGTAAATGCAAAAAGATGTTGAATAAGACATTATATGAAAATATATGTGAAATAATTCTTACTGTTATTTGTGAAAATGTTTTGCAGATATGTATGCTGTAGAAGAATTCACAAGTTAAGAGTTTTATGTAACTTTAAAATTGTTTCATTTTTTTATTAACCTATTAGATGTAATATGATGCAAAGTTATTTAGATTGACAGATTATAATGAAACACTTTCATTCATGTTTTTAGGTTTAACATATGGCATTGTTTTTTTGGTCATTTAAGCAGTTTCTTTATTTGTTCTTTATGTATTTTGTATTTAAATCCTAACAACACTCAGACCAACCGAGATCCAAATAATTACACACATGCACGGGTACATACACACAGAGTGTTTCGACACACGTTGAAGTTCACTGGAATCTTAATGGGAAACGATCAGGCAGGAAGTGGGTCAGTAATGTTGAGAAATTGGCCTAAATTGCATTTCCTACCCTGCATATTAAGAATAGGACCAGCTGCTTTCAATGGAAGCTCTGAAAGGCCTGACGTCTGAGCGTGCCAAACATACATGTGATCGTGCAAATCATTCAGCCTCTACAGGTTGTTTCTCATGAGAGGCAGTGCAGATTTGGGGATGCCGTGCCAAACTATTTGTTCTGTTATCCTAATCTGAACCGTATGAAGACTGTAGATCACACTGCTCTCAAATATACTGACAAACTGGGAAAATCTCAGGAAAAATATATGTGTGGGATTCTGGGCCATATTTTAACACAAAATCAAAAGAAAAAATGATTTTGCATGATTTGCTGCTGAACACAAAAGAAGATATTAAATTAACTGACAAACAGTTGCTGGAAACCAAACAGTTGCTGGTCCTCATTGACTTCCAGAATATTTTTTCCCTCATACTATGAAAGGCAATGGGGTCCATCAACTGTTTGGTTAACCATATTCTTCAAAATATATTCTTTTGTGTTCAGCAGAAGAAAGAAATTCATACATGTCTGGAACAACTTGAGAGTGAGTAAATGATGACAAAAAAAAAAAAAAAAAAAAAATCTATCCCTTTAAATGATGCCACAATTCAAATAATTCAGTGCTCCTCCAATAGGCTTTTTATTCCCCAATTATAATTGCTAAAATATGACCTGGGAAAGTTCTTGACAGGTTTTATGAGATTTATCCAACTAACAAAAAAAAACTCTCTGCTTTCATATGGAAGCATTTTTGTACCTTTGCTCTCCTATTCAGTTTATGTTGATTTATAGATCAGTGAAATGCATAATCGCTTAACCTCCGTGTTAGAGAGAGAGACCGTGAAACCGAGAGAGCACAAGTGTTGTGCATGTGTGTTCTGTCTGTGCCAGATGCCATGGGGCCGAGAGCAGGTCATGGGCAGTCTCATAATCAGGCCTCTGTGCTCTGCTTGGAAATGTGTTTGCGTTGTGAGGCGCTGGTCTGAGGAATCTGTATGTGCGAGTGTGAACAGGCTGTGTCTGGGGTGCGTGTGTGGTGTCAGGTCAGTGGTGAGGAGATATGAACATCTGTCCCACAGCTTTTGCCTGCTGCTAGTTAAATGACACAAGTGCACACGTTACACATTAGCACATGTGTGCGGCTCAGAGTTGCACTTGCCTCCTTCAGTCAGCCTTATGATATTATACATAGTCTCTGCTCTAGAAGGCATGCACCCCAAGCAGCGTTCATGGGCATCCATCCATCCATCCATCCATCCATCCATCCATCCATCCATCCATCCATCCATCCATCCATCCATCCATCCATCCATCCATCCATCCATCCATCCATCCATCCATCCATCCATCCATCCATCCATCCATCCATCCATCCATCCATCCATCCATCTGCTACAAGGATTGTTTTCGAGAAAGAACTAGTCGCTGGATTTGGGCAAATTTTCAAGGGACCTGATATCAGATCTTTGAAACATATTCAAATTATTATTGTTTTATTTAGTTAATGAGATTCTTGAGCGCATCTAGTTTTTAGGTTTTGCTATCAAATGGTCATTATCCCAGATTATGACAGATTCAACTATCCCGTAAGATTACATTACAATACTTGGCCAGAGTAAATTGCAGTGTGGACCTGACACAAGTTTGACTAGACTACACAGGACATAACGCTGAATCTCTTTTTCTCTCTCCCGTTCAGTGACTCATTCACTCTCTCTTAAGTCTGTAAATCACCATTTTAATAGCATCATTTTGAGGGGTGTTTTTTAAAATATACAGCTTTAATTCAAAATCAGTCCAGAAGATCAGCGGTGCACACTTCTCCTCTGATATTTTCCAGTGCCTCCATGCAGTGAACACCTGCTCTCACTCCACGACAGTCTCATGCAGACGTTATAAAGTCAAACAATAAAGATCACGAGTGCCTTTTTTAATGCCAGACGAGGGGCTGGAGTGAAAGGGGAATGGAGACTGAGAGAGAGAGAGAGTCCACAGGTGATTTAAAGGTGAAAGAGTAGACTGATAAATCGCTCTGACTTAAAGTGGCCATGCCGTGGGTATTGGGTAAACATTAGAACCACAATGCAGGTGAATCTGAGAGTGTATTATTATGGGTGTGAATGTATGTTTGATTATACATCTGTGTGTATAAACCAGCATTTGTCATCTTACAGCCTGTCAATGACTTAATCTTACTGTAAGTCATGAAATGTGGAAAAGAAACTTAGTTTGTCAGTTGTGTAGCATGTACTTAAATATTTACAGGAAGACAGGCAGGAACAGGCATCAGGACTGCAGAAACTGGAAGCAGTCCGACAGAATGTAGAATCATACACTACCGTTCAATATTATTAATATATAATAATATTTTTAAAGAAATGAATACTTTTATTCAAATTAACTCCTTAATAATTCATAATGTATTAAATTGATCAAACGTGACATTAAATACATTTATATTGTTACAAAAGATTTCTAATTCAAATAAATGCTGTTCTTTTGAACTTTCTATTCATCAAATACTCCTGAAAAAAAGTATTATTGTTTCCACAACATTAAGTAGCACAACTGTTTTCAACATTGATAATAATAAAAAATGTTTCTTGAGCAGCAAATCATCATGTGACACTGAAGACTGGAGTAATGATGCTAAAAATTCAACTTTGATCACAGCAATAATTGGATTGCAAAATATATAAAAATACAGTTATTTAAATTGTACTAAATGCATCTCAAATACCGACCTTAATTTTTTTAATGGTAGTGTGCATGTGTTTATTTTATGAGAGATTAACTAAACTTTTAAAACAGTTGACCATTTACAATGAATTGAGACAAAAATGTGTATAAAAAAGATTTTTAAATATTTAAAAATGGGGAAAAACTTAAGAGTAAATGGTGAGTAAAATAAAACGTCAATAGGCATGTTGTGTCAACTACACATGTGCGTTGTGATTTTTCACAGAATGAACATTAGCGTCTAGCTAAGACCCGAGACCTCCAGTGTTGCTCTACCAGTTGAGCTACATGAAAGTCATAGCATTTTCCTTAATCAAATGACGGGACAGGCAACCTAAATACATTACGTCCTACTAAAGGACTTTCGATTGAGGGTCAATAGGATTGCTTAGTGGAAGCAGCTTTATAAATAACACCATTATATAAAGCTGAACGACAGCTCATGATGGCCATGCTAATATGACGTGTATTTTTAGATAAGCCTCAGATGCTTTGGGAATCTGTGATGTTCTCCTGTCTAATGCTGTTAATGCCAGAGAGAGCAGCAGAGAGAGTGCCTGAATTCTGGCTCGCTTTAGCGCAAGCACCATTAAGACCCAATTAGAGAGCCTCCATTGGCTGTTTGAAAGAAACAAAGGGCAAACGGCTGAGCCGCTGCATTTCCACCATCACCAATCAAAACAGGAGGCTGGCAGCCTGCCATCCCTCCACTCATCTCTCGCTCTCTCTCTTTCTCTTAGGCCATGCGTCCTAAGATTTTGGCAGCCTCTCTTTATCTTCATTTATGTGTTCCACCATCTACAAACACATTTAAGGACAAGCACACACATAGACACGCATCAACACAAACACGTTTAAGGACAATCGAGCACATGCACACGCGTAAAACAAACACACTCGCACATGGCTGCCCACCTTGGTGCATACCTAAGTGTAAACAAATAAGGATTCATGTTTAACACAAATGAGCGTGCTTTATAGACACTTAACAGCAATGAGTCTTAAAAAGACAGACAGAATATTATTTTATTATATTTCTTCATTAAATTGATCAAAAGTGACAGTGGAGATATTTAAAATGTAACAAAAGATTTTTATTTAATTAATGCTTTAATAAATGTAATACATACATTTAATAAAAGCAAATAATGCAGCCTTGGTGAGCATAAGAGACAATAACATAAACATTTTTAATGTTTCCAAACTGATGTATGTATATATATATGTGTATATGTATGTGTAAATGTATGTGTGTAAATATATGTATATATGTCTGTCTCTTAAGCTCACCATGGCTGGAGTTATTTGCATATATATACACATACACATACACATATATATCTATATACATATACATACAGTATATGTCTCAGACCATACATATTAATAATGAATAACCAAATGTTATGCAAATAAATATAAACTAATAACCAAAGTCAAATTCCGTTTGGTATTTTTGTGATAGCCGAGACTGACGTCTGAATTCATTGTGTTAAAAATGGAATATAATCAAATTGTATATACGGTAAGCACAACTGTATTTATCTCTCTAAAAGAGGACTGAGAACTTTGTATCTCTCTTGTGTATGTTCTCCCAAATATACCTGGTCTATCAGGTGTCTGTCTCTCTGGATCAGGCCTACGGCATCTCTGAAACATGCAGCCAGATTAACCCTTTGAGACATGTCCATCACATCCCCTTCTGTCAAACCCTGCCTCCCTCATCGATCCCTAAGGCTATCATTGGATGGATGGAGAGAGAGGCAGGAAAAGAAAGAGATGGACTGATAGAGGATAGAGTTGGATCGTGTCTGCTTTGAGATCGATCAGATGGTGTTACGATAAGACATCAGGATTACAGCTGCTCTCTGAGGTGTGTGTGTGTGTGTGTGTGTGTGTGTGTGTGTGTGTGAGCATAGGTGGGTTGGCATCACATTCCTCTTTCCCACTGGTCTGCATTGGGTCACTTGAAATCAGGTGCTTAGTCATCAGCTTAACTGAATCAACCAGGCATTACTCAGAATTGTGGGTAATATTTGTGCTTCACATAAGAGGGCATTGTTTTTATTAGATAATACATTTACACAACAGCTTCCTTGTCTTATACCTTCCATGCTGTTGAGGGGTATTTTTAGACTTTAGAGAGATTTACCGCAACTTAAAGGGATAGTTAACCGAAACTGAACATTCTGTTGTTATTTACTCACCCTCATGTCGTTCCAAACCTGTAGGACTTACTTTCTTCTGTGGAAGAATTTTTTTTTTAGGTGAATGGGGCCTTTTCCGTGTAATGAAAGTGACTGAGCACTGATTCTGTTAAGCTCCAAAATGACCAAAAATGTACCATAAAAGCACCATAACTTACAGCTTATGACTCATGTGCTATATTCCAAGTCTTTTGAAATCATGTGATAGTTTTTTGATGTGGAACAGGCCAAAAGTCTAAGTCATTATTTACTGAAGCGATGCACTGTAGCTCTCCTTAGCATAAGAAAAATAATCATGTCTGATTAGTGAATCAATTGTCTCTTAGAATCAAATCTTTACAGCAAATCAGATGATAGTTCAGCCCACTGACTCAGCGTTTCAGTTAGCAAGCAGTCAACCTCTCCCCTGAGGGGAGTTTTATCAGTCGCTAGCAATAATTTCTGTCTGTTCCTCATAAAAACTATTGTATGACTTCAGCAAACTTGGAATATAATGCACAAGCTGTATGAATCACTTTTATAATACTTTTATGGTGTTTTTTTGGAGCTTGATAGCACTAGTCCGCATGAAAAAAACATGTTTTGTTTTCCAGAAAAATAATCCTACTGCTTTGGAACAGCATGTCTATGTCTTTAAGGTCAGCTTGAAACATCCTTCTGAATTCCGAAATGAGTAAATAATACATTCAGAATTTAGTAAGTTTTAGATTGGTTGTTGACATGAGAACAATTGTTGGGGAAAATCATCCTGTAGAGTCAGTTTTGATCTTCAGTGGCATCAGCACAGATGGGTTCTTTTAAGTTTTTGTTGTTCATGCTCTCTGACTGAATTCTGAGGCATCTCCTTCCTGTCCAGCCTGTCAGAGGCATTTCGGCCCCCTTCCATCTCAGCTGTCATCCCCCTTGCATTCCACGGATATTGAAGATGACAGTCTCAGTCCAGCCCAAGAAACTGTGGTCGCATGGTGTCTGTCTTTAGCTTGTTAACATGCCTGTGTCTCTTAACGCCCTGCTTCGAATTAGAAATTTATGGGAGCGATGAGATTCCTTTTCGGGTCAGGACACCCGTCGCCTCCCTTCTTCTCCCACCGAAAACATTCTGCACTGGACTCATTCCTCCTTTCTGTAGTCCACATTGTTTAGTCATCTTTCCCTCTCCCTTTGCTCCAAAATGAGGCTGTAATTTGAGTTAAGAATGGTAAAAAGAAGAAATCTACATGAGGCATACTGGAGAATCTCTGATAGATATGCATCGCTGCCACTCGCGGTCACTGGCTATGGGTGACTGCCCTGTTATTTCTGCAGTTTTCAAATGGGGTGCTGAATAGGAGCTAAAAGCAAAACATTTCAGCAGTGTACGTAATTTCTGAGTTTAAATGTGCTTGTTAAGTGATGTAGCTGTGTACATATGCAGCATTTTCTCATGAAGTAACCCCTTTAAATTAATTAAGAATTGAATTGAGATTGCTTTATAAAATTTCAATTCCTAAATGTAATTTGAGGTAGCCAACATTTTAATTTGCAATGTAAGGAAGAAGACTCAAAATAAATCAGAAGAACACTTCCTTTCCCAGAATGCTGTGTTGAATTGCAATTCAGTACATTCACCTTCCTGTTATTCCAGATCAACTTCCTGTGATATTTAAATTCTTTAAATCTGAATTTTGCACACCCTGATGCACTGGGGCAATGCCATTATCCAGGTAGGACTCATCCACTTGCCATTAGTCGTAGTTTGTCCCCGCGACCTTGTCTTTGCCAGCACTTTTCAAGCTTTGCTAACGCAAGTGGTATTTCCAGCATCATTGGTTGGCTTGCATTAACCGCCATTACCAGCGTCATTAACTCTGCCAACATAATGTTTCCTCATCTAACTGAGAATAACACCTAGCGGCAATAACTGCGAATGGTGAGCAACAAACGTTTTCTCTCAGGAGATGAGTCCAGCTCATACCTGAGTGCAGCCCGATTGTAATTACAGTAGGTGCATGATGGTCGGTGTAACCCAGACGGTCGCTAACCTTGGGGATGCACTTGGTCTGTTTGTCCAATCCCCTTCTGTTCGTTCTATTTACAGAGCAAATATCGGCATCTCCCATGGGGTTTGGGAAGAACATGCTCTCTTGTGTTGTAGGGCACAGCTCTGGTCCACTACAGTGTTCGGGAGCCTGAATATCCTTCCCGCTGCCTGGAACGGGTCATCCTTGGCAGCAGTGGCACCCCTCGCTGGGTGAAAGATGAGGGGCACCGTTGGGCAGCAATGCGGTGCAGTAGGGGTCATGGCCACTTTTGTCTCTACTAATGAGTCCAGTCTGTCGTCCAGAAAAAGGAGGACGTCTCCCGGGACACTTTGTGCATTGTGTGGTCGTCTTTGTGTGGGATTATTAGGGATTGTTTGTGCATAAGGCATTGAATTGCAAGGCATTTTGTGCAACATTTGATGTTGGCCATGTCCATGTTACCAGTTTTACCATACAAAGGAGTTAACTTAAGAGCTGAGAATGATTTTCCCTCAGGTCCTCTATATTTTCCGACGTTCTTCTAGCAGCACAAGCACAGGGACTCATCCTGCGATATATCTGTATGAGTGTGGGCCTCTGGCTGATTCATTAGCACAGAAAATACAGTATATGGCCTTTAATGACCCAAAGGAATATCAGGCAATGGATTGGTATTGCAGAAGATTAAGACGAGTGAAAATGCCATACCGGGCACCATCGCTCCCAACACCCACTCACTAACTACTTTAATAACTGTGCCTTTTTCTTATCTCTCCCCACAGCCTCTGCAGATAGATGACAACTTTTGTGGCCAGGACTTCAACCAGCCTCTAGGGGGCACCACTACGATCGAGGGGGTCCCTTTGTTCCTGGACAAAGACGATGGGATGACGTCAGTGGCGGCGTATGATTATCGCGGGCACACCGTAGCCTTCACCGGCACCCGTAGCGGCAGGATGAAGAAGGTGAGTCGCATGCTTAATTTTTGGTTTTGAAGGTAATGCGATTGTACATGTTCATTTGAGGTCGGATAGTGATGTTCGTAAAGGTTTTGGTATGGTGTCTTTGTCGGACAGAAATAATGTTGTGGTTGAAAGGGACAGTAGAGTAGAATAGGATAGAATTTTTTTTTTTTTGTGAGGTTTTATATATATAAATATATATATCATAATATATTTTCATCATAGGACTCAGTGATTTCAGTATTTATAGTGTTTACATGGCAAAATTAAGTGGTACAGTATCTTTTTTGTTAGTGATTTACATGATTACCCTGGTAAAAAAGTATTCTTAAAATATTTCACAGTGCTACAGTATGTAAATACCATATGAGATGTAGAAATCATTCAGTACCATGGTTTATATCAAAGTACCAAGGTAATACCATCAGATACCATCAGTGAATCTTGGTACAGCCACAGTGCTGTTTTATTATTTGTATTAGACTACTAAAAGTCAGGCACATTTGCTCTCAAGAATATGAAAACCAGCCACATGCACACACACACTTCTACACAAACGTGCTTGTGCTGAAGTATGCAGTAATCCTGTCTCAGTCCTTGTATATGACCCCGGTGTGATGTCTAAACCGCTGGCTGGATATAGGTTGTGCGCGGGGGTGGTGAGGGGGGATCAGCGGATGTCGAGTGATATCCCATGATCGGAATCACATTTCTCCTCCACCTTGCTCTTCCTGTAGCGGCCCCAAGTTGGACAGCACTGCCTGTGTCATTAGACAGAAATCAATGGCCCGTGTGCACATACACTGTGTGTGTCTAGGTTCCAAATGAGGTGAAAGCTAGAAAGGTGTATGTACATATGTTGATGGCACGTGTCAGTTAATTGAGTACCAATCTTGTTCCTGCTCCTTTCGTTGCTCGACCACCTCAGTCAATCTAGTTCCTTTGCAGAGCCTTAGCCAAATATGTCTGAGCCCTCAAGAGCTGAGCTGTAAGAGATGGACCAGCTCTGGATCTTAGATGTGTGTTTGTGCCGGCGGTGCTGTTTTATTGCTATTCATTTAGTGCTAAAGTGTGGGTCTGGCCCTAATGAAATGTAAAGCTGTAGTCTATTGACGTGGGCTCATTGTAATTCCTCTAGTATTTCAGTTGCTGCGAGGCCTTATTGATTCATCTGTATGAATATATAATCAGGGGCCTAAATCTTAGTGGCTGCAGACAGCTGTACGAGTGTGTGTGAGTGAGAATGTTTGTGAAGCAAAGACCCATGATGGGCTGTTAGACTGCGACATGGAAGACTGTTTGGTTCAGTTCTATCTATCTATCTATCTATCTATCTATCTATCTATCTATCTATCTATCTATCTATCTATCTATCTATCTATCTATCTATCTATCTATCTATCTATCTATCTATCTAGCCACTCTATCTCGCTCGCCTATCTATCTATCTATCTATCTATCTATCTATCTATCTATCTATCTATCTATCTATCTATCTATCTATCTATCTATCTATCTATCTATCTATCTATCTATCTATCTAGCCACTCTATCTAGCCACTCTATCTAGCCACTCTATCTATCTATCTATCTATCTATCTATCTATCTATCTATCTATCTATCTATCTATCTATCTATCTATCTATCTATCTATCTATCTATCTATCTATCTATCTATCTATCTATCTATCTATCTATCTATCTATATCGCCACTCTATCTCGCTCGCCTATCTATCTATCTATCTATCTATCTATCTATCTATCTATCTATCTATCTATCTATCTATCTATCTATCTATCTATCTATCTATCTATCTATCTATCTATCTATCTATCTATCTATCTATCTATCTATCTATCTATCTATCTATCTATCTATCTATCTATCTATCTATCTATCTATCCCCATCCAAGATTTTTATTTAGCCAAAAAAAGAAAGAAATAGGTTTAGCACAATCAAAACGTTTCACCTTAGCACAAAAATTATATATCCATACTTCAAATGTCACAAAAATGACTTAAAAAAAAAGATGTTGTCAAGAAAAAGGGCTTTAACCACAAATAAATGTGATGGCACATGACAGAATCAGCCTACATGCAGTGTCTATTTTCGTGGTGTTGATCTCTGTAATGGTCAAAGTTGCATTAAATCATATCATATTCATATTATTAAAATGTATATAAAAGAATGTTATGGCAAATTCTATTTGGTAATTTATTTGGTAATTACCGTACTTATACTATGTATGTATGTATGTATGTATGTATGTATGTATGTATGTATGTATGTGTTTATGAGATGTATTGCGTGACCCTGCTATGAAATGTGGCCCCTGTGGGGCCAATGCACACAGGAGGTCAATGTCAGTGATTTTATAGAATCCACTACTTGGGTTCATGGGAGTGAACATATCCATATAAAATCCTCTATGCATAAATATGTCTGCCTCCTTGACATCAGCTGTACCCTCCAACCTCAAGCATCAGCTTGTCTGACTCTTAACTGAAGACAACAGCTAATAAAGCGGCTTGAAAATGCGTTGGATGAGACTATTTGTTCACAAACTGAGTAGAACCTATCTGAATCAGAACTCTATATATCTGTATGCGACGGCAGAGTTCATGTGCTTACCATCATGTGGTCATTCCTAATGTGTCTTTTCAACCCTGAGCTTGCAGCTTGTGGCGGCTGGAAATTAAGGTGCTTGTGAATAACTAGTCATTCACGTTCATGTCATAATAATAATAATAATAATAATTTGTTACATTTATATAGCGCTTTTTCTGAGACCTCAAAGCGCTTAACCCTGCAATTTCTATTTGGTAATTCATGTCCACCTTCCCTTCAGGAAGTCATGTCCACCTACCCACCTCTGCAGGTCTGATCCGCAAGTCCAAGGGAAGATCTCCCTTGGTGAAGCTAAATGCTGGTGGAGGGCTACAGGTCACTTATCATTTAGCACGTTAGCATGGCTAATTAGCATGTTAGCGCAGCCACACGTGTACCCCCCCCCTCCACTGCTGAAATGTCACTTTAATTAAGAAGCATGATCTGATTTGAGCTAATTTGCCGAGCGAATGGTAATTACAGATAACATTTGGAAGCAATGAGCAAGAAGGAAGGCTTGTGGGGTGGGTGGGGGGTGTGTTGTGGCGGCAGGAAGTGATTTCTCCTTGTGGAAATCTCGCCTGATTGAGAACGATTAATGATTGACAACATCTTGTAGTCCTTGGCGGGAATGTCGGAAGCCGTGATTGGTGGCAGTGATTAGGGAGCGTGCTGTATAGAACGGAACGAATCCTCAGAAGTTCGTTGCATGGTCAGTCGTTCCGAGCGGCGTTATGAAGCGTCACACCTGTGAGGGACAAATAAGAGGAAGACTGACTGCAGCATGTCGTAACTGTGATTTTTTTTTCTTCTTCTTTTCCTTAGCAAAAACCTAATATTCTCATTGTCAAATTGAAGCTGAATCTGCCAGTACAGATAGCTGTTCACTTTACTCTCTTTCTCTCACACAGACGAAATAAATGTCACATCCAGCTCCTCTCTTATAGCGGGCACTGTGCCCGTGTTTCTGTCTCAATCTGTGTCTATTCATTGTTCTTCTCCTTGAAGAAGTAAAAGATCATCTTTATCATTTTGTTAGACTGTCAGTTTCTGCCTCTGTGTCCTGACTGAATCCTAAAACCTTGCCAATATGAATTTGATATTTTATATTTATAAAAATTTTATATATTTAATGTTCATGTTTATTTCTTATATTCTGTTTGTATGTAATTATCTAATTATCTACTCTAGCTCGGTTCAAAATCTTAAAACCTAATGTGCTGCCTACTTGAATCGCATTTTAAAGAAGCTGTAAATTAAAAAATGACTTCCATGTAATTCATTTTTAGCAGATGTGCAAGTTTAAATATTTGTCTTGTGGTTGTCTTTCAGCGCTGAAAAAAGTCTAATTAAAAGTGAACTATTTTCACAAATTTTTCTGTGCTAGGTATTTTTATGCTTGTCAGAGTGTTGTGTTATTAGCTTAGCAACATGCTAATGTAAGACTCAAACTGAGTCAATTGTAAGTCAAGCTTCCAGTGCGCTTTAAGTGAGAAGGGCTATTTGTGTTGCATGTGGAGTTATATTGGTTCAAATTCTGTAGCATATGTCTCCTTAGAAGGTAGCTGCATATCTAGGGAGAATATAGCAAGGCAGCTCACTAAGCAATGTGCACGTATGTGTACCCTGGCTCTGTGTGACCATATAAAGCACTGGCAGATGGGTTTGATTGAATGAGCCCCTGGCTATGAAGCTCATTGGACATCTGTGAGGAAAGCACACTTTCAACCAGGTGCTTGCAGGTTTTTTCCCCCCCCTCAAAGTCCTGACTTTGCTCAGAAGTGCCCTTGAGTAGCACTTAACCTATGAGTCCAGGGGGAAAATCTGTACCCATGAGGGTCTAAAATTAGCCTGTAATGGATGGCGATTGTATATAAACCTATTCGGGCTATTGCGAAACGAAACAATTGCCAATAAGCTATCATCATAAGAGCGAAGGACGCTGTGTTAGCATAAAAGTTTATACACCCTCCAAACAGCTTGTGTTTATGTGCTTTATGTCTTCGTAAACCGAATGACGGTAATGTCGGGTTTTCTCTCATTTTCTGCCTCATTTGTTTAATGCTGCTTTGAGGTGGCCTGTGTTTCTTTGACAGCTGTGGATATCCAGCATGCAGACATGACTCCATCCCGCAGCAATGGACACTGTTAAGTGGAACAGAGGGTCACTGATGTGTGCCGGCCGCTTGCAAAGCTATAGACTGTGTGTGTGTGTGTGTGTGTACGATTGTTACCAGATGCCAACAGAGGATGTGACCAGCTACATTCCTCGGATGCTGCTTGCCAGCTTTTGCCACAGCTGTGTCCAGCGCAACTGTGCACAACCTCACCTGATGCCAGGGCAGGACAGCTGCCCCCCGCCCAATGGCATCTGCGGCCACCCCTGACGTCATCCTCGCTGTCTGACAACTGCGGACACACCTCCATCCTCCACCCGCAGCGAAGGGCCAAAACAGCTGCTGCTGCTCGCTTCATTCCTCTCATTGGCGCCATCTGTCCGTTCGTCACAACAGACACGGCACTCTCTGTGGTCAGTCACACGCATTAACACTGAACTCTCGATCCCTGCAGGTTGCCCTCGTGCCACACTTGTAGGGGCCGTATACCCAGAGTGTCCCGCCAGAACGTTTTGCAGAGCGTCCATCAATCACGCTGAACATCTAAGACGGTTCGAGCTGGACAAGTAATGGATGAAAATATGAGGATTGTATAGATATTATGCAGGCACATTTTAATAAAAAAAATAAAAAAAAAAATAAAAAAATTAACAATTTACAGTACGGTTTAATTTGTATAGCTAACATAAAAACAACTGTCATTTTAATATATATTAATAGCCAACATTAAAAATTAGCAATATATTTACAAATTAAAAAATAAATAAATTGCATATATTAATTAGTTAATAAATGTATAAATAAATGTAAATTTAATTGCAGTGTTACTTAATTGAACCTTATTGCAAAGCAATAATTATTTTATTATTATTAATATAATACTACTAATATATTTAAAATATATAAAATATTAATGCAAATGTAATTGTTGAAATGTTATGAATGTTGAAATGTTAATGATTTTAACCATATTGAGAAGCAATAATAGCTGTAATAATATTATTAAATAATATTAATAATAATTTAAAATATATAAAACAATATTATTTGTTTATATATTGTTAATGACTAAATTAATATTGGTATTAATATAAATAATGCACTTTGTCATGCATAGATAATTGTAGCCATTGTTACAATGCATTATAATACCTATTCATAGTTACATCTTTAAATAGCATAATGGATTGTAACACAACACATGACAATTTAATACATGGCTTGGTTTAATGAGATTTAAAGGAATAGTTCACTTTAAAAAGAAAATTCTGTCATCATATACTCACCCTCATGTTGTTTCAAACCTGTATGAATTTCTTTCTTCTGCTGAACACAAAGGAAGATATTTAGAAGAATGTCAGTAACCAGACAGTTTCTGGGTCCCATTGACTTCCATAGTATATATTTTTTTCCTACTATGGAAGTCAGTGGGACCCAGAAACTGCCTGGTTACTGACATTCTTCTAAATATCTTCCTTTGTGTTCAGCAGAAGAAATAAATTCATACTGTTGTTTGAAACAACATGAGGGTGAGTATATGATGACAGAATTTTCATTTTAAAGTGAACTATTCCTTTAATGCATTATACTCTTAAAGCTATAACCATGTAAGGTAAGACTGAGTTTATGATGTATTATAACTATTTACAAGAACATGCAACTGATTGTAAGGTACAGTATAGTATAATGCATTACATTGCATCTTGTTTATAACCTTCAAGTGAAGCGTTACCAATAAGGGTTATATGAAAATTGTTTGCCATTTATGTTAGTGTATCAGCAGTGAGTCTGTACAGACTCTGTGTGCTTATTCTGGCAAGTTCTTGAAGCCCAGATCACAGAATGACTGGATGAAGCGCTGTCTGCGAGGAGGTCTTGGTGTTCTGGCTGCCAAAGCCTTTGTCACCAGGGCAGCTCTCCCTTGGGCACCGTTGTTGTGGAAACTGAGTGTGTCATGCATCTCATCTGCATATGTGGGGTGTCTGCCATCTCTACCGTCTCTCTCTCTCCGTTTATGGAAGCACCTCACGCAAGTGTCCTGCCAGCCCTTCTGAATTCTAATGCGCTCCCCTGTTTGTTACGTTTCATGATCAGAGGCGATACGTTTGGCCCCTCCGGGACCTCCTTTCAAGCGCTGTCTCGGAGATGACACTTGGTAGGAAAGTTCTTCCTTGTAACTTTAAAGATAATGACTTCTTAATGCTGCCAGACCCTTATTTTCTCTACAGACCTGCTGCAAGTGATTATGGGAGAGACCAGTGATCTTGTCTGCCGCCTTTTGTGAAGCTCATTGTAGTTCCTTACATCGTTCAATGCCTAAAGATGACAATGACACATTATATATGCATGTTGATGGTTGCATAGTTTTTTTCTCTCAAGCAGAATCAAACAGAAATCCTTTCATCCCTCAACCTACCACACTAGCGTATTTGTGGAGCATAATACCATATATACCCTGAATGTACTGTATGCCTAAAGGAAAGAAAGAACACAGCGTCTTTATCCCCCATCGGTACCACGGGAGGAAATCTGTCCACCCAAGAAAAACAACATAATCAGGAGACATCGGATAGTGGCTTTCCCACGACTGCTGGCTAGGCACGACATTGTGAATGGGAATCTGTCTCGGCAGGTTTATTCTTCTTTTAAGTGGCCACCGTCGTGTCACAAGGCCAATGGTAGCTAATCTGTAGCTTCTGGTATGAGATTAGAGCCTTTGAAGCTTCATTACGTTAAAGATTTGGAGAGGAAGATGGCCATTAGCTAGCCACCCTGTAGCAACCCGTTCCTTTTGAAATAAATGCAGTCAATGTAAAAACAGATACATTTTAAATAGTGATGCACAATATATTTGCCGATATTAGATTCATTTATTTATTGATTGATTGATTATTTGGATGACCTTTTATTGGTTATCGACAAAAACATGAAAATAATTTTGGTATCAACCAGAATTTTAATATTGATGCATCCCTAATTTTGAAAACTTTCAAGCAGTTGTTTTTCATACAATGAAAATTGATTGTCATTCTCACTGACAAGCTCTGAAATCAACAAAAAGAAATTTTATGTACACATTCAAACCATTGACTCAAGATGCTTTGCACCAAACCTGATCTCCACTGAGATTTCTGCACTTAAAACTGAGGTTCCTGCAACATGCTTTCATGGCAACTAGTAAGTATTTTACATTTTGCCGAATTTGTGGCGAATACATAATTTGTACAATCTCATTTGTACATTTCCGTATGATCTACTACCGAGGTTTAAGGGTGGACCTTCAATCATAAGTTTTCATACACACTATATTGTACAAATTTATATGAAGGCTCCAGCTCCTAAAATAGTTACTTTTTCCTCATGAAATCGGGTTGGGTTCCTGCTTTTCAAGTTTGAGCCTCTTGAATTGCATGATGCTTTTGAGTTGAGTTTATCATATCAAAGACCTCAGTCTCTTGTGACCTCCATGGCTTGGTTTCTCTTGAAGCCCTTGAGATGCTAATCACTGCACTGTAAAGGAGAGGGGGCCATTCTGGCATCAGCAGGCTATTGGGGGCCTCAGCACTTCCAGACATAGTGATTATCAAGTAGGCATCGAGTCCCTTGAGAGGACCTTGCAATCAGGACGGAGAGGCCCTCTGACACGAACCCATAGACACTCATGGGCTTGCTTACACGCACAACACACCTGCTGCCCGGACTCATATGCATGCTCGCTAGCCACTCACAATCTTGAATTAGGAGCTCTTGGCGTGTAAGAGTGAGCCTTTCCATTTGAGTTTCAAAGTCAGAGGGGTGAAGTGGCAGTGGACACACACACTTACATTTGGTTTCAACAGAATTGTAAGTCTGTCATAAAAGGAAGCCCGGGGATATTGAGGCCACATCTGTAAAGCGAACCAGTCTTTCATTAGAATTTTTCTTCCGCTGAGTGATTTAAAAGTCCTTCTCAAAACGACGAGAGCGTGCGATGGAGTGCAAAAAAGCAGAGAGATTTGAGAGGGAAGGACAAAGAGAGGGGGAAAAGAGGGACCGCTCCATCTGTAGACCCTCCCCGTGCCAAGATTCATTATGTCTTCATTGGTGCAAGATTACCGTGCATGATATCAGGATGTTCCTCTCAGCATCTCAATGGGTTGGACGACAGCCTTCTCCCTCTGCACAAGCTCCATGTCCCTTTCAGCCCATTGTTGAGGAACGATCCCGGCTGTGGAAACCCATGCAACTGGAGTGTAATCTCCATGTGTGTGCCGCACATGCCCTGCTCTTTCATGGTCAAACGTTCCCATAATTAAAATATACCAACTTGGCATGCATCCTGACAGGCTTCAGTGCTGTGTGTTTGTATTTCAGTGTGTGTGTGTGGCTCATCCACTTTATCCTCCACCGTCCTCCCCTTCTTCGCGGCTCCCTCCTATGTGGGCCACCCTGATCTTCTGTGGCAGGCTGCGGTGTTTGTATGACTAGCTCTCTGGCTCCAAGCCCTGGAGGAAGCGTGTCTGGGGCCCACATTAGCCCTCTGTAGCCTTGCATATGTATGAAGCAAAAGGGATTGATAGAAAAAAAAGGAAGTGCACACTTTCTGAGAGATCCTCATTGGCTAGAACAAAGACACATGTCCTCCCATTTCACTTTTAAACCACTAAACCACTACAGACAGTAATGATGTGAACTCAATGAAGTTTTCCCTCCCTACCACACACATGTAGATAACTTGTAATTTACCAATCCAATGGTGGTCATGAATAGTCATCTTTTTGGGGGCCTTTTGTGCTTTTGTTGCATGAACAGTAAAAAAGTATAAAAATAACTGATATGTTTCTCTCTTCTCTGAATTAAACATTATTTTATTTTGTTTTATTATTTATCTTGATTTGTATATTATACAATTTTAATGAATTATTTTTGATAAATTAAACTATAAATATAATACTGTACATTCAGATATTCAGAAATTATTATAAAATAAGTAAAAACATGTTTTAGCTGGTTTTTGTTTTGTTTATTTAAAAAGTCTCAATAATATTGTGATATACATCGCTTTCATAGTGCCATCTGATGCAGTCTTTGTACCATGGTGTTACCACAGTAAGCATATCCATTTGTGTTGGAGAGGCATGTTGGATTTTCATTGACAGCCATTACAGTGACTATCTCTTTATTTCTGTTTATATGCGAGCATGTGTTTATAGGTTAGGGGTTGGTTAAGGTCTGTCTGTGGGCTGTTGAGCTGTTTTAAAATAAAGAGGCCCTAGTCTGTGTTAGTGACCATCTGAGCAGAGCGTGAGATGTTTCGCCTTTGATATCACACAGTGGCCCTTTGTGTTCTAAAATGAGCGAGGTCAAAAGCAGGCCAAAGAAGACTGTGTGTGTGTGTGAGATCATGTGAAATTATAACATGCTACACTTAGATCACATCCCTCCCTGTAAACGGTTAACACCCTTCTCTCCTTTTTCCACAGGCCCCTCTGTAGACGATCAGGGTTCAGTTTAGTCTCTTTCCTAACATGATCATAAACAATATCCCCTCCATCTTCATTCCAATCACACAGAGTCATGCAGTATTTCCATTAATCAGCCCTCAGGGTTTGGGGGGGTGGGGGGGGTGGTGCTGGCTCTTGGAGAACATTGGATCTTTAAACTCCTTCACTCAGTTCCAATACGGATTACAGAACATTCATCACAACAAAGTGAATATTGTGAGCGCTGAGCTCCGGACATCTCAGATGACAGGAGTTATGCAGCGACCACCACACGCACACACACATACGCAAACGTGCACAAGGGCAGGGCGTGACTGAGCGCGATGAAGTTTCATTACATTAAATGTCATCTTTACGTAACCTCATGCCACTGAGTTAATCACTTTAGTTTATTTCCAGCCCCTGAGCGAGCTTAGGCCTGCGCTCGGTTTCATCCGGTGTAATGCTAGTGCTCAGTTGTCTTAAGAGGTGGGTGATTCTCTTGTAATGTGTTGACTTTTTGACCCTCGGTGGTCGTGACCCTGGCTCTCTGTGTTTTCCTTGATGATAATTGAGCTTATCCACAGGACTAGTGGTCACGTAATGCACTTGATAAGGACTTATTGCAATACTTAAGCTATAAAAGTTAAAAAGTATGGTTTATTTTTACAAATTTATTCTGATATTTGCATTTCTGCCTATATCCGTTTGATTTCACAGGCCTCAAGTCTGCAGCCACCCAATAAGGCTATGCATCTTGCATCTTGCTTTATCAAAAATCAGGAGGCAGCTCTGAGGTTTCTCTGACATTGACACTTCCTTTTTATCCTTCCTCAACTTCCTCTTTGAAGACTTGATTGTTCGTAGTGCACTCAGGGAGCCATCTAGCATTAGTTTCCCTTTGATGAAAATAGCTCAGAGGGGTTAATCCAGCAGATTAAAGCAGATTTCCTTGCACTGAAAATGAATAGATAACAGTTTGAGCTTTGATACATTTGAAAAGAGGGATTAAATGCTTCGTTTAAAGTCTATGAGATACAACGGGAGGTTAATTGTTTCCCAATAACATATTTATCCCTCCATTTGTTAGCACAATTGGGATGAATCACTAAATTACTCTGTCCTGTGTGCTCATTTTTTTCTCCATTGTTTTTTTTTTTGTTTTTTTAGATTGGAGTTATTGACCAGCAGTCTATTGTGCCAGGATTGGATTTGACTCACTGATTCAAGCCACTTAGTCTGTCAAACAAACCTTTTGGGATATGTTAAAGATCTGCCCATCCAAAAAGCCTAACGTGAAATTTTGGCCCTGTCCCAAATGCCAAATGGTGCACTTTATGTGTACTTGCAGTCTAATAGCCTTCGCTTGCACATATCTTTAATGTTTACAAGACTGTAGGGTGTCCCATTTAATAATTTTTTGATTTAGACAGGTACTCGTGATCTGTCCCTTGCTGTGCCCTTTTGAGAAACCTATACCGGTTGTGGAGTTTAAGGTGGACTTCTACCCAACAGTGAGAGGTATTACGTTAAAAAAAAACTCGATAGAGGATTGCAAAGGCTGAGGGCAGCATTTGGGACAAGGCTTGAACGTCACTTTTTATCACCAAATAACTTAATTGTTTTTTACCCACACTTTATTGTACACTTGCTCAGGTATATCTATATTCTTTGCTCTTGCACACTCGCTCCTGTCATTTCTCATTCTCCTCCTCCACCTTTCCCTCAATTTTCTCCTCTCACTTCATTACAAGCCATTAATTTATTTGGCTCTATTGACCTCTGCGCTGTGCCCTCTCCTTTCAGACGAAGAGGGTGGAGAAAGATGACAAGAACAAAATGGTCTCGACTGTAGATTACCGAATCTTTTCCTCAGTGTGTCTGCCTTGCATTCACACAACAAAATTCACGTCCATGCCAAGAATGCACCACAAAGACTGATGTGAGCTGTGTCAGTAGCTCTTGTTTTTGGCTTGTATAATTGAGAGTGAGGCAGTGCGAAGGATGAGCAAGGTAACCCGGGCCTCCCTTCCCCCCAAGGCCATCTGGCTGGGCTCAGCACCACAACTCTTGGAGTTGGCTTGGACCAAAATCTCGGTACCTAATTGCCATACCGTAACCTTTGCAGATCTTAACTGCGTGACCCTCTTCTTTCCTTGTCTGCCCGCCAACTAGCACCTCTGTAGATCTCCAACAAGCGGGGAAGGCATTATACACAGAGTGACGGGGGCAAAGGGGTGCTTCTGGATGAGTAGGCAGAAACGTCCTGACAGGATGACAGCGGCTGCCGTAGCAGCAGGTGCCCGTCACCTTTTGGCCCGCTGCGGCTGATCCTGCCAGGACCCATGGCACTTCCACCTTTCTAACCCTCACCTCCCTAATTGAGACCCCAGCAGTCTCTTGGCACGCTCTCCTCCGCCAGCCCTTCCGCCCTGCACGACGGATATGTATCCCAAATGTGTCTAACAGTGTTCATACTGATGGCTATATTAGTTTTCTAGCCAAGTCCTGTACAATCTCCAAAATGGATGCCAAGAGTCGTGCATCTTAGCAATGCAGGGGCACACGAGCATGAAAACATATAACATAGATCTACTACTATTTTTTTCTGTCTGAGTTTTGTGATCTTTGTGGAGTAGAACTCAGAAGGAACATGGTCAGCAAGGAAGGTTGTTTCTTCATTGGTACCTTCGAAAAAATGCAGTTGTTTGAGTGGCTCCAATGAGCGAAAGTGTTTTCTTTGGGGGTAACTAACTTCAACTACCTTAGTTGACCGACTTTACAAAATTTTCACCAGATCCAGACCAGAAGTTTTTGCTAGTCATTTTGGCAGGTAACCTTTTCTTTCTCTTTCCCTCTTTGTCTGAAAAAGCCACAAGCTTCATGTGTGTGGCCTCTGTTTAACCTCTTAATTGGATCAAGTCCTGGCTGACAGTTTGAGAAGGCTCACTCAGTGTAGATTGTCACATCTGACACTAAACCTCTCTGTGTCTGTTGGACCTGGCATCAACTCTTACGATGCTACAACCAGTCAGATCACCATCTCCATCTTGCTCACTCCCCGATTCATCTCCCCATCCTTCACTTTCTGTGTATAGAAGCCATATTGACTGTTTTGTATCAACATCTGTGGTTTGTTCTTTTGTCAATTGTATGTGGAATAAAGGTTTGCTAGCTCTTATTTGTCCTCCTAAATAACTAAAAATGGGCTTGGAGTTTACGTTGACTCATATGGATATGGATGTAGCATTATGCAAATCCAGAAGTATTTGGTTAATAGTGCTATTGTAGAAATACTGAAATTGCTAGCATATTTGATACTTTTTTAAGTAGTGATGAGTATTTTTGACAGATACAACTATTTTATTTTATTGGTATCTACTAATGCTACTGTGTCTCAAAATGTTGGCCACTATAAGTGGAGACCACCCAGATAAAACATTGAACTGGCATAGGTCTTTATCTTATGTAAATGGATATAATTTTAAATCTCTGTCAAAATTATTATTCATTCCTGCTTTTTTGGGAAAAAAATCCCCCCCCCCCACGTTTAATGTAAAGTTTACAACTGATTTGACAGGCACCACCAGCAGTGGAAATTAACATTGGATATTAAAGGGATGGTTTTGGTTGTTGATGCTAGTGCTAATCACTTTTCCCGGGTAGCATTAAAGATCGTCCTGGCCAGCTCTGCCTCTCTCGTTCTCTGTTATTCTGTACGTACAGTGCATTTTTCTTTTTTTCTTTGTTATTAATTTCTGTGACAGATGCGTTGACAGCACAAATCCTTGGAGTTCAGTTTGGACTGAGGTGCTTGTTGTCTTGTGCGTTTAACACACACACTCGCGCTCTTACACACTCACTTCGTACACACCCTGCGGTATGCCTCTAAGGTACAAATTCCTCATCTCAGTTTTACTCTGCGCCGAAAGCTGTCAGGAGAAGAAATGAAAAGACGAAAAAAGATCAAATTATCGTCTGCTATTAATTGTAGCGAGCAGGCAGGCACAATAAAAGTGATAAATGTCTCTTTATCTCCATCTTAGCGTCACGGAAATAGAAGCGGCGTGTTAGCGTCTCTTTTGTGTTCTTTGGAAAACATGTTTAGCGCTCTGACTGAGTAAATGAAGAGGGCTTATCGGATTAGGCATCACTCTGATATAAATACTGTTATTTTATTTTTCGCTCATTCTTAAATGTGATTATTGTTTACAATGCTGCCAAATTATTCGCAGCACACTACGACTGTGCATATTTGCATAATGTCGTGTTGATTGAATGTCACCAGCGGAGACATTCTTTCTTTAGTTCGTTTTGTTTGGTCCTTTCTATCTTTTGCTTTGTCTTTTTTGTTTGTGTATCTGTTGCTTGAAACATCCCTGTCTTTCTTTGAGCATGTGCAGTATTGTGTTTACATCAGTGGACTTCTATAGGAGGGAGTTATCTTAGTAAGCAGTCATTTAGCTGATGTTTTTATCCACAGTAACTTAGGCCTGATTCAGATCACACTCAGAGCGAATGCAGAGCATACTTGTTTTGACGCCCACAGTCTGTTCTTTATTTCTGTCATTCAATTTCATTGTCAATGTTGTTGTCTGTCGGTATATTGTTTGTTCTATCTGTCTATTGTTGTCTGTCTGTCTGTCCGTCCGTCCGTGTATTGTTCGCTCTATCTATCGTTCTGCCCGTTTGTCTGACCCTGTATTTCTATCATTCTGTCCTTTCATCTAACTGTATTTCTATGCTATCAGTCTTTCTCATAATGCCTTTAGCAGAAATTACTGTGTGATATATAATTGTTAATTGGAGTCTTTAGAGAGAGATACTCCAGCACTGATGCTTTGTGCTCAGAGCGGGTGTTGAGTTTAAGCTCCGAGAGTCTTACAGACTAAAAGCTTATTTACCTGCTTGATTAGGCACCTTTTCTTTCTCCTCCATTATTGAGGGGAATGTAGCAGCGGTGCTATGAAACGGTGCTGTGGTTTCTCTGAGGTAGTTTCTCTTCACGAGCCGTTCCACCGATGTATCGACCTGCACAATAACGATTTTCTTTGTCCTCAAAGTGCATCTCTCTTCTTTGCCAGGTTCAGTCGCAGGACCCCGAGGCATTTTAATAGTGGCTGGAGGAAAATAGGATCTCACAAAACAGTCGCGCAGGTGGAGATTTGTTTGTTCAGCCAAGCTCCATAAAATAAAAAGTATCTGCTTGTAGTTTATGTATCTAGGGGGTGTGTGTGTGTGTGTGTGTGTGTGTGTGTGTGTGCGCGCTTTGTTACTGCACATGCATATTTACAGTATATACTGTATATTTAATATTGAAATCTGTACATAATCAATTCATTTTAAAATATATTAATACTTAATATTAATTTAATATACTGTAATACTAATATTTCAGGATCAAGGATTCACCGATAATAGAGATGAATCAATATTTTTTGTGTGTGTGCTCACTGATAATCGTTATGATTAAAATCTACAACATTTTTCTGCAAAATTTGGTTTCCTTAGAAATTTTATTAGCTAATTTATTTGTATTGTTCATATTAGCTTTAGTGTAAAAGATTGGCACACCAAATAAGGTATTCTTGTTTTTATTTTCGATTTCGTTTCACCTGAACACACATCCACACACACATACTCCCTGTCCTCCTTCGATTGTTACACTCACTAAGGCCGATGGTCCTCTGAGGGTCAGGATCCCAGGGGCATCTGAGTCATAAGCACGTTACTGTTGCTTCGATGGCTGATGCAAAGGTGGGAAACGCACACAATTCATGTAAACACAAACACACACGCTTGTGCAACAGAAGGCCGGAGGGTTTTTTTCCCATGAGCTGCCGACGGGGCTAGGGAGGCCTGTCCTGTCAGATTACTTTAATCAGATACCTTAGTCCTCTTCACATCTGTTAAGAGCCTCTAGCATGACCCAGACAAACTCTCATACACGAGTCCTCTCTGTCTGTCCCCTTCTTCTTTTTCTGTCCATCTCTCCGTAGACCTGATAAAGATCGCACGTTATCTTCACTGAGGCCGTGTTTGCGATCCCCTCCGGAAGTTCGGATGGTGCTTGCACCCTCTTGATCGTCTCCTCGCCGCATTAGCAGTCGATTGGTTTCTGCTGTACTGTTGCTCTGTAGATACACCTTGAGAAATGCTTCTCAATTGGAGGATCTGTATTCTCTCTCAAATCTGGCCCAAGTTTACATTCATCTTACAGAGCTGAATGTTGTACAGCTGGCTATGCTTCTCTGCTAATGCTGTAAATAATGCAGGACAGTGTTTTAAACCAGTAACTTTTTTTTTCCAGCTTACAAGAACTGGCTAATAGGAGTCATTTGTTTTCGAGAATCAGACTACACTATTGACACTGTATATTTTCGATTAACCGAAAGGATCTGGTTCTCAGAGTCATTTGTTCATGAATCAGACTACTCTGGTTACTCTGTTTTTATTAACTAAGAAGAATCGCTTCATAAGAATCAATTGTTTGTGATTCAGGGCCAGGCTACGTTGGTCCTGGTGTATATGTTGAATTCGCTGAAAAGAACTGGTTCATAAGAATCATTTGTTCATTCACTTAGAAGAAATGCTTCATACTAGTCAGTTCACTAGTCTGGTCACTCTATACGTATTTGATTCATTACAAATAACTGGTTCATAAGAGGCATTTGTTTATAAATCTAACTACTGTACTAGGGCTGTCAAACGATTAATCGCAATTAATCACATCCGAAATAAAAGTTTGTGTTTACATAATATATGTGTGTGTATGGAGTATAATTATTTTCTCTATATAAATACACACACATGCATATATATTTAAGAAAAATTTGTTATTTATATATTAAATATTTATATATAATATAAATTATATATAATATAAATATATATACACAGTATATACATACAAATATTTCTTAAATATATCCATGCATGTGTGTGTATTTATATATAGAAAATAATTATACACCGTACACACACATATATTATGTAAAAACAAACTTTATTTTGGATGCGATTAATCGCGATTAATCGTTTGACAGCCCTATACTGTACACCAAGTACTGTATGTGAAAAGTGATCAAGGAAACATTGTTACAGGAACCTAACTTATATTAAATTAAAATATTAATTTGAATTTGGTTCAAAAAGAAGTGTCATTTACCGACTGTCAGTATTTATTAGAACAGTACGGAATGGTAAAGTTTTAACTTCACAATCAAAATGAGTACTTAACTGTAAGCAGGAATCTCTGCAAAAAGGTCTAGCACGTGAGGGCGAGCGAAGGATCCGGTTGGGACGGAAGTGTTTTGTTTTCTGCTGATGGTGCAGAAACCCATATTGCATCTCCTCTCGGTCCATATTGTTATCATGATCTGGCGTTCGATTTAAACGGGCCGCTGAGTATTTCCTCCCCTCCCTGGATGGTGTTGATTTCAAACGTAGGGAGAATTGACCTTGACAGAAGTGAAAGGAAATTATATTTATGTCTACAGTGTGCTGAGGAGGGCAGGCGGTGGTGGGGGATGGATGGGTGGGTTAGTTTTCATTCCTTTTGCAGACGCCCCGGAAAATATCGATCACACCCGGGCTCTCTTCGCAGCTGATGTATGGCCCGTGTTTGTGACATAATGTGCAGGTCCCATACTTGGCGCTGATGTCATTCTGTGCCCGGCCCTGAATGTCTTGGATGGTCTCCACTGCTGATGTCACGTGGCACCGGATCTTCATAGCGTCACTTTACCGCTGCTTTAATTGCTGGAATGTCATGTGCAACACCCATCAGTGATGTCAACGCTGAGATATAACAGTTCATCACAGTCATTAGACGCTATGTCTCGTCTGCTCTCTTCTTTCCTCTTTTCTTCTTTTCTCAACTGTTCTCCACTTTCCTACTTTTATTTATTTGTCCTTTCTTTTCCTCTGTTCTCATGCATCATCTCTCCACTCCACATCATTTTTCCTTTTTTCCTTGTCTTCACATTCTGTCTCTTCTCTTCTCTTCTCTTCTCTTCTCTTCTCTTCTCTTCTCTTCTCTTCTCTTCTCTTCTCTTCTCTTCTCTTCTCTTCTCTTCTCTTCTCTTCTCTTCTCTTCTCTTCTCTTCTCTTCTCTTCTCTATTGTTCTCTTCTTTTCTGGCCTGGTCTGGCCAGCACCGTGTTTGACCCATGAGGAGATGTGGAGATTTCGTTCTTGGACAAATCCCTCCTGGTGTGATTTTTACTTAGCGTGGGCCATTTTGCTGGACTTTGGTTTTGTGCTGACTGACCTACAGCTTGCTTGTGGGCTATTGTGCTGTTATTTGTTTCCTTATTTATTTATTTTTTTGGGTAATGTTTATGATTATAGCACTGTGAAGTCCAGTAGAGCCTTAAATGACACAGTATGCTTGACTTTGGTTCAGCCAGTGCCTTTTTTAAAGGGATAGTTCACTTTGAAATAAAATTTTGGTATGTTTTAGCTTACCTGAAGGGCATCCAAGATGTAGGTGTCTTTTTTTCCGCAGTAGTTTCAATTTTGATATTTTTAGGTCAAACCGTTCTTGTCTGTCAGTCATATAATGCAGGTCTGTGGTCACGGTCTCAAAGAGCATGCACAGAGAAGTCCAAATGAAACAATTCCCCATCGTCCAAATGAAACAATTCCCCATCGTAAGTACACATTGACGGCCTAAGACACGAAACGAGCGGTTTGTGTGAGAAAACGAACAGTATTTATATTGTTGTTATCTCTTGAACACAGCCGCATCCAAATGATCTGAGGGCGCGGGCGGGTATAGATATATACACTAGACGTCGCCTTGGCTACGGTTTCGTTCCAATGAACTGCAGTAGCGAAGGCGACATCTAGTATATATATATCTATACCCGCCCGCGGGCGGGTATAGATATATACACTAGATGTCGCTTAGCTACGGTTTCGTTCCAATGAACTGCAGTAGCCAAGGCGACGTCTAGTGTATATATCTATACCCGCCCGCGCCCTCAGATCATTTGGATGCGGCTGTGTTCAAGAGATAACAACAATATAAATACTGTTCGTTTTCTCACACAAACCGCTTGTTTCGTGTCTTAGGCCGTCAATGTGTACTTACGATGGGGAATTGTTTCATTTGGACGATGGGGAATTGTTTTAATTTGGACTTTGTTCATGCTCTTTGAGACCGTGACCACAGACCTGCATGAAATGACTGACAGACAAGAACGGTTTGACCTAAAAATATCAAAATTGAAACTACTGCGGGAAAAAAGACACCTACATCTTGGATGCCCTTGAGGTAAGCTAAAACATACCAAAATTTTATTTCAAAGTGAACTATCCCTTTAAGGTTATGCAACAAACCTTGAGACCTGCAACCAACACTCAGATACACACATACAAGCATCGATGTGAAAAGTGTTATGTGAGCAGTTTAGAAATGAATTATTTGAAAACTATATGGAAATCTCTTTTTGACATATCAGTAGCTCAATGGATTCACTTCCGGTCAACCAGTTAGACCTTTGAAAACCATCAGTAAATGAAACCGTGTGGCTCAATCCTCTGGGATGGTGAAACAAGGTCTGTTTTCTTTCCCGCCCTGATAGCACACACATATCACTGAGATGTCGATTCGCTAGGTTGGTATATCGCTGACTAACTCAAAATGTGATAAACGTGGTTAATACATCACAAATCAATATGTGACATGACTATAACATAATTGGATCGTGGTTGTTCTAATTGTTGTGTAATGTTCTGTTTAATTTTAATAAAAGGGCAAAATAATATGTGATTCTTTATCTACAGAAAATTAAACAAAATGAATACATTTAATTGATACTGAAGCATCTGAAGTTTTGATTAAATATTGTTAGAAATGTAATCACTATATAATTTCATATGATTGAATGCATGACCACAGCCCTGCTATTTGATGAGTACATGAATCATATGATGTCATATTTAGAGTGTTTGCTCATATTCCAACTTGTCCTGTTGGAACATTAGAACAGCACACATATTGGTGACATTTGTGTGCTTACTGGGCAGGGCCGGAGGGAAGTCTGTGGGAAAATACGGTAACAGGCCTGCTTCTCTTTACTATCCCCCTGAGTTTGGCTGTTTTGCATTTCCTGTCGTCTTGACTGTGTCTCTGCATTCTCCTGAAGCCTCAAGGGTCTTAGTGTGCGCCTAACTCAGCCTTACCCAACCCTTGCATTCATTAAAATGACATTCCGGTCCCAGTCCCTGCGGTCACTTGTACATGCATGTGCACACACAGGTAGTTTCAAGCATGCATTCATACATTATACACATATGTACTGTTGAAGGACTGTGGAAACACAAACATTACACATACACTTTGCAAACTAGCTCGATTTAGAGGCATGTACTCTCTCAAAATCAGCTGTTGGGAGTAACTAACTATGAGTACATTGTATGTTGGCACATTCTACCACTTACACAGCTCATTTTGCATTTGGATAGTTAAAAAGTTTCATTTTAGTAAATCTGTTTGTTTGAATGGTTGAAATCATTTTTTTTTTGTGTGTGTGTGTGTGAATCTGTTTATTTGGATGGTTCAAATAGGCTTTATGCCGAACGTCACATGAACAAACGGGAAAACGTGAGAAAGTGTTAACAGCAGTACGAACTGACTGATATCTATGGACTTTTAGGGTAATCGGCTAACCTAGCTGTTTACCTAATTTCAACCTTGTCTGCTCAAGACCCAAGTTTGGTTTGAAGATGAAAAACTTGTGATCCGATCGACCAAAACACATCTTAATACCAGGTGTAAACAGGACCTAAGGGTGAGTAAATGATGACAATTTTACTTGTGGGGTAAACTTTCCGTTTTACAGTAGTTTAACTAATTGAATTTATGAGAAGCTTGTAACTTGGGAAGCTTCAAAGTGGCTTCCTTAACACCACAGCTGTTACAGGAAAAACGTACGCTGATCTCCTTTGATCATGGTGTTAGACCATCCAAATGTCCTCCGGTGGTAATCTAGCCAGAGAGAACCGCTATGTTAACAGCCGCTGTCCCTGGAAGTCGTGTTGTCTTGATGGGGAGGAGCTGTTTGTTAATTGGCTCAGACCTTTTGTAGACACAGTCGAAAGGAGGAAAGCTGTCTCAGCTCATTAGGTTCCCTGCTTGCAATGCCCTCCAAAAATAATTGAAAGACCCCAAACAGAAAAGAGAATGTTGCTTTAATCTAATTTGCAGGCAAACAATGGTCCAGGGACTATGTTAAATTCATAAAATTGGCTTAATGCAATGATATTTAATGAGGTCATTTTCGCAGCCCTGGATAGCTAAGATGGCCTGCAGAGAGAGACACATGACCATGCACACACACAGACTCATTAATGCATTTAATATGTATTCTCTTTCATATTCTTTATTCAGTTGCACACGTACACTCATGCTGCCAAAGATCTAGACATATAACGGCCTGCGGGAGAATTATTTAAACCGGGTCGTACTACTGTCCGTTTACATTCCCACACACTGCAAAGAAAAATATCCTCGAGATACGTCGCTGCCTCAGCACTAATGTAACACGGACTGACAGTCACTTTGGCCCCAACAAGCACATAAAACATTCAAGCTGAAGTCTCAATATGACCCGATGTCACTTGTGTCCACGGCCCGCCGATAGAACTTCAGATTATTTGAGCATGTAAATACTGTTTTGCAATTCTCAAGCTATTGAACTGGATGGTTCAATCTCGTACAAATTCCATTTTGAAGCAAGTGACTCGGCGGCCATTTTGCTAACACCCCTGGCAGCTATTTTCTCATCATTAAAGTACAGCTTTATCCGTCATTAAAGACGGAAACCTTTTTGTTTGTAAACTTGTGTCAAGCTTTGAATTACCAATATGACAAAATATTAGTAAAATTACATCGTTTTTTAGTTTTAATTCTATTTATTTTAATTGTACTTTTTTATTTAATGCTGATTTGTAGTGTTTTTTGTTATGTTTTGTTTTGTTTTTTTGTTCTGTTCAGTTTTCTTTTTTTATTATCTTTTTTTGGTTCTGTTCTTTTCTGTTTTGTTTTGTTTTGTTTTGTTTTGTTTTGTTTTTGTTTTGTTTTGTTTTTTTGTTCTGTTCAGTTTTCTTTTTTTATTATCTTTTTTTTTGTTCTGTTCTTTTCTGTTTTGTTTTGTTTTTGTTTCAACAATTTTGACACTAGTATCGGGGCGTTGATGTGGAGTGTTTGCTTTATAGCAAGTGTTATCTAGATTATAGTTTAGCATAATTTATTTTCAAGGGCTCTTTTTAGAAATCTTTTTGGTTCATGTGTTTCTCTACATTCTTCTGCACTTTAAAGTTAAATATTTACAACTTACAAACTGCTCTTCAGTTCTGCAAGGGTTTATGGGTAATATTAACTGAACTGGTTTTATGCACAGTAACTTACGAGGCGCTTGTTTTGCCCTCCTGTGGTTTGCTGTATCCTTAAGGTCAGAGGCAGTTGATGATCAATGTGGCCTTGATGAATTCATCAATCTCCAACGGGTAGTCAATCAATAGACGTAATAATCAATCTCAGTGTTAATTGATGCTTTTTTCTTTTTCAAGAATGCTTTTGCGTCTGTGCATGCAGTGTACAGTTTACTGGTGGTTGCGTCACAATTACATGTGCTGCAGTAATGCATCTTTAACAGAACAGACTGTACCATGTAAATTGTATCACGTAGCTTTGAAACATCTGATTTGTTTCAATTAATTGGTTTGTTCGGATATGAAAAATAAGTAAATAAAATAACACTGCTGTTCATAACTGTTTTAACTCTGTTATATTTTAGATGTATTTAGCAAAAATATATCCGTTCAAGTTTAATGATGTCACCTAATTCAAGATTTCAAGATTCAAAATGTTTTTGAAATTAAAAGAGTTAAAGTTTATCACTTTAAAAATAGCTATATAATAATTTATATATAAGATGATTATCCTCTTAAATAGCTTCAGTGATGTTTACATACTTTTATTAGCTTGTAGTGTACCAAATTACTTTAGCTTGTAGCTTAGTTAGCTATAGTTTTTAAGTATCTTCCCCAACACTGATATAATTATAGACATTGGACAAAGACATTGACATTTTCTGAGCCTTTATTTCTGTTAGCTGCCATTGCACAGTCCTGTTGTGTGTCCGTAATGCATTTATGCATCCATTTCAGATCAGCCGACTGTTTTGTTTGTGTCGTGAAGTGTGTAGGCGGAGTGATTGTGGCTGTTGGCTCAGTCTTAAATACACTTAAGATAATATTTTGTTTTCCTTGGAGACTTTGGGCTTTTGAGATTTGTCATCCTCAACTACTGCATCAGAAGTAATGCTTTGCTTGCTGTTACATCATTTAGTCTTGGTGCCATGTTGTTTTTCAGGAAACAGCAAAATTCTATTCTTATAGCGTCTCTTTTGGTTCTTCAGGACGTTATTTTCAAGTACTTATGATACAATATTTGTGTTTGTGACAACAAATTTTTTAGATTTAATAGTATCAGCTCTTGTTTTGTGTGGTGTCAGATAGATTCTCTTTGTGTAACTCCCTTATCTGGCTTTGCTAGAGGTAACATGATTGATTGTCTGACATGATCCAGACACTCATTCACTCCCATGCAATTTATACAAAGAGGTCTGAGTGGCTTATTGGAAACCAATGGGAGACTTTGATTGGATTATTTGTCATCTTTCGCTGTTAATTACACTGTTGCAAATCTGGAGTTTTCCGCCACTGAGTGACTTTTTTGGCTGCCGCTGGCAAAATCAAATGGTTCTTCGTTACATGATAATACAACCTGTTTTGCAAATGTTTACTGAGACAGGTGTGTAAAACATAGTACATTTTATGAGTTGGCAATTGAAACAAATGCTAATATTGTTGTTTTGTTTCTTATATTGTCGTACTATAACGCTTGTATGGTCAGAAGATCCAATGGTGAGAGAGTAAAAAATATTGACCATAAATATTCTTATCAGCAATAATAATAACAACAACAGCATTATTATTATTTCCCCCTTGCATATTAGTGACAAACGGCACAGACTTTTGTGACTCAGTGCATTACTATAGGCCAGTGTTCTTCTATCAATAAAGCTGCACCTGTCTCAAAACATGAAGACATCTTATGATTTTGTTCCACATATTTTAATTTTGGTAATGCGAGGAACATTCCACATATGTGGCACCACATGGAGTTCTGGAAAAAAAAGTAGTTTTGACATCCTAGATAAACTTCTGGTGCTGTTTTTTCCAAAAGGTAAAAGTCATTAGAAGACTATTCGCACCATATGTTTTTTAGAAGACATTTTTGGTATTTGATTTGAATCGGACACATTCACATCAGTGAGTGGTCAGACTTTCATTCTTACAGTTTGACTTAAATCTAGTGTTATTTTGAAGCTTGTAATTAAGCTGCCAGCCAATTGGCGAGTTGCTCAGTTTAATGTCCCCGCCAAAGCCAATTTTTTTTTGCTCTCATTTGGCACTTGCTGAGTGTTAATTTTGGACCCTGATAATGCAGAAGTAGATGGTCCATGAGTTGTTTCTGGAAGTACAACAATGGTGTGAATCTCAACGTTATATCTTCATACTTATTAATACTTTAACAATTTTTTTTTTTTTTGGTTTGTATCAGCTGACTTAAAGTAATAGTTCGTCGAAAAGTGAAAAAAATAATAATTTACTCATTCTTTTATCGTTCCAAATCTATGTGACTTTCTTTCTTCCATGAAATGCAAAAGGAGACGCTTTGATGAATGTTTATGCTGTTCTATTCCAAATAAAGTAGATGGTGACCGAGGGCTATTAAACTCTAAAAACGCACCATAAAAGAATCATAAAAGTAGTCAAATAACTTGTGCTCTGTTTAAAGTCTTCTAAAGACTTTATAAATCTTGCCTGACAGCTGTGGTCACCGTTCTCTTTCATTGTGAAGGAAAGAGCTGATTGGACAATCTGCTCTAAATATCTTCTTGTTTCGCAGAAGAAATAAAGTCATGGAAGCTTTGAAAGATGTGAGGGTGAGAAAATCATTTTAAAATGAGTGAACTGTTCCTTTGTTGCCTCATAGTTTTGTGGTATAAGCTGAACTAAATTGAATGCTGCTAAGACAATGTTAGCTTTCTTCTCACCTTCCCACATATCAAGCCAAATATTATTACAGCGGGTCACAGCAAGCAATCGGTTGTACGGAGCCGTTAGTGGGGCGGAATATTCCATCCCTGCTAGGGAAAGGTCAAGGAGCTTGTTACGGAGTGGAGTGCCTGCCGTTATCCCCCGTCAGGCAGGAATAATGGAAAGCTCCAGAACGCCGATGCAAGAAATTAAGGCCACCGTCGAAAAAGTCATGAGACTCGCTCCATTCACCCTGTCACTCTTTAAATGGACTCCTAGGTCTTTTTAATGGGGGAAGACCTGAGCCCGACCCCACTGGAGTTGAGTTATGGGAATATGAGGTACTCTCAGTACCTTCCAGGGTGGATTTTTGTGCTAGCGGCTTTTAGATGTTTGTGAATGAAGCTCGAATGACTGAGCATGCTGTGTTTCCGTGGTGACCTCCGTCAAATCAAATCTGGATGAGTCTACTGACTCGCTTGTGTTTTATATCAATCTTCCGTGTGTTAGCTGCTGTAATTTTCTCTTACAAAAAGCAAAAAGTTGTTCCATGGTGATGCTATCGGATTGTATGTGAGTGACAGCAATTTACGCCAAAAGTGACGCTTGCATGTATTCTCTGGTCAGAAATGACATCGTACTTTGTTATAAACCAATATTTTCGGGCTTGGATTCTGATTGTTCAGCCCGTTCTCATCTCAGGGCGTCATATAGCACGCAGTGTGTTTATCGTCCAATGTTTACGTGAAAATTAGTTTTTACGTCCATATGATACGCAGTTTTCGCATGCATTTGATACGCACTTTATTGCGTGTAATACACATGCACCCCACACCACTAATCCTACCCAAACGTATAATACACACGCACCCCACACCACTAATCCTACCCAAACGCATAATACACACGCACCCCACACCACTACTAAACCTACCCTAACCAACCCATGCGTATCCTATGCACGTAAAAACAAATTTTCGCGTATACATTGCACGATAATAATAATAATAATAATAATTCGTTACATTTATATAGCGCTTTTTCTGAGACCTCAAAGCGCTTTACATAGATGAGGGAATCTCCTCAACCACCACCAATGTGCAGCATCCACTTGGATGATGCGACGGCAGCCATATTGTGCCAGAACGCTCACCACACACCAGCTTACTGGTGAAGAGGAGACAGTGATGAAGCCAATCAGTATATGGGGATGATTAGGAGGCCATGATGGACAGAGGCCAAGGGGCAAATTTGGCCAGGATGCCGGGGTTACACCCCTACTCCTTTTCGAAGGACATCCTGGGATTTTTAATGACCACAGAGAGTCAGGACCTCGGTTTAACGTCTCATCCGAAGGACGGTGCTCTTTTGGCAGTATAGTGTCCCCGTCACTATACTGGGGCATTAGGACCCACACAGACAACAGGGTGAGCACCCCCTGCTGGCCTCACTAACACCTCTACCAGCAGCAACCTGGTTTTTCTCAGGAGGTCTCCCATCCAGGTACTAACCAGGCTCAGCCCTGCTTAGCTTCAGTGGGCAACCAGTCTTGGACTACAGGGTGATATGGCTGCTGGATGAACACACTGCGTGCTATAGAGACGCATTTAGTGTGAACGGGTTGGCGTATCATATGGACGTAAAAACTCATTTTCGCATAAACATTGGACGATAAACACACTGCGTGCTATATGACGCCCTGAGATGAGAACGTGTTGGATTGTTTAGTAGTGTTCCATCTATGCTAAAATACATGGTATAGTAACGTCTGACGCAAAACACCTGCTAACTAGCTGCTTTGTAATAATATCTGCACCATATTTAAATGTTATGTTATGTGGTTAAAGGCAGCTATGATTTTTTGTGTATAAAGGATCCATTTATATCTGACAAATAAATATATTTAGAATAATCTTAGATGTAAACTTAAATGAAAACATAAAACTGTATGTCAGTAGAATAAAATAAATTTGATTAAATAATTTCATAATTATTAATCTTATTAATATTAATAACATTGTGTGTATATATATATATATATATATATATATATATATATATATATATATATATATATATATATATATACATACATATACATACACACATATATTTCCATACATATATATATATATATGACATATTTCATAATTATTAATTTTATATTTTATTAATCAAATAATTTCATATTAATCATTTAATAAAAAAAAATAAAAAAAATCTGTACTTTTTTGTGGGAAAAGATTTAAAAAGAAATCCATATTATCATATTAGAATCGAAACAATGGTATTACTATGGTATCATGAGAAAAAAAATCATAGTAATTTTATAAACGTTTTTCATTTTATTACTTTACTGTTGGAGAACACTTTTTTTTTTTTTGTGACATCTATTGTTTTGACTCTTGACGTAGTGATGAAAGGAGAGCTTGTGCTGGTGACAGAGACGGAAAAACAAAATCGTAAAATGGGGTAAGGTGGAGGAGGATAGCAAAAAAAAAGATGACAAAATGGAAGAAATCGAACGTCTTTTGTTTGTGCCAGCCTCAGGTGTTTTCGTTCTGCATTGTTTTGTTGGCAGCTGAATCACGCACTGGCTAATTGTCAGGTTTAATTAGCTAATTGGAGCTTGTTTTTACACTATGGCTAAATCGTTTTGCGTCTCTTTTCATCCGCCTCTTGTAGAAGCTCCAAAGAGTTGAGGGAAGAAAGATGATGTAGGTTTTTTTCCCCCGTCATCTCTCTCCTGCTTTTCTTCCTTTCCTTCAAGCATTTGTCGTTCCGTGTATGCATAACATCAATTCATTCTGTTTGAGTATTCATAAACAAACCAGGCAAGAAATGGCAGACTAAAAAGGAGGTTTTATTGAATGTGATTGCTTTGTCAGTGGGATCGCCTCTCTCTCTTTTGTCTGCTGTTTGTCAGAATTTCATTAGCATTTCTGAGATGCCACACTGACAGGAGACGACGTGTATTGTTCTCTGAGGGTGCGACGTGATGACTGGGGTTGCGCCAGCGTTTGTAAGATGACGAGAGCGTCCAGGGCTCATAAATGTCTGTACGAATGCGCCGTCTGTTATTCATTCCTCTGACATTTCCACACTGCTTCCTCTAAAGCCATCGGACATCACCCTTTGACCCTCTGACCTAATCAACTTCCTGTTTCCTGAGCGACAACTTCCTCTGCCTTGTCTTTGGTGAGAGGGGCCAATTGAGAGTGACAGAAGAGTCCCCCAGTGTATGGTTTCATGTGTTTATTTTGAGGGGAATTTTTGCCGCTTTTATTGAAAGTAGGTTGAAGGTCGAGAGGAAAAGAGATTTGACATTTGGACGTGATACATAAACTAATATAAACTAACATGATACATAATCTGTCTGTCTGTCTTTTCTATCTGTCTGTGTTCATCCATCCATCCATCCATCCATCCATCCATCCATCCATCTGAAATCATAAGATTTTTTAAATGTTTTTGGAAAAAGTCTCTTATGCTCACCAATATATATATATACACTCACCTAAAGGATTATTAGGAACACCATACTAATACTGTGTTTGACCCCCTTTCGCCTTCAGAACTGCCTTGATTCTACGTGGCATTGATTCAACAAGGTGCTGAAAGCATTCTTTAGAAATGTTGGGCCATATTGATAGGATAGCATCTTGCAGTTGATGGAGATTTGTGGGATGCACATCCAGGGCACGAAGCTCCCGTTCCACCACATCCCAAAGATGCTCTATTGGGTTGAGATCTGGTGACTGTGGGGGCCATTTTAGTACAGTGAACTCATTGTCATGTTCAAGAAACCAATTTGAAATGATTCGAGCTTTGTGACATGGTGCATTATCCTGCTGGAAGTAGCCATCAGAGGATGGGTACATGGTGGTCATAAAGGGATGGACATGGTCAGAAACAATGCTCAGGTAGGCCGTGGCTTTTAAACGATGCCCAATTGGCACTAAGGGGCCTAAAGTGTGCCAAGAAAACATCCCCCACACCATTACACCACCACCACCAGCC
This sequence comes from Squalius cephalus, assembly GCF_949319135.1. Taxonomy (NCBI): domain Eukaryota; kingdom Metazoa; phylum Chordata; class Actinopteri; order Cypriniformes; family Leuciscidae; genus Squalius; species Squalius cephalus. The sequence goes on from NC_137139.1 coordinate 26,878,988, forward strand.
TGCACAGTGGTAACAAGGCATGATGGATCCATGTTCTCATTCTGTTTACGCCAAATTCTGACTCTACCATCTGAATGTCTCAACAGAAATCGAGACTCATCAGACCAGGCAACATTTTTCCAGTCTTCAACTGTCCAATTTTGGTGAGCTCGTGCAAATTGTAGCCTCTTTTTCCTATTTGTAGTGGAGATGAGTGGTACCCGGTGGGGTCTTCTGCTGTTGTAGCCCATCCGGACCATGAACGTGTTGTGGCTTCACAAATGCTTTGCTGCCTACCTCGGTTGTAACGAGTGGTTATTTCAGTCAAAGTTGCTCTTCTATCAGCTTGAATCAGTCAGCCCATTCTCCTCTGACCTCTAGCATCAACAAGGCATTTTCGCCCACAGGACTGCTGCATACTGGATGTTTTTCCCTTTTCACACCATTCTTTGTAAACCCTAGAAATGGTTGTGCGTGAATATCCCAGTAACTGAGCAGATTGTGAAATACTCAGACCGGCCCGTCTGGCACCAACAACCATGCCACGCTCAAAATTGCTTAAATCCCCTTTCTTTCCCATTCTGACATTCAGTTTGGAGTTCAGGAGATTGTCTTGACCAGGACCACACCCCTAATTGCATTGAAGCAACTGCCATGTGATTGGTTGATTAGATAATTGCATTAATGAGAAATTGAACAGGTGTTCCTAATAATCCTTTAGGTGAGTGTGTATATTTGATGAATAAAGTTCAAAAGAACAGCCTTTATTTGAAATATAATATTTTTTTGTAACTTGCTTTACTGCCAACTTTTGATAAAGTGAATACAAAATAACTTATACAAAATATCTTATACTAAAATAGTATAAAATACCCAGAACTTTTAAACAGTAGTGAATCTTACTGTTGATATTTTTATTGTTAAGCTGCTTTTTATACAATTTTCTCTGCTCCAAAATATAGGCTAATGTCCTTTAATTATCTTCATTTGGGGTCTTTCCACAGCAAATATTGATGTATGTGATTGATTTGATTAATTAATCAACATATCACATAATTAAATCAAGTAAAATTTAATTGAAATTGACTGTCAGTTTTGATTGATAAGCAACATCAAGCATTTCACACAGTATAGATTAAACTGTTGGTTTACTCGTCAACATGTTTTCAATGGCAAGCCAACCTCATCGCTTCAAACCAAAGTGGCGTTTTAATGCGCTTTGTGGTTTGGTTAACATCATCCATGTGTATGACCTCTTTTCACTCCCACTTCAATGAAATGGCTGACATCTGTGGGCCGCTCTTAAACTTCAGTGGCTCCAGTAGAAATGTCAGCAGGGGGGTTAGACGTCTAGCTGGGTGGTATCGGGCTGTGCGGAGGGGAGGACGAGCGCTGGAATGTAGGGCATGGTGGTGCTAGTGTTCGCGGATTAGTCTGAGTCGCTAACCTGGATAAGAGGACTGCGCCTGGCACTAATTAACCACCAGCCTCCCCCATACTGGTACTGCCAGGCACATCAAACATCGCTATTATAACTGTGCTTATACCCCAGAGAACCACTGAGAGGTTTATTGCATTATTCATGGTTATGAACAATTTTTTTTTTTTCTCTATTGTTTTTTATTACCTCAGATAATGGTATTACATCCAGATTAGTTGTATTAAGACCAGCTGGTTCTTGTTTAGTCATTAAGGGGTGAGAGTAAGTTCAGGTCATGCGTTTCACTTCCTGTTTGTCTGTGTTTTGAACTCGAGGGGAATCTGTTCTTCTGACCTAAATTAAGATCCCTGTACATAATATTCATGGCATCCTGACCTCAACATAAGTGGTAACTGACAAAAGGAAAAGTGTTAGCTAAATCAAACTAGTGCCTGGATTTAAAGCCCAAGCACTGCTTCCTCTTTTATGCATAACAAGATGCTGTCATACACTAAAAGTAACTAGTTCTTGACAAACGGCTTATTTGTAAAATCTTCAAACTTTTATAATGGACCCTTTTTACAGACTGTAATGATGTGTTTTAACGGTCGTCAGCATCGTAAATCCTGCAAAGTTTTTTTGTAATATTTTCATTTAAAAAAAAATGTATGTACATTTATAACACTGCTTAGTATTATCTTACAAATCAAATTACAAAAAACTAGGTATCGCTGCTGTGAGGATGTTTCTAATACAGCGGTTGTGAGAGTGACGGTACATCTTTCTCTCCTCGGACTGCCGTTATCAATCTCTCTCTATCTCTCTCTCTTTTTGAAATTTGTGAAGACACTATTGTGGAGTTTTTCTTTTGCTATTTGAGTTTGCTATTTCACTGCTAGAAGTTTAGTTACTTGAAGTTTACCCAACTTCTGCTTTTTAGAAACCCGGAAATATGAAATGGGTCACTACATTAAGGAGCGGTGTTGGGGTAATGCTTTACATTTAACGTGCATTATGTAATCAATTACTTTTTTTGAAGTTACGCATTACTTCATAAATTTACACATTAATATTTGAGTTCCCTTTCAGTCAGTCACGTTCGGCGTACGTATCCGTTCCCTCCTTCAGGGAACGAGGGTTACAAATGTAACCGAGAGGTTCTTTTTTAAACAGGTAATTCACGTTACTTTTCAGTTTAATGTGCGAAAACTTTTTTTTTTTTTTAAAGACTGAATTGAAATTCTCATCTCTATATAGTCACTTAGACGTGCACTGATGTGTGTGCGTGAACAAACAAAAACTAATGAAACAAGTTACTTTTAACTTTCAACAAAAAGTGTCGCATAGTAGGTAATATAACCCATAATGTTTGTATGGCATACATGGTTCTAGGGGTCAGGAAATATTGTGGTCAGATTTGTGTTTTTAAAAGAAATTGAATGTAAAACATTACTCAAAAGTAATGTAATTAGTTACTTCTAAATGCAATATTGTAATGCTTTACTATTACAAGTAACTTTACCAAACACTGGTAAGCAGCATGCTATAAAATCCATTAAGATACATAAACTCTGACTTTCTTCTGTTTGCTTTCATGTACAGCGTTTTTCTGGTTTCATTGGTTCCCCATTATTCCAGCATTTAAGAAAATGCTGATGTGCCTGGACACAATGTCCCGTCCTGGAGAACTGTGGCAGCTGAGTGGTCCTGATAGGCGCTTTTATGATGACTCTGGCTGTATGCTGCACTCTGGCTCTGGATTTATACATGTGTAAGCATGCACATGTGTGTCGTGGAGGTTCTTTAATGTTTAATAGTGAGAAAAGGAACACACCTCAGTGCTCATGGGTAAGAACCTGCAGCATTTCTGCAGAATTGGTTGTCATTCACAAAGTTCTGCACATTTCATGTTTATTTTTTGTTATTTATTGGTAATATTTTCAGTTAGCAATAGGTTTTTTGGTTGCACTTTATTTTAGAGTCTGTGTACATGTACTCACAGTGTACTTGCCTAAGAAAATACTGGGTAATACACAATTAACTACAGGGGTTAAGTTTATGTTTAGGTGTAGGTTCAGGGTTAATACCCAGTTATTGTTATTACTGTAATAAGTACACAGTATGAACATGCGGAACAGGACTGTAAAATTAAGTGCTACTGTTTTTTTCTTAGTTCAGTTTAACTCTGTTTAAATCCATTCTACTGAATTACATATATATATATTTTCTCCCAAAATTAGTACAAAAAAGTGAAAAGGTATGTAGACTCCGTGTGGACCTGTTTAAGTGGCAGCACAGCCATTATATATAATTAACAGGAGTGTAACGAGGACAAGAAATGTTAGTTAAAAGTGGGGGAAACAGTATTGAGAAATGACTTGAGCCAGACGTGAACCCACATCTCCCATGTGGACTCTATAACTCAGTATGTTGCGAAATGCTAACCCACAGCTCTTTTAAATTTTATAGAGTTTTGCCACATGCAAAATTAAACAGAAAATGCAAAGTGGTTTCAACACAAGCACATGATTATATGCGATGGGATCAACTCCTGCAGATTAGTTTGCATTAAATGTGAGAGTATTAGAAGTCTTGACATTTCCGAGTCTGCGGTTCTTAAAAACAAAAGAAAAAGTTTGCTGTCAATATTCTGGGGTTTAGTTCACGTTAGTTCAAGCAATAAAAGGGAGGGAACTAACACTGGTCAGAGATCAGTCTGTCTTAATACAAAGGAGCACAGACAGGATGTCTCCTATATTACGAGCACTGATCCCGGGTCAGGCACCAGGAGCGGGTTCTGATCTTTGAGAGTATTGACGGATCACGGTGGAGTTTACCAAACAGATTAGCTTACAATCCATGTGGGAAAAACAATGTCAGGCCAATAAACAGCACAGCCCAGATGTTGCCTTAAAGGTCAATCCGCATGCGCACTGTGTGTGTTTGAATATGCTGTGATATTCCCGATCCTCTTTATCCCAGTCCTGCTGTTCCCCATCATGCTGGTCCCAGTTGTCTGGCGTCTTTGAGCTACAGCAGGAAATACCAGCGCGGCACAGGCCTGTTGACTCCAGGACGTGGTTTGGCTTAATGTATTCTTCACATCTCATCTCCTCATATCTTCATGTAGTTTTCTGGTGCAGATTGCAGATTTCTGGTGCAGTGTTAAACCACTAGCAAAGAAGGTAAACCTGCAGCTCTTGTTGACTGGACACTTTAAAGTCATGTTTGAGTGTTCAACAAGTTGAAGTTCTCATTTATGTTTCAATTAAGTATGAGATGTTTCTCTTAAAATTGTATTTAAAGGTATAGTGGAGGATTTTTTACTTCCGGGTGGATCACCTATACTATTGGTCCTCCTAATTGTCAATCATTCTGGTGAATCAATCAAACTTATTAAAAAAGTGGAGAGGAGAAAAAAATGGTCTTATCTAAAATTCGGAAAGATCCTCCACTATATCTTTAAGGAGAAACTGAGGAATAAAATGGTTTTAACATAAATTTATCAGGCTCAGGGAATTTAATGAGAAATGTTTGAGTTCATATTAAAATCTGACTTTTGATTGCAGACTTTGGCATCTCTTCTGAAGCTCTAGAGGAGCCACATGTGAGATTTTCTCTCAGGAGAAAAGTCTAGGAAGCTGGATACGTAAGCATTAGTTCTCAGTTTCATCTCATTGGTGTCTCGGGGAAACAATTGAGATCTCACTTGTGACTTCTTATGTTTAAGCATTAGGTCAGTAGGCGGGGAGTAGGCCATCTTTAGCGGTTTTTCGAACACATTCGACCACATCAGCGTTTACACTATGAAAGCAATCCAGTCGAAAGCGTTTTTGACTACCTCTGGAAGTTGCCGAAAGGGGGCAAGCTCAAAACTTTTTAGACCCCCTGTGTACACCTGTATTTAATGTCGTCCACTTGTGAAACTTAATACAAGGTGTAAGCAGGGCCTTGGAGAGCATTAGGATATAGGGGAGAGTTCATTGTTTCTTTAACTCCACAGGCGATGTAGGGATCCCCAAATGTTTCCCTAGCTGAACTGCAATGTCTTGTGACTGGAGCTGCTCAAATAGGCACTGTGAACTCCAACACCCATGGTGGAAGAGGTTCTCAAGGGAAACACTGAAAGATCAAATTGGATGGATGTTTATTGAGGAAATTGTTAGGGTTCAGTGCTACAGTATTCTGTGTAACACTGTCCTAACCAGGCATAGCATGACAAAAATGCTAACTGATAAAAGCTATCTCGTCTATAATAGAGTTTGTTGAGCAGCCCTGCCCACAGTAAAATCCCATTTGTCCAAAATCATGGTCCACGTAAGTTTAATGTGATTGGCTGTTTTCACTTGTTAGTGTATTCTACAGTAATTGGTGGAATTTTCCAACCAAGACCAGTATGAGCAATATTAGTTGTCATACTTGACACATTAACTGAGAGTTTCACCTGTCTTCAACACATTCCCTCATTAGTTTCCCTCTACAACAAATCCTTCTTCATTAAATGTTTGAAAATATTTCCCCATCTGGACAGTGACCTTCTGTGCCATGCCACGTATTTCTTGCCCAGCGCCCTTTACCTGTGAGAGCGCTTCATGAACTGTGCCATCTATTTACTGAAATGGCACGGGCTCAAGGCTCAGGCATTTTGGCAGCCACTCACTGGCATGAGAATTGTGTTCGGGCTGCCCATCGAGGGCTGCTTTGAGAGTTTTTGGAGTGATTGTGGCTAGTGCTAGGAGAGTGCTAGCAAACAACTCCCACCTCCTCGTCCTCATCCTCCTCCTCTTCCCGCTCTCTCGGTCCAACTGTGAAGGTCTACGTGCTGTTGAGAGTCTTGAGTGAAGTGTGGAATGAACTGAGCGCACTTTGAATGCAATCCTCCTCAAAGCATTCTTCTGTAGAGGCCATCGAGACATCCAGAGGGCTTAAGTTTGGATTAGTTTTAAGCCCCAGGTGAGAGAGCGTAGGTTCAAAGTTAGTCCAGTCAGGGGGGGTGAACTCTCAAAGGAATCATTCATCAAAGTTAGGACAGCAGCTTGAGATTTTGCTAGTTTTTTTCCTCTGTTTTAGCTCTTGAAACTGTCTGGGATTGTCACTGGAACTGTCAGGGAGGACCTTAACTGCCAGGGGCGACCTTCAGACCAATGCTAATAATAGTAATTCTTGTGTCTTTTAATATTAGCAGAACGTGAAAGTGTCTGTTCATGAGTGTCTCTCAGAATTAGTTCATCGATGTGCCTCTCACTGTCTCTGCCAGCAGTGTTTACTCTCGTTGGGCTATGTTTGGTCTCATTCAGCTATGAGGTGTTCAACCTCTGGGTGAACTACACATTTAATGTTCCTCCCTGCGGCTGTGCACCGTCTTTCAGCACCCCAGTCACTCATTTAACTACCTCTTTCTCTCAAAAACTCCTACTCATATCTCTATCCATCTATCTCCATGCTACTCTTCCTTGTTTCATAATGTTCCAGTGGGGTTTTATCAAAAGTGAGAGTTTTTGTATTCTGTATCCAACTGCAAGTAGAAAAAAACTTTTCTCAAACTATGTTTGAAAAGCTATATATATATATATTTAGATATTCTTAGCTTTCATATCTATGTTTGGAGATAGTTAGTAATTAACATTCAAAGTCAAATATAATAGTTACAAAAGATCTTAATATATATTTCACCAAAAATAATTAATTACAATTAATGTAAGATTACTCTGAATCTTACAATTATAAAAGTTTTCTCTTTTTATTCATTTTTGGTAGGCAGGGAAAAATGCTGAATAGGCATTAACATGTAAACTTGTGTGGTCATGTGACTATATTCTAATGTTTTTGATGCCATAGTCTTGAATATTATTGAATATTTATGAAAGTAAAACCGTCTAAATGCAGATTTGGGTTGAAAAACCTGATAATTTCTTTTTCAAGATGGAGGCTTATCAATTAAATGGATGTGGCAGGAGCTAATTGGTCATAATTACACTGTAAGGAATCAGTGAAGAATGACGATAAATACTACTAATTTAGCTGCTTTATGGGGCTACAGGCTTGCTCAACAAAACTTCATTACCCATAATTCCTGGCACGAGAATGATAGACAACATAAACCATCAATTACACACCTAATGCACATCCTTTCCTTTTTGTTTTATTGTGCTGGTGCTAAAAAGCTTCCTGTCTCTGTCAAGAAGTGGGAAAGAGAAGGACAAATATGAAATTGCCTGGCGAGTCCATTTTATTACAACCATATTCACTCGAATACACATCACATCGTAATTACAACTTCCAAACTCGTAAATAAGACCTTCCCAGGAGGACTTGAAAGCAGCATTAGTTTATAGCTGGGGGAGAGCTTTCTGAACATTAGTGTATATTCACAAACTCTTCATTTTTTTTAAGAGCTTTTTTTCCCCCATAGTATAGCCCCTTTAAAGATGACGTCCCCAGCGACCCTCATCATGCTTTAATAAACTCATGACAGCACGCTGAAGTGCTCGTGTCAGTCACACAGATCCTGCGGCATCATTAGGCCCAGTCAGACTGTGCCAAGCGCACGGGTTCTGTTTCCTGAATAGTGATGGTGGTGAAATCAGCACTGGTGTCACAGACTCTTCAAGCAGCGCGGTTGCAGCCGTCAAGCCATCATATGGCGCAACCGACGTGGAGGAAGCGCTGTTTGTGTCCTGCTCCAGGCAAAATGTATGTTTGTGTGTTATTGTCTGCCACAGTAATTCTTTTAATGAAGACCTGTTGTGTTCTTGTGGTAGAAAGGAGTGCTGGGATTGTAGGGATACTACAGCAGACAGAAAGTAAATATTCACATTTATTACCTCTAGTGCGATTAAGCTTGTTGGTTATTGCTTAAGCCTGCGAAACCGGGGTATTGGAGATGGAGAATTCGCTCTGTTGACATATGCAAATACAGACATGCATACATACTGATCCTCCCCGTTTGAGGAATATCATCGATTCATACATAAGAAGCCCGTCTGCTGGGTCACAGCATTGCATTGACTCCTTCAATTATCTGAGGCTGTAGTGCGTAACCTCACCCCGCTAGGTTTATCCTGTAGCTGCGGGTCGTATGCGCATGTGCCCGTCTTTGTGTGTGTGCCCAACTCAATAGGTAATGATGCTCAGATCCTTTCTGAATATCAAACATTGAAGAAATGCATCGCAAATCTGAGGTATGTTCTAAAATGCTATCATTTGAATCTCTCTGCTTTGGTATTCAGGTGGCACTTCTGGTGGCTTTGAAGTTGTAGGTAGAACTCAGTTGTTATGTTTGTTATATATATTTTGAAAGAAAATAGTGTTTAGTGTTACAAAAGCCTCTACCATGTTGCTAAAGAGCTTAAGATTTAGCTTTAGCTGTGTTTTGAGTTATGGTAACTGGTTTCTAGTTGCTCCAAATTTGTCATTAGTTGAAAGAAGGTCCAAATTCAGCCAAAAAAATTACAATTTTGTCACCGTTTATATAATATTTTGAGAAATGTATGTCTTTTTTGTTAATACAATGGAGATCAGTGGACTCAAATACTGCTTGGTTACATTCTGATATGAGGGTGAGTAAATGATCTTTATTTTTGGGTGTACTGCCTCTTTAAGCTTGTGCGACTGGCTGATACAGTAGGTGTTTGCTGGTCCAAAGTGGTCTAGGTTGGGCCACCAACTAGAAACCATCTACCAAAATCAGTTTAACCTGGATTAGTTATTGTTAGGTTTTGTGGTAACACTTTACAATAAGGTTCAATAGTTAACATTAGTTAACTACCTTAGTTAACATGAACTAAGAATGATCTATACTTCTTCAGCATTTATTGATCTTACTAATATATATTAATTTCAACATTTACTAATAAGTTATTAAAATCAAAGGTTGTATTACAAAGAACTAACATGAACGAACAAATAATGAACAGCTGTATTTTTATTAACTAACATTAATAAAATTAATAAATACCGTAACAAATGTATTGCTCATTGTTAGTTCATTCATTACTGGTATGTTAACTAATGAAACTTACTGTAAAGTGTTACCGGTTTTGTTAGTTACTTTAGCTATGTGGTTGAAGTCAAAAGAGTTGGTCGTTCCAACTCTGTGTGACTTTTCTTCTTCTTCTGTGGAACACGAAAGAAGATATTTTGAGAAATGTCTGTTTTTTTGTTTGTTTGTTTTTTCACACAATGGAAGTCAGTGGATTCCAATCTGTTTGGATCCCAACCCAGTTCCGCAGTAGAAAGTAAGTCATGTGTGTTTTGAACGACATGAGGGTGAGTAAATAATGACAGAATTTTCATTTTAGGGTAACTATCCCTTTAAGAGCTATAATAATAGTAGTAAACAGACCTGGAAGTCATAACCCTTTTGTTATAATGCTGCTTAATAGTTAAAATTCTCCATCGTTTGTCATGTATCCTAAATGTTAAATCATTGGATCTGTCACATTGGACAGATGATAAACATCACCTCAAATCGAAATGTCATAAAATACCTCTCTTGACATCAGTCATTGATCTTTTGATGAGGATATGTGACTTACATCAAAATCATTGCGTTAAGAGAGATAGTCTGTGCTGTGACTGGGAAGATCAAGTGCCTCTCTTTTCGTTCCCCTCCTTTCATTTGTCCCCCTGAGAACGAGGGAGCTGATGAAGAGGGAAACGTGGAATGCCAAACATGAGGAACAATGTCTGTCTACCATGACCACAAACAAAAAGCCTTTCCGTACTGCGTGGCTAATGGGCTGTGCTGTATCTCAATTGACTGAAGCAAAGGCACGGCTTGTCGTCTTGTGAACTCGATCCCTGTGCCGTTGCATTTACTCTGAGATATAACGCTACAGGTAAGAATTTCCTACAAAAAAAAAAACAAACAAAAAAAAAATTATTTATTTCATATTAAAATGAGTTTTTTGGGGGGATTTTTTATATATTTTTTTATATTTTAGAAATAAAATTTAAAAAAAATAGTAAATTGCACATCACCTAATTTTTCAAAGAGTCCGTCTTTCTAAACCCCTCATTTCTGCAAGCATTCTCTGCTCTGATTGGTCAGAAGGCCCAGTTTGTTGTAATTGGTCTACCAATGCACATTGATATGAATGATGCCATTTGGTCATCAAATCCAGCGCGAGTCCTTATCTTTTTGAAGTGCATGCAAAGTGGATTCGCAGCAATGAAAACAGCGTCTTCTCAACATGTCGACAACACGAACCAAACTCAGCAACAACTACAGTGTTTGAGGGCAAGTCAAAGTAGACATCGTTCGCAGGCACCCAATTAAGACTATCAGCTGCCATTATGCAAATGTATTACATTGTTACATGGAAGTGAGATTGGATTTGCTGACGACTTGTTTCAGCAGTTCAGAATTTATTCTTTTTTTAGGAGACAATAACTTTATTTGTCGTGCACTTAGATCTGTAAAACTTTGCGTTTTACATTCACAAACAGCTATATTATAGCCTGGCAAGCCAGACCTACATCAAGATGTTAGGTCTGGCAACTCACCATAGACACGGCTCAATCCGAGGGGCGGGATAAACGGCTGTCTTTCAAATTCACTCTGCACGCAATAGGACAGCGCATCAACCAACCAGAGCGTTTTCCCAACAGCGGAGCTAACGTTAGTTGATAGATTCAACTTTTGAATCTGGCCGGCAAAACTACGAACACATCTTCCTTTTTTAAGAATGACTTAAGTGCCGTTCTTTGCTCTTTTCTCAAAGAAGAACTTAACTCCAAGTCCTCCAGAGTCGCGGCCAAAGCCGATTCGAAAGACTGTTCTCCAGCAGCAGCTCTTCTTTGTTTTCAAGTGGCAGCCGTCGCAACTCTGTCGTCATTATGTTAAGCCCGCCCCGCCTACTCTATACACGACGTGATTGGCCTGACCCAATTTAGTTTTTTCCAGCACGAAAGTCGATGGAGAGTTGCTAGACTACCCTGGCTGCAAAATACATTTTGCTGCCGCTAGGGTGCGTCTAGATTTCTAGGCTAGCTATATTACACACTGCATGAAAGGTAATTTTCGAAAAAGCGTAATAGAGGCACTTTAAGTGCATTGTACAATGTCCATTCTAAGATGATATACTGTATAATCTAAAAAAGTTAGCCCTCAACGTCATGCAGCTGTGGTTTAGCTGTGAGTTGGGGTGCGTTTTTGGCCTGGCTGGCTTGTTTGAGAGCAGTTGGTTATTCCCATGTGTCAGTTTCTCGAAGATTAATAGAAGCCCAGTGAGCGTAGCCTCGGGCGGCCTCCTTTCAGGACTTCTCATGGCCATTCATATTCATTTACAACCTGCGTGTGGCAGCACGGGAGCGAAGCCGGATTGACACATGCACGCATACACACACACACACACACACACACACACACACACACACACCCACGTAAATACACTGCCATGTGCGACTGGCAAGTTATTGTAGCGGAACACACATACACTGAGATCCTGAGACGACATGCCAAACATGGCAGCCGTTCAAGGAGAACAAAGAAAACAAAGCAAAGGCTCTCACACATTTGTTTGTGCTCACAAAACCATTTTGTATTAAAATCTTTGTCTATATATTTTGTTCTCTTCATCTAGTTTTTAAGGGATAGTTTGCTCAAAAATGAAAATTCTGTCATTTATTGAATCACTCTCATGTTGTAGCAAACTCATATCATGAGGATCATATTTCTTTCCCTACTATGGAAGTTTGTGACTTCAAGCTTCAAGCTCCAGTGGTTGTCAAGTTCCAAAAATGACAAAGCATGTACTGTATGACTTATGCGTTATAAGTTTTCTCAAACCATGTGATAGCTTTGTGTGAGGAACAGACACAAAATGAAAATTCTCCCCTTCTCCATAACTCTCAGATTTAATTTGTGTAATTTTTTTTTGCAGGATGACTGGTCATGAGACAGGGTTGTTATCGCTTTGAATTTTTTTAAACTTTTTTTTTTTTATTGTTCTTTTTCAGTTTGTATGTACTTTTCACTCTATCTTTGTTGTTTTTTAGTTTTAGTTTTATATTTTACATAAAGAAGAGAAAAGTCATGAGAAGGCATTTTAGTTTAGTTTGTTATTATTTAGAAATGTTCGTTTTTGGACATCGACAGCTTATGCTCCATTCACTTTCATTATCTCCATTAACTTTCATTATACAAAAAGAGCAGCTTGAACATCCTGCTAAACATTTGCTTCTCAAAGCTGGAGCAAACAGGTTTTGAACAGCATGAGTGTGAGGATTTCATTTTTTTGCGAACTATCCCTTTATATCACACGGGTCTCCTCTGCGGTGCAGTCATATTTTTAACAACTCAGCTTTTACGAATGACCATCAATCCCTCTGTTTTATTGGTGCGGTGGACCTTCTGAAGACATTCATTGTGGGTGAACCCTCGTGTCGGAGAGCAAGAGAGATGAAGAGGACGCGAGACTCTTGGCAGGGAGGTTGAGTTCTGCGGTTTCCTCTCGCTACCGGAGACCAGGATCAGGTTCGGCCTCAGATTAGATTAATTCCCGAGCTTCCTGTAATTGATGGATAGATTGATTCAGGCTCGTTTGTTACTGTGTAGCATACGCTAAATGAATTGGAGGATGAGAAGAGAGTCAGCAGAAGCCGCTGTGGTTTCACACACACACACACACACACACACAAGTGTTCCCTCTTTCTCTTATACTTCATTGTATGGGACCATTATGATCTCATCATTCCCTGTAGACATGCCCCCAAAGACCAGAAAGCCCATAATGCATTTGATTTAATCCATCTGTAAACGACCTGTGAATGAATGAGACACATCATTAGTGGTCTATCAGGTTACTATGCTGCTTTCTTTAGACTTGGACAATACGTTTTAGGCCTTTGAAGGTCTGGGTGGGTGTTTTTGCCATCTTGATACATGAGAGGATGAGATGGTTGGTGAAAAGTTGCGCCAAAACCCTTTTATCCTCATGCTGGATGTTTCAAGAAGTACTTGTGGCTAGTGTGTATATGCTTGTGTGTGTGTTTGAAGGCGAGAAAAGGGGGTTGGGGGAAAATGCTTGGTTTTTTCTGGCAGGCTCATGTCTGTTAGGACATTCTTCTCGCAACCACAAAATGACTAACTTTCCTGCTTCACTCTCTTTTTTTTCCCACTCTCTGTTTGTGTGGCTCATGTTCTCCCATTGATTCTGGCCCCTCTCGGATGGCGAAGGCGGGACATGGGCGGAGTTACATGTGTATGTCGCAACATCTGTGTGGGAACGTTTTGTTTGTCATGTATAAACATTCATTTGGAGATAGGTTTGAGTTTGGGAGCGTTATATCCTTCCAGTTCCAGTCTCAGAGGCGTCTTGCACCAAACCCTTCCCCCCTGCTCCGCTATGCCTGTCAGGCCTATCGTAAACAGCCATAACTCAGAGTTCGGCCGGCCCGGGCCCTTTTTCTCGCCCTGCTTTGCCATCGACAAAGTGCAGACGACACCAGGAATGTGGCATTGTGTAATTGTGTATGGCTGCTTTAAATGGCAATTTGAAGCTCTGGTGGCTCTGTAATTAGCGGTGCGGTCCCTCTGGAGCGGGCTTATCGTTTCCTTTGTAATTACACATCTGAATACAGCGGTGTGCATGCATGCGGCAGGCCTCTCTTATCGCATGTCGACGCGCTGGCCGTGCGGAGCCAGGCTTATTGCTGCCCTGCACTGTGCGACCATGACAAAGGTTATTGAAGAGGAGGGGGAGGAATAAGGCAGGGGCTAGAATCGTTTGCGGCGGGGGCGATAGCGTTAACGGCAGCGCTCTTGGGTTAGAGATACGACTTTTGCCCTTCAAAGTGTCAGTTTATAGCGCTGCTGGGGTATTAATTTAGCAGTTTTATGTGTTTTAGAGGCCAGATATGTTGAAATGTTAAGCAATGCTTCCTTTAATGGTGGAATGTGAGGTTTTTTTTCCACATTTTATCTGTTGATTGTAGTGGAAATTCTGCAGTGTGGAATGTTTTCGGAAATTGATATGCTAAGACAACTATAAGCAAGTCATCATTTGGTTGATTTCCCAAGTCTTAGGCTGCGTGTCCACCAAAGCGTTTTTAGCTAGCTGTGGGCGCTTGAGAGCGTTTTGGCAGCGCAGCGTTTTTTTAGTTGAGGCGCCTATCTTGCTATGATATGGAATATCCACGGAAGTATTATTATTATCTCATTTCACAGATCATTTGTTTCTGTGTTGTTTCTATATAAAAATGTTGATACAATGTGAAGTATTTGCTCTGGCTCTTGTTTTAAATTATTTGGTTCCGTTATTATGCTTGTTGTTGTCATCTGTTGACGTTGTACAAGCAGAATGTGACGGTTGGTCGGTATGGTATTTGTCCCGCCCCTCCTCCACTGTGATTGGACGGCTGGGTAAAAAGTGACAGTGATGAGCGCTGCGTTTGACCTAAAGTTGAACATTCTTCAACTTTCGTCTCGTGGAAAAGACGCTCAGCACCTCGTTACGCTCCTGGCGTTTTAAAAACACGGTGCTCCCATTGAAAACAATTGGAAAAATACGCCATCCGCGTGAAAAAACGCTTTGGTGGACACAGGGCCTTAGTTCAGTAGCTTATCTTTAAACCTCAGGGGTTATGATCCTTTGAACTTTGACCTATGACCTTGTTCTAGCCTCAGTTTCAGCATAAAGGATATAGTATATCGTTATGTAGTGTTTTCTTCCCTCTGTGTTCTACCTTTTTTACCTTTATTTGAACTGTAGGTACCCTTAGAAGCACTTCTCTCCCTGCCTGCTGAGATTGCTCATTTGTGGTGTCTTCAGTCATGCAGGAGCCCCTTTACATGCTGCAGTAGGTTAATGATTTAGTGTCTATTGTAATACAGAATGAAGGCCTGGAGTAAAGGAAGAAAGAGAGAGAGGATATAGGAGAACAGGAGAGGGTAAAGAAATAGGTGTTTACGGGGAATGTGTGGATTAAAAGCCATAACGTTGATGGATTGTTTTAATTTGCTGGCCTGTGACCACAGAGCGGGAGAGACGCAGATGCTCAGGGACTCCATTTGCTCTCACTCCCTCTACTGGCAGGAGGCGTCACTGCAACTAAACCAAGTTAAACACCCACGAAATTGGCCCTGTGCATGAGATTGGAAGCTGCTTAATGTAATGAGATGTTTGACGATCCTAGAGATGGTTTTATTATCTGCTTGAAAGGTCAACTTATAGGTTATAAACCAAGGTGCAGTCCTAGACAGTTGTCCTTTTTTGTCTTTGAATGGTTGGTCACAAAAATAGTATTGTGTATTGGTGTCTTGTAGTGTATTTATCAATGTATCTATCTTCATGAGCCAATGTGTCAAGAGCTAAAAGTTAGGCTCCTCAACCCTTACAAAATTATACATGCTACTAGTTTTGTCATGCTAGCATAAATAACCCAATCTCTGTGTAAATCAGAAACAGTGGTTGCCAGAGTAAATGTTTGTTGAGATTATTCATACTGCCATACTTCTCTGCCACTTTTTGGTTATTTTAAGCTTTAATATTTGTCTCCACAAAATATAAAAAAATCTCATGACAGCAGCTACGTGCTAAAGGCTGAGAGCAGCATCTCTTGTCATTAAAGCTGAATGTGTGTGTGTGTGTGTGTGTTAGTGTGGTCAGGAGGACGGCACAAATACAGTATGTTGAGGTAATCATCACTGACCCTGTCTGACCTGCTGCGCCTCCACACTAAGTGTTCAGTGTGACGCTGCATTAGTGACCCTTTGTGTCCCGTGCGGCGTGGAGTGTCACTGAGGGTTACAGGGAATACAGCAGCTCAGATGGGCATCTAACAACACAGTCATGTTCCTAGTCCTTAAAAATAGAGCAAAATGCTCCTTTTTCTAGCTTACTTGTGGGCTCATAGTTTGTGTCATTAGCCACAATCCCAAAATCCAGTTCTCAAAAGTCTTGTGAACAAATGTTCACTGTGTTTTATGGCCTTATTTCAGTGACTTAAAAAAATATTTTTTTCATTAACAGCGCATAAACGTCATTTTCTCAAAACTACAAACTTTTACATACATGCTGCTCACATATTGTTGTAGCAGAGTTTGTGTTGAATACAGTGTAATCAGACTTGAAAATAGCCATGACAATGTTATAAGTAATTGAAATAAGCACAAATGTCAGGGCATGTCAAAACAACTTTAGGGCCCAAAAAACACATCAGATGTTTCACAACTGCCTTTTATGAGGGTTAAACCAATTGTCAGTCTCTTGTGTGATTTTTGTGTGGAGATAACATTCTGTAGTTGTTGCCTATATAGAGCTTTTCAGTTCAATCAGGTTTCAGGTTCCATTTTAGCTTATACTCATAAGGTAGCTGCATATGTAGATAGTGAAGTGACTCTCTCTAGGATTTGAAACAGAAATGTTGTGAATGTTTTGAATAATAATCTCCAATTTGAGATTATGGTTGGCTGATTTTCCCATTTTTTTTTAACTAGCTTTAACCGACACCTGTTTTTGCCCATATTTTTCTGACCCCATGAAAAATATAGATTAGTATGATGTCACACAAGCTTCTCTTTTATTATATAATCAATTCATCAAAACACTATCATTCAAAAGTTTAGGGTCGGTATGTCTTTGGTGCTTACCAAGGCTGCATATATTTGATCACAAATACAATAAAACTGGTAATTTTATAAAATGATTACTAATTAAAATAACGTTTTTCCTATTTTAACATATTTTGAAATGTAATTTATTCCTCTGATGGCAAAGCTGAATGCTACTTTACTCCAGTCTTCAGTGTCACATGATCCATCATTCTAATATGCTGATTTGCTGCTCAAGAAACATTTCTGATTATTATCAATGTTGTTTGATTTGAAATAGAAATATTTTGTAACTTGATAAAAGTCTTTACTGTCACTTTTGATACATATAATCAAACTTTTGAGTATAGTGTACATATATTTCTACCTTAAAATGTTTTGATCAACAGAATTTAATATATAGCCTAACATACAACAAAGAAATCCCTTCAATAGGCATGCAACCTTTTTTATTTGTTGTTGCATTAAATCCACTAGGCTCAAAAATCCATGGAGCACATTCCCTCACGCTTCTGCTTGTTCCGAAGCAGATATTTCTGTAAGATTTATTCATGCTTGAGAACAATTGTTTTACACTGATGATTTTTTTGGTCTTATTTGCCTCTCACTTGTCTCATTTCATCTAACAGGCTTTTTTTCCTCATTTGCTGCAGATGGTGTTGAGACACATAGCGTTCTCTTCTTAGACCTTCCTAGATCACCCGCTAAAAACATCCCACTGTTCTGGCTCTCTCTACACAACTGTTCTCTTAAAGTACACACACATACAAAACAAAAGACATGCATACACAATTCATGATTTATGCTGGCAGGAATTTTTCTACAGTGGGTGATATTCTCGTGTCACCCAACACTTTCCTAAAGAAAGGGAACCTGGAGTTTCACTCTCATTAGCATACTCTCATCTATGTGTGTGTGTGAATCTATGAGCAAACTTGAATCTAGGTCGTGTAACAATATGCCGAGCTACAGTTTGCTGATGCCCATAGGAGACAGTGTGTCGTGTGTTTTATCTTGCATGCGTGTGTGTGTGTTTCTTTTTTGTCAGTGCCAGTGATATATGCCTGTGATCATGAGTTTCTGCATTGTATCAGGGCTATCTGTTCATGTGTGTCTGTGTGCATGTGCTTTGAGGATGCTGACAGTGCATGCTACTCAAGTGTGCGTGTACACAGTTTGTGAATCATTTCAGTTTGCAGTGCATTTTTCTTAATGCAGTCCTGAAGTCCTTTTTTTTTTTTTACATCCTTATGTGTGACATTGACCATGTCATGTTTCAGTGCTTGGAACTGTAAAGTTGTAAACCTTTGAGATATTGCTACCTCATTGTGCTCATAAAAATATGAGAATTAAAACAAAACAAAACAAAATAAATGTGTTTAAATGCACTAATGTTTGTCAATCAGATTTTCAGTCTGATTCTCATATTCGTTTACATGTGTATTACATGTATTCTGAACAAAACGGCGCTTGCTTTAGTTTATGCATTCAGAACCAGAGAAAGTCTGCACAATAATGTCACCAATGACACTGTGAGTATCATTTTATGTATACATTTTATTTTAAAAAAAAAGCCAACACGTGTCAGAAGAGCTTTTTAGCAAATAGTTTAGTAGAATGTAAATAATGTGTAAACTTCACAGCCATGCACATGTACGCAATACATTTTTTAATCAAATTGAGTAAATAGTCTGATTCAAGCGTTAACGTGTAATTTTTTTTTCCCTATTTATAAGATTATTTGAGGTCTAAACCATCTATTGAAATTTCATTTGGTTGGACACAATAGCTTTGTGGGCAGCGCTCCGACATGTAGCGTGGTTGTGCTTCAGGCGACCCGATTTCGAGTCCCGGCTCGCTGACCTTTTCCGATCACATCCCACTTCACTTTCCGTCTTCTCTTATCAGTGTAAATGTGCTGTTAGACTACAGTTAAATAGTCAGAGTAAATAGTACACCAGTATGAAACCAAAACTGTACTTCTATGCCTCAAAGCCTTGTTTTCATTAGCATCAAATTAAATATGCCATCTACTCTGACTGAACTGAAGGTATAACTAACAGCTTCTCCCATCATCTTTTCTCTCAAAATCTTTAGCACCACAATTCCTAGAAAGCTTCCTCTCAGTAGTGTTAGCATAATGCTTAGAAAGTAGCATTTCTCTTGATAATGTTAGTATAACAAAGCCTAGAATGCTAGCATGCTATTAGCATAACAAAAGAACAGAAATCACTTTAGCATGAGGATTTATTAAACCTTTTCAGATGTGCAACATGAGTGCTAACTCTTCAGTTCACAATCAAACCTTCTAGGGCTAATTTGCATAAAATATACTGACAAGTGCTATAGTCAGTAGGAACAAGCGTACGTTGTCTCTGACATGTGATTGGTTCATAGCAAAATGTAAGAATAGACCTACTGCAGTGACAGTCCCATATATCTACACCAGAGCACAGACATGGCCATTGATGGAGTTTTGAGTGGACAAATTGTTAGTTATCAGAGTGTTTTTCTATGAACGACAAGCTCTCTCTCTCTCCCTTTCTGATTTAGGCTCCCAAACAGAGACACGTAATGAACAGCTAACAGGAAAGAATGACCACATGTTACCTGCACAACTAATCTATAGCCGTAATTGGAAAGGAAACATGTCCATTCATGTTCAATTTGTCCTGCGGTTCCCTCTTGTAAATGGAGGCACATCCACAGCATCTAACATTAACATCGTTTAGCCATTTCTTTAGAGACGGCTCTTTGTAGTGCTACACGCTTGTTTACGCCCCTCTGGCGTTTCACGCTGCATAGAATGTTCTCTCGGGTCCGCAGGATTCCATTTGGCGTTGGTCAGCGCTGCAGAATGTCGATGTTGATGACGTTTCTGTGAGAAATATGTGCTGCCTAGTGGAATGCTGTAAACGGATAAGCATCCTTTCCTCCAAAGGCCTGTATGGAAGTTTAAGTGTCTCAATGTGCATTGACATTTACTGTAGACGTGCAACTTAATTGGCAACACACACTTAGCCACCTCCGCACGCACTCACATAAACATTCTCAAATTTAATTTAAATCCGTCTGAAATTTATGATCCTAACAGATGATTGAATAACCCACTTCGGATCTGTAGATGAACACTCGTGTCTAAGAATGACTTGCAGGTATTAGTAATGCAGAGATGTATATTAATGTATAAGCATAATTAATCTTCAGACAGATCCATCGTCTGTGACACTTTTTTTACTCGAAGGAAATATTCAAGACCTTATTTCCAAATAGAAGTCGTGGTGCTTTTTACAGCCAGTTCGCTTTCAAATAAAGTGCTTTTACTCTTTCATAAACCTTAAAGACTCAAATCGATCCTGTTTTGTGTTGGAGTTTATAAGATTTGTCATAAACAGCTTTATATGATTTCGGCCCAGAAGTAAATAGCCAATGAAACACACCTTTCTCCAGGTTCATAATTATTTTCCACACCCAAAAAAGTAGCCGATGTGTCCATGCACTCTGTATGATAATAATGTTTACCATTTCCATCAGCGCTTTATTGTGCTATCAGTTTCGGCACTGGCTGAAGGCACTGCTTTGCTTCACAGCAGAGTGAGCTCTTCCACGGAGAAGGCTTCACTGGGATTATTTTGACCTGCTCACCCTCTGCAGATTGTATCTTGCATCTCTCTCTCTTTGGTTTTCAAGCACCGGCAGGTAGTCTGTCCCGGTGGAGCCCGTCCTCAAGTGATCCTTTTCCTCAGAGCTCAAACGCAGTGTTTTCTGTGTGCTCAGGTATGTCAGATTGTCTTGCAGAGGTGAGATTGGGAAAATGCCACACTCTCTCTCTTCGCTTTGATGCGTCAAGTACGTTCACATCCTTATGAGAGAGTTTTTGTTTGGCTTTGTCAGTATTATTGCCTCACTCCATTGTTGCAGATGTCATTTCGGTGACACTCGCTGAGAGCCGCCATTGAGGATTACATACCCTTGTCAAACAGCGTAGCTTGTTGCGTAGAGTGTGACCCTCAAATTTGACACAAGGTTTGGGCAAATATTTTTAGAACCATCTGATTGCACCGTTAGTACCCTAAACATGTAGCTTGTTATGCTCTGTTTGCATTTGCTTTAAAGCATTTTTGTTGAGCTTGCAATAGCGGGGGTGTTTCATCTAGTCAAGAATCTGTTCGTGGCAAATGAATACATGCGACCTAAATTATTATGAGTCGTTTATATTTTTATTTTCTTCCAATATAGCAAAACATCTGGCCACAACATATGTAGATTATGTGCAAAATATATGCTGTGAACAGCATGGCTTAAGAAAACTGTCTTGAAAAATGTCATGGGGATGAGACATGGGGAATTCCCATGAAGATTCCCAATCTTACAATGCATTTTGTGTAAATTGGTTATGTTATATTGTCATATATGATATAATTTATATTATGATATTTTACATGGGAAATATATAAAAATGGCAAAATAGTCAATAAAAGTAAACTTATTAATAATATATTAAAATATATATTTACATCCATCCATCCAGATTCACAGTTAGATAATTAGGACATCAATTTATTATGAAGTAAAATATATTGCATTTATAGTAAATTTACAATAACGAAATTTATCTGAGAAAAATCAGGTGACATGTCGAGCAGTTATTGGTTGAATAATTTAAAGCAGAGATTTCTCCAATAAAGAATTTCAAGCTCATTGTGACTTCCAACTCAAAAATTCAGTGTGTCACATACAGTATAGAAGATGTGTACAGTAAAGATGTGGCTGAGAATCTTGGAGCTCATATGGGCAACATACTGTAGGTTCAAATTTGGATTTTTTAGTTGAGACTTAAATATTGAGGAAAATTCCTTGAGAGAACCCCATCATTTTGTGGTAATGCAGTCATGAGTTGATGAAGTTGTGGCATTTGCAGTCACAAACGAGCTGTTTGGATCTCCATTTAGCATTGGGAGATGATGTATAGGCAGGCACAATCTGTAGTTAAAGAAATCATTGCCGGAGGCTTCCCTAATGACTATTGGTATTGCAGTGTTATGCTGAGCTCCATAGCATCCCATTTATTCTGTATTTTTGTCCGCAGCTCGCTCTTGTCAGAGGTTTGAGTGTATGAGAAGTGGCCTGGCAGTTCCAGCGTGCAGTTTGTGACAAATGGAGATGACTTAGGAGTTGCTTTCATACTCACTGCAGGGCAAACTCCCATTTTTTCCACCTAGTTTTAACCGCACAGTCTGTCTTGCTTGACTGCCGGTGTGCGTCTGTTGTGTCAAGAGGACCTGAAGGGGGGAGGTCTGAGAGAGGAAGATAGAGAGCGGGAGTAAGCGGATGGCGGAAAGACGACAAGTAGGAAAATAGAAATTAAATTCCTCTCAATGCTCCGAGGAGCCTTCGAACCCGGGGCCAAATCAGATATTGCAAGGGAAGTGGAACGAGGTCGAATGAGCTTGAGCTGCTATCTGTTGCACAGAGACTGTCATAATGAAACGTTTACGGCTGGGGTTAGAAAACCATCTAGAGACCTCTATGATTAGCCCCTTCTCCCTTTGCCCGGGTTCCTCAGACTGCCTAGTTCCCAATGCCCACGAGGTGCACTTGTTTTCCCCGTAAAACCCAGCTGGGCCGATGAGTATATTTTGTCTGTACGGCACAACAAAGTTCTCCCTCGGTGAAGATTCTTCTTCTCGGTGAAGAGCTTTCGGGTTTTGACCTGCTGCCTTCAATACACAAGTTGTTTTTGCATCTCCAGGAAGAGGATTAGCATAGCGGGACAGTTGAGCTGTGTTTAATTAGCATGTCTAAGTCCTGCTCTGTAGAAGTATCTGGTGGGTAAAAATGGTTTAGTTTAGTACACAATGTATGAGGATACTAAACAAAAAAGTCATTGGACTGAAGATATAGACTTGGGCTAACGATTAGCATGCATGCTCTGACGCATCCAATTTGGCAAATTATATACATTTTTAGATACATGTTTTAAATGTATTTATATTGTCCATACAGTTTATTTCATCTTGAAACTTGACACTATTTTATCTAAATAAATAAAAAAAATTAAACGCTAAGAACTAAACTCAGTTAAATTCTAATTTAGTCCTCACAACAATATCCAGTTTTAAAAAAAAAAGGATCTTTGATAAAGATTACATTTGACAGTGTATAAATATATCCATAATGTTCTAATTTATAATGCTTTATTCTAAATATAAAAAAAAAAAAAAACACTACATTTTCTTGTTCTACAGCTCCTTGCATATTTTTGTTATATTAAATGTCATACTATTTTGTCTAAATAAATTTCAAAATGCTGAAAATGAATTTAAGCCTCACAACATTAAAAGTCAGATTAAAAAAATGGATATTCATTTTTGGATATTTCAGATTCGATAACGAATAGATTTAACAGTGTTATTAAATTAGTGTATTAAAGATTACTTGAAGTGAGTGTCACATGATGGTAACAGTAATCTAAAAGGCATGTTTATTTGGCCTAGGGATGCGCAATATCAGATACGATAACATATACTGTGTCGCAGAGTTCAATACAGTATACATCCAATATCGACCGGATTTCGTACCAACTATATATATATATATAATAAGATAAATTCACCCTACAAAGTTAGCATTAGTGTTGGTACATACATCTCTCTCCATTTCAAATCTACCCTATAGCTGAAAGATCCTATTTTTACCTCTTGTTATCTACAGCTCTGAGCCTGTTCGCCCTCTTCGTTGCGTAAGCCGCGTGTGCCTGTCCCAGGGGTGCTTCCCGAGTCTCTTCCTCCAGGCTCGGCTGGCTTCTTCTCAAGAGAACGAACCGGGACGGACATTGGTGGCAGCATGTTTGGGCCAGCGTGGGCCGAGTACGGGCCTTCCGTCTCATTAATTAGCCAGTGATTGCGCTCAATCAGATGCAGATCTTTACTTTAAGGGCTGCATATCAAAGGCAGGAATCTGGTGGCTGGTTTATTATTCACAGGGAGACCTAGTTATGTCAAGAGCATGCGAGTGGAGCTTGTAGCAGCGGTGGGGGTGAGTGGCGGAGGAGATGCTGTACCCATGGAGTGCCTGAAAGATTAAAAAGGTGGAGGCTGAGACATGCCTGTCGCTCTCCGGGGACCAAGCATCGACTCCCCTTCTTCCTTTATTATTTCCCCCTCTTCTCTCGCTCGCGCCGTCTTTCCCCCTTATCATTTAGTCACCATGATGCAGCACACGACAACACAAAGACTGAACAGATGCGACATTGATCTTCGGCGTCTCCAGCTGGATTATACCCCTGGTTTATTCAAGCCAGTCAAGCATTCAAAGACAAACCTGCTCCTGTTTCCTTGTCTTATTAATGATGAAACTCACCGGGGAGTGGGCATTGGGTCCCCAGGAGCCGCGCAGTGGCGTGCCATCATTGTGCCCACTGGGACTGTCTGTCCACGGCTGCTTTTTGGCCGGCGTCCTATAGAGAGAGCAGCAGCATGGCAGAGAAAGATGATTAATTTCACAGAGTAATCTGTCACGCTGATCAAGCTCAATGAGTTTGTGTGTACCAGGTTCTGTTCCTGCCGGTAAGATGCAGACTGTGAAGTCAGCAGGTGCCATGGGAAGTCTTGGATGCCCTCCAGAAAAGGGTCAAAGAGGCTGGAGACGCTCGCACTAAGCGACTCTTCCTGTTTCTCAAGGCCTTCGTAGGGTACAGTAACATTGTACTGTATATTGCAACATTCAATATTGCATAATTGGCTCCCTTTTCATGAGTTGGCAGCTTTATAAAGCTTTAAGGCTTTTTAAAATGTTTTAAATGTAAAACTGTAATATATATGTATATATATGTATATGTATATGTATATATATATGTATATGTGTATGTATTTATATATATATGTATGTATGTATGTATATATGTATATGTATGTATATATGTATATATGTGTATGTGTATATATATATATGTATGTATGTATGTATATATATATATATATATATATATATATATATATATGTATATATGTGTATGTATATATATGTATGTATGTATGTATATATATAATAAATATATAAATTATATTTAATTCTACTTACTTACATTCAAATTCCAACTGCGATTATGTATCCCATGTTCTACCTAAATTGAAATTTCAGAATTTAATTGGAATTTAAAATACATTTTCAATTCAGTTGAGTATATTTCAATTCAGTATACACCTGCACTGGTATATATTTTCCATTTTGCAATATTACCTCTTAATTTCATCTGAACAACCAATTTAGAATGATGTGGAAAAAAAGAAACATTGAAGTCAAACTGCAGCAGCAGGGAAAAAAGAGCCTGTGGAAAACCCAGCATGCTTTCAATCCTACATTTCAAGTCAGCATCCTTTATTGATCATACTCCAGTGCGTTGATGTCAAGACACGAAACGTCCGAGAGCGACCTCATGGTCCGCACATTATCCGTGGCTGAGAGGCCACTAATGAAATTGGATTCAGGCTCATCTGGAAAGTGCCCTCCTGTTTGATTTAATTAGCCAAATGTCTCCGTTCCCCATCCAGGCTGGAGTAAAATGATTTTCAACAACGGAGAGTTGATGGGTCGCCACAGTCTCCGGCAGAGAAATGCCTGGGTTCTGTGACAAAACTCCTGTCAATCATTCTCTCCAACAAAGCTCTGAATGCATTTCAGAATATACTGAAATTTAGAGCTGCCTGTCAGGAACAACCTTCTTTTTTCTTTTCTTTTTTCCCCCATTTGAAGGATTACATAAGACATAGCTACAAGCTCTTTTATGTCTACGACAGTTTATCATTGTATTGACTGTTGACCTCGCTGATGTCATAAGGTCATATACAAATTCATACGTGCTTTACCGGAGACGTTGACAAGATTGAAAAGGCCAGACCTGTTTCAATTTGCTCTGAAGCCGTCAAGAGTGACCCTTCATTGAACCCTGGTCCACCTTAATTATTGTTCATCCATAGACCAGCATTAAAGAAGACTGCAGGGCTCTGTTTCTTAATTTATAGGTTCCTATTTTAGGTTATTACCCATTGCGCTCATTATGTGCAGTCTGCAGCAAGAGGCTGGAAGGGTTTGCTTCTGTCCTGAAATGATTTGGCCATGACTTACCATAATGGAACCATAAACATGAGAAGATAATGCAAGTAGCAATCATGGAACATATTCATCTAATAAGATGGTGTGAATTCAATATTTGTTTTGGTGTGAATGATTTGAGTGCCAAGGACATTCGGCGGCTTTTAGTTTAAAGGTGAAGCGTCATTTAAAAGGTACATTACAAAATGATGTGTTCTCTATTGACCTCTTTGGTTGAAACAGAATTGCAAGTTACTTGTTAAGTTATTGTTATTATTTTATTTATTCAGTTGTACTTTGGCATTGCTTTTCTACGTAGTTAAATCTGATTGGTTGATATGTAATATTGAAATACAACATTTTAATTCTATATTTTAAATATAACTATAGTTTTATTTAAAATTCATACATTTTAGTATTTTTTTATTAAAGATACATCAATAAAATAAATAATATGATTAAGTTATAATTATTAAATTATATATATTTTTAAAATATATAATTTAATTCGATTTGTACTGTAAACTTCTATCATAGTGCTTCTGCGATCATTTGGGCTGTTCATGTAAATATGTCTTTGTACTGGCGCATAAGTCATTAACCTTTATATGTCAAAAGGTTAAGTCTTTAAATCACATCGTTCTCTTACCCAGGAAGTGACTGAAAATGATTTCTAAAGCAGAGACAGTAGCAGTAATACTCCAGACTATAAGGTGCATTGGGATTCAGCAGCAGTCAGTAGGGAGAACTGGGTTTGTTTTTGTTTTTTCACCTTCCAACTTCATCTCTCCTGACACCTTTATTAAGGCAGTGTGAGACAGAGAGTTCTCTAGCTCTTCCTGCTTCTTCCTGTTGAGGAGAAGATGGGCCATCTGCCAAGAATCTGCAATTTGAAGAGTCATTGCACAATTACGTCTATCTGCACGACTCTAAAAAAGGGCGGGGAAATGCAGATGGCAATTCTTGCTCACCCTTGAAGAACAATTATATATGTTTATCCCATATAATCAGTTTCATATGGCAGGGAAACTTGCAGGAGAGTTTGTTAGTTGCATTGTCCTGCAAGTTTTAGGCATGTCCAAAAATCGCATGGCAGTGGCCAGTTTTCTAGATTAGTATTCCTGTTCCATGCGGCTAAAGCATTCTCCATGTCATGCATTCTCCTGCTCGGACACAGGGGAAGATCCTTACTCTCTCTCTTTCAGCTCCCCACTGCAGGAACTTCAGCATTGCTTGGCAAGTGTTCCAGAAGGATTGGCTGAGAGAGAGGATGAGATGTCCTTGAGCTGTTATCTGCCACTACTTCATAATGAACTGCGTCCCGCGGGAGTAATGCTCAATGAAGTGATGGAGGGGGGAACATGGACAACAGACTCCAAATCCCAGACTGCTTTGCTGTTATTTGACCCTCCATCACTCACTGAGCAACGATATACAGGGTTCCCACAATCATGGAAAACCTTGAATTAAAATTTGTGTAACCATTTCCAGGCCTGAAGTTAAAGCTGGAAATTAAAAATGAAAATTTTATCCCAAAAGTATTCATGGAAATATTTGTTTGTTTGATTTATTTTTATTTTTTCTTCTTTTTTATATAATAGTTTAAATCTAATTTATCTACGCATTTTAAATTATATTAGTTGTCATGAGAAGACTCACTTGTTATTCACTACTAAACATTCTTTTGGTTTATTAAATATTTTTTTCTGCAAAGTTACTTTGAAAAATAATGCATTACAATATTGTGTTACTCCCTAAAAAGGAACTAATTGCGTTACTAAATGAGTTGCGCTACTCTTTCTCATTTGGGCTGGGCTTGCTTGCTTGTTTTTTAATAACAAATCAAAAAAACATTGATTTCAGTCAATTTCAGGCCTTTTCAGTAAAATGAACAAGCCTCAGGCTGAAGGAAATGCAAATTCACACCTGTATAGAAAGCAGCTTATTTTGATTTTGCAGCTTAAATAAATCTTTCAGCTTTGGAGAAGAACACAAATGTGATGGGATCTAAAGTAATTTCTGCTTTTTAGTATGAATGAATTGGGTCATCGAAGGTCAGCAGCAAAGACATTGGTTAATAAAGTGAGATTAAATACATAAAGCATTTGTGTGATATTAAACATTAAATTATTGCAGGGTCGCCTTAATATTCTGAGTTTGCATCACACTGTTTTTATTCATGTTGTGGAATACTGAATCTGTTGTTGTGCAAGTGAGATTAGTAAATGCATGTTCACATTTAAGTCTACAACTACAATAAATAACCATCATGTTTTCAGAGCGTACACAACGCCTCTAAAACTTACTCATAATTTCTCTCAGCATGTGGAAAAGAGAGCTGTCAGTCAATAAATGGGAAGTAACCTGCATTACTTATTTGAAAAAGTAACTCAGATATTTTGTTGTAAATTTAAAAGTAATGCATTACTTTACTAGTTACCTATAAAAAGTAATCTGATTTCGTTACTTGTGTTACTTGTAATGCATTTTTTTGCCTATATAAAATGTTGTTCTATAAATGTGGCAGTTTACATGAGGCCACGTTGCACAGCTTTAGGTTTTAGTTAAAGAACAGAACTGCTGATTAAGTTCGCTCTATTTTCAGATATTTGTAGATGTAATTTTAGTTCTCTTGAACCAGCTGCAGGGTTTGACCCAGATAGGCCACACTGACTCCCAGGTGTGGGCGGCTGAAAACTCCCTGCAACTCTTTCACTCTGTGCTGTGGACCTTTCTGAGGAAAACCGAACTGCTTTACCAGCTTTTGTGTTTTTGTAAGTGGGTCGGACGGTGCTCTAGTGTACTCCGGTGCTGCAGGCGCTCTCTTCATTAGCAATGGGGTGGTGTCAGAGGGCCCAGGTAATGCGCTCCCATGGCGCTCGGCGAAGGGGACGGTCATTAATCAGCGGGACACGGCACCGGAGCCGAGCACATCATTAGGCCCTGAAACACCACGGGATGCTGAGGTCACGCTCCCCTGACCCTGCATCAATAAGGCCAGGGATGGTGACTTAAAGGCGGGTGTATTTCTGGCTGATGCTATGGTGGGCCAAACAGAAAGTGATGCTGCGTTTATTATTGACCAAGATGCATTTGTTTATCATCGTTCGAGGCTGCTGTTACTCCCTTTTAAGCATTGATGTGAAGGCAGCCGAGTTAAATGGATATATTATGCAGCTTAGAGAGACACCAAACCAACAACTTTCATTCAATTTTCATTATAAAGCCTTTTTTTCTACCTTCTAAAAGCCAGAATGCTTCACAAAGTGAACAGCAAATCAGAACGCTGCCAGATTGCACAAATCCAAAGTATATTTGCTCTTTAATATTCAACGTATATCTTCTTTGTTTCTTTCAGATCTTGGTGAACTCCGTTACCCAGCCTGCACTGCTGTATGAGAACGTGGTGGTGAGCGAAGGGAAACCAATTTTGAGGGACATGTTGTTCAGCCCTGACCATCAATACATCTACACGCTCACAGAGAAAGAGGTAAGACTTCAGGGAGTGTGCTGTTTGTGATGGTCGACGTGTTTTATTTGGCTAGAATGTTCTGAGGAGCCCAACGGACAAGCTGTGTGGTTTGGTCACGCACATGAGTCCCCAAAGAGGCCAAATAGAAAGGAAAACACACAGAGAATGAAAATGAAGAGACACGTTTTCCAAACGCTTGGTTGATACAACACGAATGGAAGTATGAGAATTTAGATTTTTAAGTTCAGTGTAGCCATTGTTCGCCTTGATTTTTTACATTTATGGATTTGACAGACGTTTTTAATCCAAAGTGACTCACTGTGTGTTGCATTTTAAGGCTTACATTATATCAGTTCCTGCATTTTCTGGCAATCAAACCCATGTCTTTTGAGTTGCTACCACCGTTTTGTACTTTTTGAGATCCTGGAAATGCTTAATGCACAAGAGCACTTGTTGGTGGCCTTTCCTTTGTCGTCTGGTCCAACCTATCCTTTTTTTTTATTTTAATTTTAAATCAAGTTCGTTTTTTATGGGGGAAAACTAATGGTTGTAAAACTACATAAATTATTTTGACACAATATAGGCTTTTTTACCCTAAAATTAGCGTTAGTATGTATTTTGTCTAACATGAATTTTATAGAACACGTAGGCTATTTTTACAACCTTTGTTATTATTATAATTTTTTGTTTTTATAATTATGATTATGTTGAGACATTTTATTGAATTAAGCAAATTCTCATTATCAGAATAAAAGTCATAATAATAATTCACTTTTATTTTAATAATTTTTTGCAAAGAAATGTATATGTAGGCACAATTTATTTAATTTCACTTTAACTAATTTCAAGCGTTTAAAGTCTGTGAACCAGACTTTACCTCAGTATTGTGACGAGTGAAACGGAATATTGAATGAGAGAAATAGAGGGCGTGGCTTGATTTTTCCCTCTGGGAATTGATTGGATCTAGAAAAGCTCACTGTCTACCCAAGCCGTCAAACTGACGTCATCAGAGAAGGACGGCCATTCCAGAGGGGAAGTACATTTTCAGATTTCGATTAGATTACGAATACAATTTTATTTTGTGTGTGTGAATTAATTTGCACGGATGAATTTATCATCACAAGACTAGAAATGTGCGCCAACATAGTAAATGGGGTCAATTTTGATTTCATCCTGACTTGGATCCTGTTTTTTTCAGATAATAAGAACCACAAAAGAATTCAAATGTGTCCAAACCTTTGATTGATAAGTGTATACAGTAGCTGAGTTGGACTTATATTTTAAGAATGTATGAATTTTGAAGATGCTGTATTTTTTACAAAAGAAAAGCCCAAAAAATTCAGAATGTGTATTATTCAACATGCTGTTTTTTTATTCTGCACAGATTCACATGGTGAATTTGTTAGACTGTGCATGTATGTGTGCATGTGTGAAAAAGAGAGACCCGGAGCGTCTCCTGATTGTCTGCACGTGATATTCAACACACTGTGTCGGCCCCCTTCCCACTTTTCCACACACACACACACACACACACACACACACACACACAAGCGGCGGCGCCTCTGGTAATTCACCACTTATCAGAAAAAATTGAGGAAGGGCTTCTCTGATCTTTTTTTGATGGAAAAGAAAGCGTCCAAACCCTCCGTCACCCCCACCATCCCCCTTTTTCACTCAGACCGAAGGCTGGAGAATTCTCTCTCTCTCCTCTTTTTCTCCTTCCGTCTCGCTCCTTCCTTTGTTTTCCTCTCGCCTCTTTCTTTGTGCTTTCATGTTCTCCTCACTAAGGGCTGATTGGAGTGCTTCCTGTCTTCCTCTCATTAAAGGGCATTTCCTTCATCACCGTAACCCCATTCACACTCCGCTGGCCCACACCGCCTCTGATTAGAGCACCGCGCCACAGCGCCAGCCTCAAAAAGTCCTTAAAACCTGATCAAATCCAGGCATGAAAGCATTTATTCTACCGTTTAATGTCAGAGATTAAGAGGAAATACATGTGACAGAATCATTGCAGGCATTTAAATAATGTATCATGTTATTCACATGTTCATGCTGAGATAAATGTAAGAGAGCTTTTAGAATGGAAATAGATGGCAAGAAACCTTCACGGAAGTTCATGTTGATGGGATGAAGATGGCTCTTGCTAAGTTGTTCTCTCTGCATCAACAACCCACAGGTATTCATGGTAAACTAGATGAGAGAGAACCGGAAGCACCCTCACAACGCTTTCTATGAAACCTGTGTTGTGCGTTAGAAAGAATGCATTATAAAGTAATTTGATTTGATCTCGCAAAGCTTGTCAAGACCTTGTATAGTATATCTCTGCTTGTTTGCAATTAAAGGGTAAATAATGAACTGGTTGTTTGAATAAGTACTTCATTTTCTTTACTCAATAAACACTATCATGGTAATATTTGTTTGTCCTTCCTTTATGCTGATTTCAGTTTAGAAAATAAATCCTGTCCGGACTGGATGAGATTCCTTGCTGTGTTACATTAATGAGAATATAATAAAAATATAAATAAAGTCCCAGTGCATTACAGTATGTAGCTGTCATACTTGCTATTAAATGCATTGAAACTGATGTCATGTCAAAATAATGTAAACAGGTCAATAAAGTATTGGTCTTAAAATAGACTTTTCTTTTTTTTTTTTGTGCAAAATATGCATTCTTGTTTTTTTGTTGGGTTAATATGACACTTTGCTCTTGTGAGATTCACTTTATAATACATATTGTAATCATATTTTGTCATAAATAATTCAAGCTACAGTTTAAAATACTTACCTATTCATGGCTACACCTTTAAAGAGTCATGATTGTTGATCGTACATTATGCTCTGGATGGCTCCATGAATATGTTAGTATTATAATGTATTATAACTGCTTTTAATTATTTACAAGAACATGCAACTGATTCTAAGGGTATTATGGATGCATTAAGAATACATTTACTATTCATTATATACACAAGCTTCATAGAAAGTGTTAATATTAATTTCCCAATAACTCATTTTTGGTGAACAAGCTCGAGGGCCACATTCAAATGTAGACGAGAAATAACAGGCAGGGAGAAAATGTCCGGTCACATGGCATCTGACCTTTTATCGCTCTGTAATTTACAAACTAAGCCCAACTGCTGACCTTTAACCTCATCGAGACCCTTAGGTTTAAGATCCAGAGTCTTTTACTATTTAGTACAGTTGCTCACAGCAGCGTTCTGAAGGAGAGATCTAGACTGACAATGTTAGATGATTTAGCCTCTGCTTTGAATGCATTTACCGTAATGGTTCCCAATACACACACACACACATGCACACCTACAGCCTAGACATACGAAAACACGTTAGCTGCTCCAACACTGCGATCCATCAGCGCTTGGCGATAATTGTTTTTAATGTACCACGTCTTCAGATGGAAAAGGTTCTGTAATTGGTATAGATGGTTTCTGTATGAGTGCCTCTGATACGGACGGCGTGGAGATTGCATGTTGAGAGGGCGGGCTTGATAACCCTTCAACACATTAACTTAGCGCGAGGAGCGTTAGGCTAACGTTCTTTAAATGGAGCTGTGTGTATTCGCTCGGACTGATATTGATTTAAGTGCAGCTGTAAATGGCTTTGTTGGGAAGGAAGGTTTTATGGAGGAAGAGTATTTGAACTATTATACAAACGAGGGGGAGGAAGTGCTTCTCTTACAGGAAGTTGTGCACACAGCACTAGCGGTGGCCACACAGGGTGATCAACCGACTCTCTGGAGGTTGAGAGCCATTGTAATGGAGACGAGAGCGGTGTTGCTGTGGTCAGCGTGCGGGTGAGAATGTAAAACCCTTAGGGTCAGATCATTGCTATGGAAGGAAAGCATACAGACAGGCTTTGATTTCTTTAGCTTATTTACTTTCTTAATAAATGGTCCTGGTCTTTTTGTGGAATTCATCAGTGCATGTTAGTCTAAAGACAAAAATGTTTGATTTTGCGCTTTCTCCTTCTCTGAAGTAACTTTTCTGGAGATGTAGCCAATGCTTGGTGATGCCAGGGTGCTATTAGTGTTTCTATGCTGTTAAAAAGGATCAAAGTTGTAAATAAAACAGATTATTGGAGTGTTTCACAAGAAAACACTATTTTAGTCTTTGTACTTCAAAATATAATGTTTAATTCAGTATGTTACTTGCGTTTCTTATATATATATATATATATATATATATATATATATATATATATATATATATATATATACACTCACCTAAAGGATTATTAGGAACACCATACTAATACTGTGTTTGACCCCCTTTCGCCTTCAGAACTGCCTTAATTCTACGTGGCATTGATTCAACAAGGTGCTGAAAGCATTCTTTAGAAATGTTGGCCCATATTGATAGGATAGCATCTTGCAGTTGATGGAGATTTGTGGGATGCACATCCAGGGCACGAAGCTCCCGTTCCACCACATCCCAAAGATGCTCTATTGGGTTGAGATCTGGTGACTGTGGGGGCCATTTTAGTACAGTGAACTCATTGTCATGTTCAAGAAACCAATTTGAAATGATTCGAGCTTTGTGACATGGTGCATTATCCTGCTGGAAGTAGCCATCAGAGGATGGGTACATGGTGGTCATAAAGGGATGGACATGGTCAGAAACAATGCTCAGGTAGGCTGTGGCATTTAAACGATGCCCAATTGGCACTAAGGGGCCTAAAGTGTGCCAAAAAAACATCCCCCACACCATTACACCACCACCACCAGCCTGCACAGTGGTAACAAGGCATGATGGATCCATGTTCTCATTCTGTTTACGCCAAATTCTGAGTCTACCATCTGAATGTCTCAACAGAAATCGAGACTCATCAGACCAGGCAACATTTTTCCAGTCTTCAACTGTCCAATTTTGGTGAGCTTGTGCAAATTGTAGCCTCTTTTTCATATTTGTAGTGGAGATGAGTGGTACCCGGTGGGGTCTTCTGCTGTTGTAGCCCATCCGCCTCAAGGCTGTGCGTGTTGTGGCTTCACAAATGCTATGCTGCATACCTCGGTTGTAACGAGTGGTTATTTCAGTCAAAGTTGCTCTTCTATCAGCTTGAATCAGTCGGCCCATTCTCCTCTGACCTCTAGCATCAACAAGGCATTTTCGCCCACAGGACTGCCGCATACTGGATGTTTTTCCCTTTTCACACCATTCTTTGTAAACCCTAGAAATGGTTGTGCGTGAAAATCCCAGTAACTGAGCAGATTGTGAAATACTCAGACCGGCCCGTCTGGCACCAACAACCATGCCACGCTCAAAATGGCTTAAATCACCTTTCTTTCCCATTCTGACATTCAGTTTGGAGTTCAGGAGATTGTCTTGACCAGGACCACACCCCTAAATGCATTGAAGCAACTGCCATGTGATTGGTTGATTAGATAATTGCATTAATGAGAAATTGATATATATATATATATACAGTATATATATCTTTTTTTTTTTTTAATTGACCAACAATTTCTGTATGAAAATGGTAAAAGAAAATAAAAAAAAATAATGAAAATTAAACCCTACTCCAAATGTTTTGAATATATTTAACACATACATAGCAGTGATGCTATTCTTAACCAAAACTAAAAAGAGAACTATTAAAATATGTTTTTGAAATTATGTAATTGAAATAAAGCTGCAATAAAATAAAATATAATAAATAATAAAATGGTTTCTACTGTAAGTCAGAAGAGCCCACCAATAATATTTCTTTGATATTCAGATCTGATATGAACCAAGCCATATCTACATTGTAAGTCTGATTGTTTTTTTTCTCTTGTATTTATTTCTTTGGAAGTAGTTGCACACCTCTCCTCAAGTATTATTCATGTATATGGATCATATAGAGCTATACATGTAAATAGCTTTAAAGTATAATACTATAATTTTATACTTAAAAAAAAAAAAAAAAAAAAAAAGTACACCAGGCTAATCTGGTTTGCTGGTTTTAGAGGGGTTTGATGCGATTTAGGCTGGTTTAGCTGGCCGACCAGGCTTGGAGAGCTAGGACAGTTCAAACTTTTTTTTTTTCACCAGGCTTAAGGGTTTTATTCCTAAATAAACAATTTCATGGTCCACTTTTCACAATCAAAGCCTAATGGATAAAATCAAGCCCTATCCTGCATTGTTTCTTACTTACTATATTTTGTCACATTTGTCATTTGCATTACTGTTATTATCTTTAACTGCATCTGTAAAATTCATCCACAAATGTGTTTCTGGTTTACTGTGTCCACCTGCATGAGTGGGTTTGGACATATGGGATGAGGTGAATGAGTTTCACACGGAGGCCGCTCTCTCTTTTAGTCTGTAGCACACCAAGACCCAGAGGACCGAGCAAAAGAGAGAAGTGGAAATTAATTGGTTTGAAGCAATTTGTTCTGTCTTCTTTCCTTCATCTATCTTTTTTCTTTTCTTTCTCCCCTCTCTTTTAAGTGGCCCTCCTCCTATGGAGGAAGGAGTCAATGGGAGAGATGCCCCAGGGGTCATTTTCTTTCAAATAGCGGGTCCTCTCTCTCTCCCTCGCTCCGTCTCGCTGAGATATTGCCGCCTCTTTGAGAACTGACAGCGGTCGTGGGAGATAGATTGTGATTGGATCACTCCGGCTTCCTTAAAGCCATCTTTCATTAATTTTTCTCTCCCCACATTCACTTCTTTCCCTGTTTATCGTAATCTGAGGCATCTCGCCATCTCTCTTGTCAACAGCAGCGGCTAACAAGCCTCCGTCGCGTCTCTAGCCTGAGTCACGTATTTCTTCCTCCAGGTTTTATTATGTTTGAGGAGGTGGCCCAACGACGACCGGTGTTCTCTCGTGAAAGCCAGAGATGTTATTGCTCCCCTTTGAATCTAGCGAACAAAAACTTTCCGTAAACGCAATCACACCGTAATCCGGCGTTCCGATCCGCCCCACATTTTAATATGTTGACTTCCGTACCTCAGGCTTACAGAGATATCACACAGCATTAGAGAAGAGACCAATGTTCACTGATATTGCTGTTTCTTTCCCCATTTTCTCGCTGATCTGGAGGAAGATGTGTCGTATGTTGTGCACGTCCGCCTCCCCCTTTGCTCCTTAAATTTTTTTCTCTTTCTCCATTTTGTATCTCTTCATTGGATAATAGAAACGGCAGGCGGAGGCGCATGTTGTGCCTCAAACATCAAAAACTCCATTTCGTCGGGTTGACAGAACAATTTTCCATTTCCCATATTCACACCCACTTAATTAAAAGTTGCTGATAGCCCCGGCATCTCTTTCCCCCGCTCTGGGGTCCGCGGGAAGACATAAAGCTGTCCCATACTAAGCGAGAAGAAACTTCGATTAGCGTTAGCTTGATTTAAAAGGCGCTCGCTGCCGTTCGGACGATAAACTTTACAATGTTTATCTGAGGCTTGGAGGAATTTCTGAAAAAAAAAAAAAGGCCATCAATGGATTTGTCAGTTTGGTGTATTGCTCATGTAGTTTGGGGAGATATTGTTTATGCTTTTTGGGTGACTCATGAAAACCTGTCAAGAACATGTCCAGCTCATATATCGCATCAAATTGAAAAGAAAGAAATATGATATTTTATTTGGACTTCCAAGAAAATGATTTGGTTTAGTTTATCTTTTGCATTTTGACAATGTTTTCATGATTTTGAAGCACATTCAACCTCAAAAATCTCATCGTTATAATGCAAAAAATCTCATTCTCATTGCTGTAATGAGGAAGAATATTTACTATAATTACTATAATATATAAGAATATGTACTATAACACTATAATTACTATAATCTCTCTCTCTCTATCTCTCTCTCTTTAAAACAGTAATAGTATTTCTATAATAGTTGTAGTTAATGTTGTCTCAATACTGGAATTTCCTTGGAAAATATCAATATTCAAAAACATTTTTGATACCACAGGGAAAACTGACATACAGTATATACCTCCATACAGATAATTAGTTATCTCATATTTTTTATATAATTTGGGTAATTTGGTTGTAATAGCTTACACACAGAACAGGATTTGAATTTTTGAATTGTTGAACTAAATTTACACAAAAGTAAACAGTCAGTAATCAAATAAGAAATCAAAGTAATCAAATGTGAAGACTATCCAGTGTTATTTTGTTGTAAAAATGAAGATTAATGCTTACAATTAAAGTTACAAAAGTTATTCAGTCAAGAGCAGCGAGTGATTTAGTTTTTTTGCGCTTTGATTAACATGACAGGTTTATTAGACTGCTGTCACTTTAAGAAATATCAATATTTTTGACAACACTAGTTGGTAGTAATATTAATTGTACTACCTTTTATTTTATGCTTAAATGTGCACAATTGCCATGCAAATGTCACAGTGCATATATATGTTTTTAACTACAATATATCTTAGATTGTATTTCAAATATTTATTTATTGATGTCTGTCTTTATTTTGGTGTGAAATATGACCTGGACATGTTTCTGTGAGACTGACCGACTTTCAACAGCGGCGTTTGGCTCCATCACCAAGCATAATGCCCAGTGTGTGTCCGCTGTGGGAGCATATGTGGGCTTGAAAGCATGTGTATATTTGTACATGCGTATCACTCCCTCTGTTAGAAGCTTTTGATCAGAACGACAGTGCTTGTATTGTTTCCTCACATAGCTGCACCTCATGGCTTCTGTGTAACACAGTACAGTGAGGAAACTCTACACGTCTCTCTCTCTCTGAAGGTCAGTGTTCTTCTGTACTCCTCTATCGGAGGGCCGAGAGGAAGTATCAGCTGGCTGTAATCTGATTTGTGCGGCGGACGTCTTAATATAGGCAATGTGACAAGATGGAAGGAGAAACTGCCAGCTCTTCAGTTCACTCTATGTGTGTGTGTGTTCAAGTAGAAGTAAATGTATATGCTAGCAGTCACACGTTTGGACACACTTGAATACATTTTCGTTTTAAATCTTAATAATATTTCCAAAAATGTTTGGACACATTACTTTTTGTAATTTGTTAGTCTCTTATCAAACCTGCAGTTATTTGATCAAAAATACAGAAAAAAAAACACAGTAATATTGTGAAATATTATTACAATTTAAAATTATGATTTTCTATTTTAATACACTATAATAAAATATTTTATTTCTGTGATGGCTAAGCTGAATGTTCATCAGCCATTACTCCAGTCTTCAGTGTTACATGATCCTCCAGAAATCATTCTAATATTCTGATTTATTATCAGTGTTGGAAACAGTTGCATTGCTTAATATTTTTCATAACTTGTGATATTTTTTTCTTTGATTAATAAAAAGTTTTAAAAAAGAACAGCATTTATCTTGTATAACAATATACACTATCGTTCAAAAGTTTGGGGTTAGTCTTTTTTTTTTTTTTTTAAAGAAATTAATACTTTATTCAGCAAGGATGAGTTAAACATAAATATTGAAATAAAAAGTGCTAAAAAGACTTATATTGTTAGAAAATATTTCTATATGGAAAAATGCTGTTCTTTTAAACTTTTTATTTATCAATGAATCCTGAAAAAATATATCACAGGTTCCAAAAAAATATTAAGCAGCACAACTGTTTTCAACATTGATAATAAATCAGCATATAAATGATTTCTGAAGGACTGGAGTAATGATGCTGAAAATTCAGCTTTTCATCACAGAAATAAAGTACATTTTAAAGCATATTAAAAACGAAAACCATTATTTTAAATTGTAATAGTATTTTACAATATTACTGATCAAATAAATGCAGGCTTGAAAAAGAGACATTAAAAATAGTAATGTCCAAACTTTTGACTGGTACTGTACACACACATTATACATATTGTGCCGCGAGAACTGGTGCGCCCTTTGAATTTGAAGTGTGTCCAAATTTTGACTGGTAGTGCAAACACAACCACGCAGGGAAAGACACTTACAGCAATTAAAACCAAATCACAGTTCACCTCACAGCTGGACAAAGCTACTTATTGCCTTCACACACTCATAATTTTCATTCTTTTGCTAGCTTTTCTTCTCTGCTAGCCTCTTTTTCCCCCATTCCGTCATTTTGCAACACTTAATTTGTTCTTTTTTCCCTTCTCACCGTGATTTTACTGAGGAGATCGTCCAGACGTGACATAGTGACCAAGTGAGCCATTCCAGATGTCAGATGTTGCCATGGTGATATACATAAACCATGCACGTTGCACACACACAAATCCTTGAATGTGTGCTGGTATTGATAAAGCAGGAGGTTTATTGAGCTCGTAGCTGGAGACTTGCGTTCAATAACACTGCGCCGTGAAGGCCGTTTCTTCTCGCATATTTGCCCTGTGAGAACCATGGATGGAATTTCGAGTTTGTTTTAGCATTTGACATATTTATAGGAGGTAAAATAAAGAGATTGGGAAATGAAGTGACTAAAATACTGAACATTAATTATGTTTTATTTCTTGTTCATCATGTTAACAGGGAGGTTGCTTTATATAACCCAGTCAAAAGCTACCATTTAAAACTAATTATAGAGTATTTTAGTATGTAACCAAACTTGATCTTAAAGTAGGAGCTGTAGATTATAACTGTCTAAGTCGGTGACCAATATGATGGCAGTGACGTGTGGTTCCTCCAGAGGGGGCGGAGTCTGCATGTCAGCATACTGTGCTAATTAGACAAACTGTTGATTATACTGTCAAGTTAGTGCTTTGGAAAGTATGTCTGATATAATAAAACAATTCTTTTGTGGGTCTTTTGCCACTCTATTGATGAAGAGAATAAAAAGAGAGCAGGAAATCATCAGAGAGCGAGAAATGGACAGATTTGAACACACACGTCTCAGTTTCTTTATAGAACGTGCAATAACCGCTAGTTCATGTCTCTTTAAAAAAAAAAAAGCATCAAAATATTGTTTCATACCTCAAAATATAATGTTTCAAATTAAAACTTGACATTGACCTTGATCAGTGAAAAAGAAGCGAAGAGAAACAACAGAGTGTTATATATAATTGTAAATCATTTAACATATTTTTTAAAGAAATTAATAGTTTTATAAATACTTTCATTTTAAACAAATGCTGTTGTTTTGAGCATTCTGGTCATCTAAGAATCCTGAAATTAAACGCTTTATGGTTTCCACAAACAGTTTTACCTGCTTTAAAAGCAATAAGCTACAAAAGGTTG
Organism: Squalius cephalus; assembly: GCF_949319135.1. Lineage (NCBI taxonomy): Eukaryota > Metazoa > Chordata > Actinopteri > Cypriniformes > Leuciscidae > Squalius > Squalius cephalus. The sequence continues at coordinate 26,919,642 of NC_137139.1, forward strand.
TGAGTTACCATGATTTTACCATGGTTAAATAAACCCCCATAACTGTGGTAAAATCACTGCCTCAAGTTGGCTCATATTACACTTTGAAATATTCCTCCACACCAATATGATTAAAGACATCAATATTCAATATTTAATTAAATATTAAGTATATTTATCAGTCGAACTGTAGAATGTGTACAGCTGCCAAGTAGCAGTAACTTGGCATATTACTAAGGTTTCAGTTGATTTATAGTCACAGGTGTGAATGTTTTGACAGTTTTGGCTTTACAGATGTACTATAATTTCAAATTTGGTGTTACAGGTGTGTCCCGTCAGTTATATGACCGCAGATGTTGCGTCCCAGGATGCTGTTTATCATTGAAACAGTGTTGGGACTCTAATGGTGACCATATCACCCTGACCCAGATTAACGATGGACATTTACCCCTCAGGGCTTTCATCGGTTTGATGGCGATACATAATTTATGTCTGGTGTGGGAGATATTCTTTAAGAAATGGAACCTATATTAGCAGAGCTTCACCTTTGCAGCTTGGCTTAATGTGGATCTGGAGTAACAAGGACTCTCACCGTGTACCGAGAAACAACCTGCAAATGGTTTTGGCCGCATAGAATCTCTCTCTTCTCTCATTCTCTTTCTTTTTTCCCCCATTCATCCTCTCCCTCTGGGCTGTGTCTGGCTTCCTGGCCATGATCTATGGTTTCATCTGCCATTTCTTCTTTTGTGCAAGGCCAAATTGAAGATAGATGAACAGGGAGGGCTAAAAACGGGGGCGTTAAAAGAAAGAAAAGGCCTCCTAGTCTAGAAAGTTTGCTCTTTCTAAATTAGTGTCATTTTAAGGGGGGGGGGGATGGGCAAAAGATTGACCTATTCATTTGGACTGCGTGTTCATGGAAAATGTGCACTTGCTCTCTGAGGTGTGTGTGTGTTTTGGGGATGAAAAAATAAGCCATCGATCATCACAGCCTCCTTTAGAGCATGACCAATTTTTGGCCCAAATTGCACAGATGGCGCAATTACATGCGGTGGGTTCGTCCAAACCTCACACAGAATAAAGAAAACACACCATCCTCAATTACATCTGCACGGCGTTCGAATTCTGACAGGGACCGGGAACGAGGCATGAGGAATTGCCAACGTGTCAGCGATCGGTAGTTGCACTCTTCACGCCATTATTATTTTTTTTTTAGTTAAACCTTTTGTTTTATATATTTTAATATTTTAAAGGTGCTTTTTAAAGACGTTACTTCTTGTTGACGTTCGAATTGTTGTCAAACAAAACGGAGGCTAGCTAGACCCTCCCTCCTCCCCTGCCTTCCGACATAAAGGAAAGTCAAAGTAGTCACTACAAACAAAGTTGAGTTTTACTGATACTTCATTCAATGTGTAATGTCGCCAAGTTAGATAAATGCTTTTATATATTGCAGAACAGAATGCAGAAAAAGAGAAACATTATCTTAAAATCGTTTCGCCACCTGAGGTTATAACTATAGCTCCCATACAAGGACGCAATAATAGCACGTTAGCTTTGCGTTTCCCAGTGAGCATAAACAACGGCGTAAACTAATTTAGTCAAAGTTGTCAATAGCCTATAAATGAACATTCAAATTCATAACAAACAGTGGGTGAAAACAATCATTCACAAAAATTGTCGCCCTAATGTGAATTTGCTTGATCATTTACAATAGAGATTGATCGCTAGCTGCTAGAAACATATATGTTGTATTCACCAAAGATAACGCTGTCTGCATAGTTCTAGCTAATTACATCCTTGTGTTGGTTTGGCGAACATGAACGTCAATTTAGAAAGAAAAATGGATTTACCCACCAGTTCTGCAAAAACAGCGCAACTGAATGTCGGATTGGAATCCCTTCTGCCGGCGGAGTTCTCGCCACTTTTCGAAGATTTTTCCGATGTAAATTCAGGACTTCGCGCGTTTCTTATCCTTGTCCCTCTTCTTTGCAATTTGTTCATCGGAACGTCGTCTCTTTTGTCGTATGTCGGCCATAATTCAAACTTCCCTCTTCATGCTTCTCTCTCCTCCACACACTTCATGTGTACGTGCACTAACCCCCCAGACCCCACCCTCAAATCCTTCTTGTCGGTGATTGGCTGGAACACTGTTTATTATGTTTCGTGGTGCGGGTGAGCCCAGTTTGTTTTTGTTGCCGTTTGTGGAGCCTGTGGTGTCTACAGAGACCGCGTTTTTTTACAGTGTGTTCAGGGGACAGGCAGCTAGCGGATAGTGAGGAGATGTTTGCTGTGTGTGACAAAAAATGTTTTGGCCTAAAAAAGGCGTGACATCACTTAGAGCACCTTTAATTTCTATACTGTTATATTTATTTTATATTCCATCAAACTTTAATTTAGTTTTATTTTCTTCTTTTTACATTATTTTATATTTAGTAAAATGTTTTGTTATATATTATGCAATTTAGTAGTTCAATATTTTTATATTATTTTATATTTATTTAACACTTTATTTTATATTTATTATATTAATTATATATTTCTATTTCAATATTTTATATATATATATTTTTTTTGGTTTATTTTGACTTTATTTTATTGAAAAACAAACATATTATGTCATGGCAATAATTCAACTGTCTTTTATTTTGTAGCTGTTTTTTATTTTGTTGCACTCTTATGAGGGGTCCAGGCTCATTTCAGACCCGCTGAGTTCGAACACAGCTGAATGTTGCTACGCTCTCTGATTGAGATAATTTTCCATTGTGACCCAAATGCCTCGTGCCTCATTTTGCAGATGTTATTTATATTTAATACACCCCTTGCTTCTCCTCCTCCTCCTCTTGTAGAGAGATGAATGGTTTCTCTTTCAGCCGTTTAAATAGAGAGGGATGAGAGCTCTCTCTCTCTCTTTCGTATGAATGGCTGCTGTATAATAGTCTCCAGCCCTGACGTTTAAACAAAGAGCAGAGGTAGGACACAATACTCAACTCTCCGATTGGAAAATCGGCTTAATTGAAATGTTCCAGACGCCGAACACTCCCTACCACAAAGAACTGCAATCTCTCATTCTTTTATGGCAGGCCCAAAAAACCCAGAACCACAACACTTTGTATTTGATATGTCAAACTGTTGCATTAGTACGCCATTGTCTGCCATTTTCTTTGTCTTTTTTTCTCCTTTAATCCTTTTGTCCTTCCGTATTAGGCCTACAACCTCATAAATCACAACGTAAACACGGTATCTTGCACTTAAAATACTCTCACAACTTTGTCCACCACTTTGGACTTTATTTGAGCTTGTTGCAAGCATCCTGTGATGCCTATATAAATAAAAATGCTGTCTAGGTAGGGAGCTGTCTAGATTTGGAATGGAGCCAGTCTCCTGTGAGCCGATCGATTGCCAGTCAGACATTATGATGGCTGAATGAAACTATTTGAAAGTAGACATGTGTAGGTGGCTCTCAATATTTCTCAGCGAGTTTCATCAAGCTGTTCTCTATGTTGGACGTTTGTAATATGCAAGATGTCTGTGTGAATGAGTAAGTGTGTGTTTGTTGAACTGCTGACAGTGATGGTGAATGTGGCAACCTCTGTTTTGGGCTGCAGTGCTCAGATTTCACAAAGCACTCTGAAAGCATCAAGCAGGTTGATCATTAGATTTTTCCATCTGTCTGTCTTGCCATAGCAATGCTGTAATTGTGGGTTCGATCCAGCATGAACATGATAAAATGTATAGCCTACCTTGAATTCAAAGTAAGCCACTTTGATAAAAGCGTCTGCCAAAAACAAAAGTAGTTTCCTACAACCAAAACTAAACTGCATCTATAAATGTGCACTAATATACGGACGAAAACTCAACTTTATTTGCTCTAGATGCTAATGCTATTTGCTTCATTGCTCTTTCTTTTTTTTTATACTGTTTTTAAAAATGGGGGATGGAATTTGTCAAAGAATTTCTGTGGTATATAACATTATGCAACAAATGCTGTCAAATGAGCTTAGCTTGAACATTTCTCTCAGGACACTTAGAGCTGATTCCAGTCAGACTCTGGCGTTAGCATATAGCTAAGCTAACGGCTCATTACACAGCTAACTGATACTGTGTGGAAAAGTGGATTTTTTTGTTTTGTTAGATGGAACTATTTTCTAACTGAAATAAAAATACATGTTGAAATAAAAACTAGTGATATTTTTAGAATGAATTCCGAGGCTTGTGTGTCTGTAGGTGAGCCGTGTGCCGGTGGAGAGCTGTGAGCAGTACAGCAGCTGTAGCGAGTGTCTGGCTTCTGGTGATCCCCACTGCGGCTGGTGTGTCCTGCACAGTGTGTGAGTATCTTCACCTCCTGACTCCACAGCTGCTTGCACACACATACACGCACGTTTACATGGCTATATGAATGGGGACATACTGTAGACTGTTCTGTTTTAATATTAAGCTAATTGCTTTGTTGACACTATGCTTGACGTCATAAATACATAGATGCCTCATTAGCGGCTGTTTCTATGGGCCTCTATGTGTAAGCGGTCCGCCATATTGGAACGGTCAAAGCCGGAATGTGAACATTTGAGAGCAAGTTAACTGAGCGTCTGCAACCATAGTTTGGCAAATATGAACATCTATATCTGCAATAGACTTCAGGAGATGATTATGCTAAACTAACACAATACAACAAGACGAAGGTCTGCACGACAGCTAACACAACATAAAAAGTTAACATAGTAAAAGTAAAAACATTAAAAATTTAAAACCGGGCAGTTTCAAAACCAGAAGCTGCGCAATGTTGTCACATCATTGATTCTTACTGCGAGTAACGACATGCTGAACGTTCCAAGATGGCGGGTGCACCGACGTGTCTGCCATCTAAGTATACATATCTATTCGTTACGTAACAAGTTTACAATGACAATTTGTCTGTTCATGCTCAAAATGAAATGTAATTTTGTTTGGTTTTGGTTTGGTTTTGTTTGGACAAAAACATGAAATGCTTGATGAATAAACGTATCATGTTATGTCATGGAAATGATTCAGCAATGCCTTTCGGGAGTCTCTGAGGGTCCAGAAATCCTCCAGAACCCCTCATTTTGAACACTACTAAATGTTCCTTCCTCATCACACAACACAGTGTTTACCTTCCGAATCTGTTCAGCTTTCTAATAAAGTATGCGCTTGATCTCCCTGGTTGATTATTCTTAGAAATCGATAGTAATGGCGTTGTCCCTCCTGCTGAGTAATATTTGTGTTTAGATGTTCACGTAAGGACCGCTGTGAGAGAGCTGATGAGCCCCAACGCTTCGCCTCCAGACTGGAGCAGTGCGTCCGACTCACGGTGCAGCCCAGCAATATTTCAGTCACCATGTCTGAAGTTCAGGTAAGTGTGAGTTTGTTTGTGAATGAAATCTCTTTTGTTGTGATCAGTTTGTTATTTGGATAATTGTAAACCCGTTGGTGGTTTATGTTATGCACATTCAGCTACGTACGTAATATTAATAAGGCTTTTTTTCTTACCTTGTTTGTTTTATTGTCCTTTCACAACATTAAAAAAGACAACAGACACTTTGCTCTTGGTTTTTGCTCACCTAATTAAATCTACGGAAGCTTGTTTCCGCCACAGAATAAAAAATAAAAAAGGTAATTGCACAATTGCGTGTTCTAAAGTCAGAATTGTGAGAGATAAACTCACAATTCCGAGGAAAAAAGTCAGTCTTTTTTTCTTAGAATTGGACTTTTTTTCTCTCGCAATTTCGAGTTTATATCTCGCAATTCTGACTTTTTATCTCAAAATTGCGTAATATAGTCGCAATTGTGTTATAAAGTCAGATTTGCATGATATAAAGTCGCAATTGCGTGTTCTAAAGTCAGAATTGTGAGAGATAAACTTGCAATTCTGACTTTATATCTCGCAATTCTGACTTTATAACACGCACTTGTGACTTTATATCACACAATTCTGACTTTATAACACGCACTTGTGACTTTATATCACACAATTCTGACTTTATAATACGCACTTGTGACTTTATATCACACAATTCTGACTTTATAACTCGCTATTCTGAGAAATAGTCAGAATTGCAAGATTTAAACTCGCAATTGTGAGATAAAAAGTCGCATTTATCTTTTAAAATGTTTTATACTGTGGCGGAAACAAGCTTCCATATAAATCAACCTTTTTAAAAAATATTAAAAAAAATATTTTTATTGATATAGATGATTTAACTTTTCAACCAAAATTAAAAGAAAAAAATATTAAATATTTCAATTTATTTAAAAATTATTTATCAATATGATTGATTTTGTGATAGTGATTGTAGTGATATCTTCACATTTTCACTGGATTACACTTGGAATCTTGATTTTCTCTTTCTCCCCCTTTCTTCTCTTCTAATCCCTATTAACAAGATAAGAAATGAAAGAAACGAAATGCACGAAAAGTAACATTTTGAATCATCTGTCAATAAATGTAAAAAAATAACAGAAATGTTTCAGCAAAGTAAGCTTTCATGTAATGTGGATTTGCATTTTGCGCAGTTAATTGTGATCAGATCTCTGTCTGACTGCACTAGAGACGCATTACGGCTAAAAATATCCAGACAGTAACTGGAAATGAAAGTCCAGGTGTCTTTTGTACAAATGTTCAGTGTTTCTCATGCCAATAAAGCACATTCAAATTGAAATCTGTTCTTGTCTCCTGATCTGTGTTCGGTCCTACAGCTGGTTCTTCAGGCTCAGAACGTCCCCAGTCTGGTTGCTGGCGTCAACTGTTCGTTTGAGGACTACACTGAGACGGAGGGACACATCATGGGGGGACGCATCTACTGCCTGTCCCCCTCCGCACGGGAGATCGCTCCCATCACACGCAACCAGGGTAAGGTGGTAAGGCACACTCTTTTAAAAGCCTCCATCGGCTTGTTAGAAAGCGCTGAAGCTCACTGTTTGTCTGCTGGCAGGTGACAAGCGGGTGGTGAAGCTCTATCTGAAATCCAAGGAGACTGGGAAGAAGTTTGCCAGCGTGGATTTTGTCTTCTACAACTGCAGTGTCCATCAGTCGTAAGTCTCACACGGGAAAGAGAGAAGGCAGCCTCCTGTCGTCTTACTCTCTCCCTCTTTTTTTTCTCTCTGTCGTTCTTTCGTTAAAACTAAGACAAGTTTATTTTTATGGGACCGTGCTGTGTGTGTGTGTGTGTGTGTGTGTGTGTTTACTGCTTCTGAGGGAGAGAGGGATGTAATTTTTGTGTGGTGTTAGCAGTTTTTCGCTGATATCAGGGATGAGATCAGACTTTTAATGTCATTTCATTAACGACTCATGAGCATCCCTGACTTCAGCCGTCCAGCTTTACTGCTCATGAGTTATATTCCCGCAGTTCTTACATCACTCGCTCTCTCTTGCTCCCATTCCTTTGCTGAAATCCAACCTTTCTCTGTTCTCAGATCATTGAAAAATAAAGATGTCCGCAATGTTGAAAAAGGGGGAAAAAAAAAAAGTTCAAAGCTAGTCTGAAATGCATTTGCTTTGGTTTCCTACTTTTCCAAACGTTCATAAAATGTAAACATTCTTATTTTGTTTAATATCTCTTTAAAATGTTTAAAGATATTATTATGATAAATTGTATATCTGTGACAGTTATGTTCAGTTAGTTTGTTTTCATGGACTTTCAGTTTGTTTTTCATCAGTCACATGTGTTCCTTTGTTTGATTTTCCCGCCGGTCATCAGTTTTCATGGACACTCATTTAATCATCAAACCTGTTTGTTATCATTTCATTATCTCTGTGTATTTAGTTCCTCTGTTTTCAGTCTTTGGTTGTCGGTCGATGTTTGCATGTTGTGTGTGTGTTTACCCCATGTTTCACACACGCAATGTTAAACCTTCTGTCTGTTCCTGTGTTTGTTGTAATATAAAAATCACTCCGTATTGGATCCTGTCTACCTCCGTCTTCATCTTGTGACAATATCATGAATATCATAACTTTTTTTGGAATTGTTACATTTGACCACACAAACTAACTTTGCCATGTCTTAAAAAGGTCCTTTATATCATATTTTTAAGAGGCTTACTGACCTTGACATATTGTTATTTCCTGTTTTATGATTTGTAGACAAAAGACTACTTGGTTATGCCACACTAGCTTTTATTTTGCACATGGTTATTATAGTTAACTAAAACTAAAACCATACTTTTGTTGCATGAAATAAAATAAATTGAACTGAAGTCAAATAAAATATTAAAAAACTTCATTTTCTTTTAGTTTAACTTGATGTACTAAAATAGCTAAAACTAAAACTTAAATAAAAACTATTTGAATTAAAAACAATTTAGACATATTAAAAAACTAATAAAAAACACAAATCATGATTACTAAAACTAACTAAAATTAAAATGAAAACTTAAATAAATAAATAAAAACTCAAAATATTAATAAAAACTATAAAAGTATCTCAATGATACTAACATACTAATACTAATTTGGTGTACAAAGGTATTTAAATAATATTTTCAAAATAATAAATAAATAAATATTAAAAAAAAAACAATTTTTACATATTTTTTATTTTATTTTAAAGTATTCCTTAACATATTTTTGAATCAATTAATAATTGCATATTAATTTGATTGAGAACCATTTGATTAAGCCTTTCCATAAAGCATACTGATGGCACTAGCATCGCTTTGTTCTCTTGACCCTATTTTCAGCCTCTCTCTCAGTCCCATGGCTCTTACTGTCTCCTCCTCTTCCTCCTCCTCCTCACATTCCCATCCCTCTCCGGATAGACAACAGGTTGTGCTCCAGGCAGGAGCGACTCCAGATGTTTTGAGCTCCAGTGTCTCTCATCCTCTCCCGCTCTCGTTCATTAAGTCAGGCTGTGTGCCCTTCGCTAGCTCAGCGTGCTTTGCATTAGCATGGCACCGACCCATTAGCAACACAGCCACTTCATCTAAAACTGGACGGGATGAAGTACTCACCTGGTGCTCCACGTGTGTGTGTGTGTAAGTGTGACTAAGGCACACTATTTGGCCCTAGTGATCACTGTATGTGTGTATTGTGTGTGTGTGTGTGTGTGGCAGAGGGGCTCCTGCTTGGCACGGCAAATTACCCTGCTAGCTATTTACATGCAGTGTAACAATATTAGAGTTTAGCATGAGACGGGGGGAGGGAACGGCTTAATCGAGCATGTGAGGGACCCGATGCATTTTTAACAAGAGGAGCACGGAGTGAATAAGGAGGGAAAATCAGAAAAAGACGGATAGATGGTGGCTTTTGTTGAAGCGATAAAGCACTCGCGAGGCTGAAAGGTTAGCTGTAGCTCGTGCATTTTAATATGAAAAGAGCCCATGCATGTGGCACAGGAGACACACACTGTTGAATAGACTGCCCTCTCTCTTTTGCGCGCGCGTGCGTGTGTGTTAGAGCCTCAGGGTTGGCACCATGTAATTCTGATTTCCTGTCTCGTGAGACTCATCATTATCATTGTTTGCTTAGCATTAGACTTGCATATTTCGAATATATAATGTGGAGGTTGACACACTAACAGTGTTTTTTTTTTTTTGGTAAATTTGAACACACACACACGCACGCACGCACGCACGCACGCACGCACGCACGCACGCACACACACACACACACACACACACACACACACACACACACACACACACACACACACACCTATATATCTATATCTATAGATGTCTATCTATCTATCTATTATATATATATATATGTCAAGTCAAGTCATCTTCATTTATATAGCGCTTTTAACAACGTAGATTGCTTCAAAGCAGCTTCACAGAGATAAGCGTATAATTTAAGGTAACAGAGATTGTTTTGGCTTTATAGCAGAGTTAAGTTATTTTCCATCTAAAGTTAGTTTTGATTGATTTGCTTCCGTCGCATATATATATATATATGTATGTATGTATGTATATGTATGTGTATATACTGTATATATATATATATATATATATATATATATATATATATATATATATATATATATAAACATTCTAACACTTTTCTTTCGTTTTTGTATACATTTGAATGCAAACACCTACAGTAATAGATTAACAATAATTCATGTAAACATACCTTTTAATCAATTTATTATATTTTATTGCACCATAATTTTTCAACTTAAATTGTTGCATAATAATAATACTAATTTAATTTTAATTATTTAATTGTGCCATAATATATCTTACATCCATCTATCTATCTATTTATTTATTTATTACATCATTTTTTTTATTATGTTGCAAGAACTTTATTAGGATTGGAAATGGACTTCAAGGGAAAATTTAGAAAGTAAATTTTGGCACAAAATAGTTTGTTGACAATTGAAATAGTCTGAAACAATTGTTTCACAGTACTGGCAGTAAGGAGGATGGCATGAGGCTTTTGAGGTGTGTGTCAGCAGTGATGGGTCGTAACCTAGGCGCCTCTTCAGGAAGTAAGATCTGAATAATACAAGATCAAAGTGTGCCAATGTGACATTCATTAGTGGATGCTTCCCTACGCCTCTCTCTCTTTTCTCCTCTCTCTCACTCTCTCTCTGTTTTGCTCTGCTCTCCTCCCCTCCCTTTCTTTCTTTTTCTGTTCCTTTTTGTCGTTTCATCCTCGTTTTTCTCCTTTTCTCACCCTCGTTTTCTTTTCCACTGCCTTAGAATCTCTCTATTTCTGTGCGTCAGGTTCGGCTGGTCCGTTAATTCAGCGGCTCTTGTGTCTCATGTAGTCAGAGCAGAGTGAGGAGAAAGCTTTATCATGCACCAGCAGCGGACGTGAGCGTAAGCCTTTGAACATTTGGCACAGACAGGGGAAGAGGCGTAGAGAGCACTTCTCGCCTCTTTGTGATGCTCTCGCTGACCGAAGAAGCCTTTTCATGATATGAGAAAAGCACGTCCGTCTGAGGAGAATTCGGGAGCGCTGAGCTACATGGAGTTTGCGGAGTGCGTCTTAAAATACTGAGGAAGTGGCACTCTTGTGTGGACTGTACTTCAACATTTGAGTTGAAGAGCTTGGATGCCCAAGTATTTGTTTTGTAAATTAACTGATTCAGATTTATTCAAAAGTCGTCCAAGTCCCTGTGGATTTCATTTCCTTTTATAACATTCAAAAGTTTGGGATCGGTAATGTTTTTAAATGTTTTTAATAGAAGTCTCTTGCGCTCACCCAGGCTGCATTTATTTAATCAAAAATACAATAATATTGTAAATGTAATATTTTGAAACATTATTGCAATCTAAAATAATTGTTTTCTGTTTGAATATATTTTAATTGTAATTTAAATGTAATTTGTGTATGTGTTGGCTAAGCTAATATGCTGATTTTCTGCTCAAGAAACATTTCTGATTATTATCTACATTGAAAACAGTTGTGTACCATTTTTTTTTCAGGATTCTTTGAATATAAAGATAAAAAGAACAGCATTTAACAGCATTGATAATAATGAAAAATGTGTCTTGAGCAGCAAATCAGCATATTAGAATGATTTCTGAACGATCATGTGACACTGAAGACTGGAGTAATTATGCTGAAAATACAGCTTAGCATCACAGGAATAAATTACATTTTAAAATATATTCAAATAGAAAACAGTTATTTTTAAATTGTAATAATATTTCACAATATTACAGTTTTTACTGTGTTTTGGATCAAATAAATACAGCCTGGGTAAGCATAAGAGACTCTGTTTAATAACATTTAAAAAATCTTATTGACCCCAAAGGCCGTTTATACAGTTTTTTTTTTCATTTCATTTATTTATTTATTCACAAAATACCAAAAGTATAATAATGCAGTCATTGGATCACAATCAAAAATCATCAGTATGTATATATAGATTTTTTTGCCATTGAGTGAAAAAGTGTCTATATATATATATATGACGCAGAAATTACTCACTTCACCTGTACAGTTGTGTAATGGTTTAGAAGTACTGCACAAATCTGTTTCCACCTTTATGTCAAGCTCAGTTCATTCTGAAGTTTATGCCGAATGCGTGATAAGAAACTGCTCCCACGCAACTCTTCTGTTATGACTTTTTGAGACGGGTCTCTAAGACTAGAGTACAGACCAGCGTCCTTGTCCTCCTCTGCCAAACGGCAACAAAATCTTCCTCTGTATCCATAGCAACAAAGCAAACCTACACCTTTGTCTCAGTGCGATGTGTGGAAAGTTGACAGATCAGTGTTGTTTGTGACGTGTCTGGCGTTCTTATTTTCTTCACCTTGAGGTGCCAACTCTGTCAAACGTGGGCTCAGTTGTTAAATGTCTTAAACGAACAAATCATCAGTGTTGTTGATGTAAATGTCACTTTAAACTGTTGAATGTGAAGCTTTGGTCATTTACTTTGTGTGATACCTGAATGAATGGATAGTGTTTGTGTGTTTGCGTCTTATCTTTTGGTTTCTTTTCCTTTGCTGTTTGATGAGAGCGTTAGTTCACTCTATCTTTCCGACACGTCTTTGATCTGTCTCAATCTCTGTCCATCTCACATCACCCGCTCTTTGTCACCTCTGCTTGAAAGATGGAAAGAGAAGACATAAAAGAGGTAGATTTGTTTGAAAAACCATCTTGGTAATAGGGTTTAATGGACGGTTACCAAGGCACGAAACACCTCGGATATGCATTTAAATACGTCATTAACAAACAACTATAGTTGTTCAGTTCAGTTTCGTACACACTGCGTAGGATCTTTGTTCATGATGCTGAAATGATATTAAACAATGTTTATTTATTAGGATTAACCCCTGGAGATGTACCATCTCGTTTTTGAGGGGGTCCTAACATAGAATGTAACACAATCACAACATAATAAAAAAAAAAGAATCATATTCGTACATCAAGTAAAACAGTTGTAAAAAAGGTACAAAGTATTGTTAAAAAACTGGGATAATTAAAATAAATACATTTGAATATAAATTGATGCCAATGAATATGTCTTTAGGGATGACCATTGGAGTGCATCATACATTGCACAGTGATAAGTAAAAAAAGAACATCCCAAAACAAATCTGCAAAGTCTATTATATGCTGTATTAAACGAAGCAAGATCTAATTTTAATGTCGTTTGATAAACATCATCACAATAATCAAGGGTTGGAAATATTAGTTGAGAAACAAGTTTCTTACAAACATTGTATGAAAAACAATTTTGAGATCGATGTAAAATACTTATTCCAAAGTTGACTGTGTTAAACATGATTAATATGTGATTTAAAAGAAATCAAGCCACACGAGATGTAATAATATCAGCTTTATGCAAAGGAGTACTTTACATGATAAAACACAAGAACACGTTTTGGATTTAAGTTTCTGTCTAGAACCCAAAATCATTATAGGATTTCGTTTTATTAAACACTAATTTATTATCCAAAAGTCAATCTTGTAAAATATTAAAATCATACTGAAGGGATTGAGTTTGTAGAGAATCAGCATTATATACATACAGTATATGACAGTATCATCAGCATACCTTTTTGGAAATGAATGGTCGATTATTTACATAAATGGAAAAAAAAGAAGTGGTCCCAGTACTGAGCCTTGAGGCACACCTCTGAATAAATCTGATTTATTCCCATTTTGGACAACACATTGTTTTATATTATGCAAATATGAATTAAACCACAAAACTGCATTATAATTGTGCTAAGTGCCAAATTCCAATGCTGATGAAAGAGAAACATGAGTATGTTGTGTGGAAATGTTATGGTTTAAAACAGAATGCGTATAGTAGAATGAGTAATTTTGCAGTTAATAATTAAATAATAATCTCTTTCTCTTGCTGTCTCCTCTTGATAGGTGTCTCTCCTGTGTGAACGGCTCCTTTCCATGCCACTGGTGCAAATACCGACACATGTGCACCCACAACGCCAACGACTGCTCCTTCCAAGAGGGCCGCGTCAACATGTCTGAGGTCAGTCTTCCTAATACAATGCATACATTTACATGCAACGCCCTTTCAGTGCACAGCTCCCTTTCATTTCATAGAAAATTGCTTTTCATGTTTGCGACCCATCACCCAAAAAATACAGGGGTGCAGATGCACACATGTCCCATTTGCAAGCGTTGTTCTTTTCGCGCTGGCTTTGTGTAAGCAGCTGTTCTAAGGAGAGCGGCGCTGGATTAATGCACTTATAAACGGCACTGACTGAATGACTATGCAAATTGTATCGTGTTGTACATTTACAAATGCTACATTTGCATAAAAACCAATATCAATCACATCTCTCCCTCCTTTTCTCATGAGCGCTGGAAGTGCGAGAGGCGGCATTACGCGTGTACAGTGGGTTATGATTACTGACACGCACACGCATCAATCCTCCACATGCCCGTTCTCGACTGCCGAAGTCGTCTCAGGGGAGCATTTGTATCTCAAACCGTTTCGAGTCGACCAGGGGGCTTTTCATGCACTCTGCAGCTGTTAAACAGCGCTTTTGCCGTTGAGAGGGGCATTTGGGTCTAATGTACGCAAATGTTTACAATTTTACACACAGCCTTATCGGTGTTCACTCCCAAACACCTTCCTAGTGTGCTGCAGTATCCACATCAATATTAGTTGATCTCGAGGATTACAGCTCAATGCAGAGCCCATGAATTCATTTGTATTGTGCACAAATAGTTTAATTTAAGTCTTATTTTGTACACCTAATATTGCTATTATTATTATTATTATTTTATTCTCATTATGTAATTTACTTATTTGATTAAATTCTTCAAATGTGTGATATGTCTACCTTTATATTGACATTGAGTTAATTCATAGGATGTTTTATAAAAATGTTTTTTTCAGAATTAGGCCTTGAAGGAGCGAGACATTTTTTACATTATATTAATTTTCCTTTTTTATGATTCATGTATCGTTTTCTTTATATTTATGTTGATGTTTGCATGGATTGTGAATAGATTCTACATTAAAGATCATTGCTCATCGCAGTGTGCTGCAAAATGTCTTTAACCCCTTTATCCTTGACTGTATTCGTCATGTGTAATGACCTCGGTAGCTTTATTGATTTTGTAAAATGGTTACTGCATAATACAAGTCATGGACACAATTTTTCATAAAAATGTTATTTTATTAAGCAAATTCATTGCTTAAGTCGCTCTGGTTCAAAGTGTCTGCTAAATGAACAAATGTAAATGTAAATTCATTAAGTATCATCCTTCCTCTAGAAAATTCTTTCTTTGACAGTTAATATTTGTCTAGATATGCTGCTGCATGATTGATTTGGACATTAGCTAGATGTCATTACATCATAACCTGGATTCAGTAGCCTAAACTGCTTCAGTGTGACCATGAAGAAGTTGCCATGGACGTGTGTAAAGACTAATAAACACTGGAAGAGATGCTCTGTCTTGACATAGAGGTTGGTGGTATTTGGTGTTTATTAGGTGGAGGATGAAGGTGAGATAGTGGCAGGGTTTTGTGGGTGAAGGTGTGGAATTGAGGCAGGGAGTGAAGGATTGGTGTTTCACATCTGGTATCTTCAGGTAGCGCCGGTTAATAACTAGTGGTTGAAGTGAGATTTCGGAGATTGCTTTTCATTATGCTCGACAGTGGGGTCTCAAAAGCGAGCGAGGTGCCTACCTAGACAGCATTTCTGGGAATCATAGGGGCATTCTTGTGAGGACTACAAACATAAACATAAGGTTAACACCCATGCTACCTGTAGTCATTCCTCAGTTCTACTTTAGTTTATTTACTGGTCCAATCAATCAATCAATCAATCAATCAATCAATCAATCAATCAATCACCTTAATTAATAATCATCCATCCATCCATCCATCCATCCATCCATCCATCCATCCATCCATCCATCCATCCATCCATCCATCCATCCATCCATCCATCCATCCATCCATCCATCCATCCATCCATCCATCCATCCATCCATCCATCTACAGTTCACACAAATACGGCTGAAAATACAGTTCCCACAATCCCTTTCCACATGTCTTTATCTCTGTCATTATTACTGCTCAGTCTGTGAACAACCATACCTTAAAAAGTAGCCAAACATCCTCTCGGAGACATGAAAGATAAACCGTTCAGCCACCAATCGTAATGAGTCACATTTGCAAATCAAATGTAAATAAATCAACATTCGCCTGACAGCGGATAAACAGTGGGACACATTAAATCTGACCAGGTGGAAAATTGCTTCAGTAAGCTCCACTTGAGGAATTCACAAGGAGAAATAAACAAACATATATATATATAAACAAACAAACACACAAATAGCACCGCCAACACACTCGTTCCAGCATTCGTTATTTGTGAACCCAGCTGTCGACCAGTAGCTCATTTAGTCACACTTGGACAGCGGTTTTACCCTTTGCTAGTGCCAAAAGTGCATTTCACAGACCCGCACAGAAGGTCGTGCTGAGCTGCGTTTCAGCATCATTTTTGGAATAATGGTGGGGTGGGTGTACACCACGCTGTTCTCTGTTTCCAGCCTATATAGCATTTGTTCTCACGCTGACATGCTCATAGTGTACCAACACTGATTGTCCGTAAATGGACCAGAGAGACTGAAAGAAAGCTGCTGACCAACCTTGGGAACTCAACATTGCCGTAGTATCTTTTGGTTTTCTCCTGCGTCTCTTTTTATCCAACCCTATTGAGACAGAGCCGCCCAGTCCATAAGCGTAATGAATGGAGTTTGTTTTAAGGATGATGAAACTGGTGTTACGGCTGCGTTCTCTCCCTCATTTGAGACTCATTAGTGTGCGTCTCCGATGAGACAAATGGGGGTTTTGATAAATAAGTCATGGGGTGGTATATCACCAAGGAACTCCTCGATGCTCCCGCGGGAGCTGTGTGATTCAGTAATGCTCTGCCTTGTGTTTGCTCTTATAAACAAAGACATGTCACCCATGATAATAGCAGGAATAGCAGAGGATTGTGGGGGTGTTTGTCATCAGCCCGGGTGCATATGTGATTTTAACACTTGTATATACAGTGGCTCTCATAATTCATACAGAGCTGTTAGCATTAAAAGCTTTCTGCTTAAAGCTATTGTACCTACATTGCTTTTTGGTGATAAAATAACTCTGCAAATATTTTATTCTTAGTGTTTCAAAAGCTTTTCTGGGTGGTGTGAGTACATAAGACTGTAATATAGTTGTCTGCAGGATGATAATTCAAAGAAAGCCTACACAGACACCAAAAACAAAGGAGTTTTTTTGTCTCCATGAAAGAAAGGTATATTCTCAGGCTTTTACAGCCTCTGTTCTAATCAGTATAACTAATATACTGCTGCCAAATAGGGAAACTGCACAGCTGAGCCTGATCAGAGAATTTTTTATCAGGACTTCCGTCGTGTTTATACTTTCTTCCTTTTCGCTTTGAGGGACTTAATTAAAAATGAGAATACATTTAGATTTCACTTCAGTTTGTCACGAGAGCCCATAATTACCCTTTTAGATCATTCATAATGTCTGTGATTGGTTCATAAAGCTTGAAAGGGATTTCAAACTGTTAAAACAAAAGAAACTGTGTCTGAACAGTGTACACTGAAAAGTTATTTCTTTGTGAAAGTTTGTAAAAGTAAGTGGTTGACTAAAAACATTTTACCCCATTTCTATATTTCTAATACTGTATATTCATGCAAAATAAGTATTTCAAGAAAATGAAGGCTATTTCAGTACAATTAAGATTTTGGCATTATTTCCATGACAATTATGCACATTATCATCATATTACTGTAATGCAAAAAATAAACAACCCCATTCTCATTATTGTAACACAAAATAATGATATTTATGCAGATTTATGCTGGTTAACATTAATGAGAATCTAATCAAAATCACCATTAATGAGAAATAAATTTAGGGATAAATGCGACTAATTGTCATAAAAATATCCGTAGAATAAATAACAGTCCTTAAATAAGCTTTATTTTTTATGAACAATATACTTTATTTTACTGTGTGTGTGTATATGTGGTATATAGGTGTGTATGTGTATATATAGGCTATATGTATATGTGACCTGGAGATGTCGTATCTCTCAGTCTAAATTTTCTACATTTCTAAACATAGTGCCATGTTCCATTTTGCAGCATGTTAGTATTCCATTATGTAGGACGTGGTGCTTTTGTGCCAAATCTTATTTTAACCTTCAGTCTGTATGCCTGTATGTCTTTTATAGAACTTGAATAATTTAAATAAAACATACAAACATCGTATTCATAAATGACCTTTTTCCAGTGCCAGCCATATATTCCATACCCACCTTTGGCTCTAAACTGAATTGCACTTGTTCGATCTGGCCTTTGTTTCTTATTGCATGTGGAGAGCAGCATCCACTTCTAGCATCCAAATTCCATCCAGCTCTGATTTACCGTCTGTCCCGTTTGGCTGTCAGGTGTTTCTTCATCCTTCGCTCTCTCTCTCACTTGCTCTCTCACTCAAATCTCTGCCCAGCTCCCTCAAATACTCTGCAAATTCCCGTCTCCCGTGCCTCTGATCCCAGGCACTGGCGCTGACAGCACTGCACTACAAACAGCCGAGGACGGAGCTTTGAGAAGCCAGTCTCTGGATCAGTATTCCAGTGGCCGTGCCAAGAGCGCATGCCTCACCTCGTGTCATTTCAGTTCCCTGAGCTACTCCATATCAAATGCCACCTTCATCCTACCCAACGCCTCATCCTCCCGGGATAACAACGATGAGGGTTCACTGTAATTAATCAATTAATCAGAAAGGCAATTAGCAGAAACGGGGACCCTGCCATGCACCCTCACCTTTGTTGTTTGATGCCGGTCCATCCCGCTGTGTTGCAAGTAGAGCTCAAAGCACCGCGGTTCCCGTTCTCTCTGGCACTGGGCCTCTCGGAGGGATCTAAGGCTGCCACTGATCTGTGGCTTTAATTATTCAAAGTGTATTAAATCTTAATTTCCAGATGCCTCAGCGTCTGTCTGCCTAATGGAGACCGAAGATGAATTTTACATTCAGGAGTCAAGGAGATGGCGCTAGCACTCGCAAAGTCTTGGGTGGTGCCCAAGGATACGGGGCCAGGACCAGGTTTCTCATGCTGTTCTAACTCAGTCCAGTCCTACTGGGTTCTTAAAGGATTTTTTACTGTATTATTTGACTGTATTTTCTCAGACTATAAAACCCTTTTGAGGATAGAAGACGAGGTTTCAGGGAATTGTTGTGTTGTCATGTCTCAGAGACGCTGTTTGTTTGGATGCGAAAGCAAAACTGATTTTGCTTTCAGAGGTTAAGAGTTATTTATAAAGGTGTTCCTGTGCAGTGCAACCAAAAGGTTTGCTTGTGCACAGCGCATTTTACGCAGGACAGCTTCCTGAACCGGGGAGTGACAATGCCGGCTCTGTACAAAGACTACTTTCCACCGTGAAACTATCTTTTCCAGTTGTGCTGGCAAAGTTGGTTCCGATCGATCGGCTTGATCATCTGCATTTTCAGAATCCGACTTGAACTGACACGGGAAAACCGACAACATTATTATTAAAAGGATACTTCACCGTTTTTTCATATTAAACTATGTTATTCCCTTAACTAAGACGAGTTGATACATACCTCTCTCGTCTCAGTGCGTGCACTCAATCGCTCTGGTGCGCGGCGACACTTTGATAGCACTTAGCTTAGCCCAGTTCATTCATTAGGGACCAAACAGAGATGAAGTTAGAAGCGACCAAACACCTCCACGTTTTCCCTATTTAAATACAGTTACACGAGTAGTTACACAACCAATTATGGTGACACAAAATAAAACGTGGCGCTTTTCTAAGCGGGTAAAAAGGATAACTATAATGTATGGCGGAATAGCACTTGGGAGCACTTCGACTCGGTGCAGTAAAAAGTCACTCCTGAAAAATCCTCTCCCCCTCTCCCTCTCACTTCTGTCATTAGAACCAACGTGACTTTTTACTGCGCCGAGTCGAAATGCTCCCAAGTGCTATTCCGACTTGGTCGTGTAACTGTATTTAAATAGGGAAAACGTGGAGGTGTTTGGTCGCTTCTAACTTCATCTCTGTTTGGGTCCTAATGAATGAACTGGGCTAAGCTAAGTGCTATCAAAGTGTCGCCGCACGCCAGAGCGATTGAGTGCACGCACAAAGACGAGAGAGATATGTATCAACTCGTCTTAGTTAAGGGAATAACATAGTTTAATATTAAAAAACGGTGAAGTATCCCTTTAACTGTGTGTTACGCTTTAGAAGCCTTGGAAGCTGAAGCTTGCGGTTATGCTAAGGGACGTTTCATTTCCGACACGCGCTTGAGGTGTTTGGCCAATCACAATTCACTGGGTCTGCTGGCCAATCAGAGCACTCTGAGCTTTTCGAAAGGAGGGGCTTTGTAGAATTTAGCATGTTTCAGACAGACTGGGTATAGAGGTGCTGCAATAGTGGACAGTATGTGAAAGATGTGTTTTTACATATTAACCTATTCTATTACACCAATAAACCAAATATTAGCCAAATAATATTCTATTAGCCAAATCATCTCAGATAAGTTGCGTCTTTACATTAATTGTCTTTTTCAATTAGTAATAGCAATTAGCCACTAGGATGGGTCACAGGGGTCAACTTGTTTACTAGTCATCCAACAACCAACCTTATAGATTTTTGCTGATAATTTACTGATATTTTTTGTTAATTTTCACGTTTTTTTTAGTGATGCCGTTTATAGTTTGCTGAAAGTATGTTGTGCTTTAGCTGTTAGCATGCTTGCATTGCAAAAACATGTAAGAGATGGACCTCCATGTCATCTCTTGCTCTGTGTTTTTTTTTTTTAGCATAACCACAAGCATTACGATTTCAAGGCAGCATGCCAAGTTTAATATTTTCCTAAAAATAGCAAAGAAAAGCAATCAGTCCAAAGCAGGTGAACCCAAATCTAGCCTATTCCTTTAGACTGATTAATATTTCAAAACACCCACTGACTGACTAGTCAATTTTAAAATCGACGTTTCCCTAGTCGCCATTTGGGAATTTCTAATATAAAGTGTATCACTATGAGTAACAGGTCTCCAGTTTTAGTTTGAATTATGCCACATCTTGCTAAGTTTTGAGTGGCGCTCTATTTTCCAGCCCCATGTGGGCGGACACTCTAAAGCCCTTTTAGACTTCAAAGTCCCTTTCATTCGACAACAGGCTCCTCTTAGAGTGGATGGATCCATGAGTTGTTTCCCCCTCACCGTTTGGCCCTTACTAGTCAACGAGCTCCAGACTGCCTAATTAGATGACAGCCTAGTTCCTCATCTGTTACCCTGAAAAGACTTGCCAAAATATGTAATTAAAATGCTACTAGGATTTAAAGATTTTTTGGTGATGCTGCCCTTAAATTGTTGATAGTAATTGGTTAGACATAATAACAGGCTTTAGCAGCTCAGTCAATAGTGATACTGCATAAACTACCGGATAAAGCAGTGCTGTTGTTTCTGCTATCCTAACCGTAATGAACCTCAGAACTAAACTTTTAGGATGGCAAGAACAATAGCACCACTTTAGTCGGCTCTTAACGAAATGCATGTACTATTTAAAATGTCTTAATTTGGAGGCTTTTCTTATCAAATATTGAGATATGTTTGATTAATTTAATTAATTATTCAAAACATTAAGAGATGGTACTCCAAGAATACTATGGTGGTACCATGTCTAAAAAAACATAATAATATCATAGTGCTTTTTTAGTATGTTTGTGCTGCACTTACAAAGAAGTAGGGGTGTGCCGGTTTCAGAATTGGTGATGACGGTTATGACGTGAGTCAAATGTGACGGTTCGTAACATAACCGTCGTCGGGGGGGTTTGCGACGTTTGTGACGTTCGTCTGTTATAGGATAACTTAGTTTGAATAAAATTAATATTTGTGTAGTGTTCAATGTTGTTATCAATAGAGATACGCGGATGGGGTATTAGTTCATCTCCAACCGCATCACATAACTCATCATCCGCACCAACGTTTTTTGACCAGATTTCAAAGCCGCACCCGCCCGCCATCCGCTGATTGTTTTGCGGCCTATGGACGATGCAATGCTCTGCTGATGCGAGCCGCAAGAAAGCCCTTGTCTGTTCTAGAAAGGATGCAGCAAAGATATTTAATGCTAATGTATGAGGCATAGGCCTACGCTGAGTTTCATTCATTTACGATGAGATGCGCTCTAGTTCAATTTCACAATGCAATGCAAGTGAACGCGGCGCATCGGAGCCTCAATGTCACGGTTATTATATTTGCTTTTTATTTATTAAATACATGCAATTGGTTGATGAAACATTTATTAAAATTAAGATACAATTTGTACAAAACGAAATTCGCTTTAAAGAAATGCTTTCTACAAAGCAAAACTTAATGAAGTGGTAAAAATCATGTCTGACGATTTACAAAACAAAACTTCATTAAGTGGTAAAAACCATGTCTCCCGATTGCAAATGTTCATTGCTAATGTTTATTATTGCAAATGTTTTTTATTTGTTTAATAAATCTCATAATGATGGCACATCACTATATCATAGCTTTTATTTCTATCTCAAATGATTGGCGGTCGGTCAAGGGGTACTTGGCAAAGAATCAAATACAGTTGGAAACAACGTAGACCATTAATAACACAGACTGTTAACAATTGTTTTTAATTAGTATTTAAACATTCTCTATGATAAAAAATGTTTGTAAAAAATATTTTAATAACACGGTTTTGGCTGTTATAGAGTTGTAATGACGGTGTTCAACTATAACCGTCGGTCTCACGGTTATATGCTAACCGTCACACCCCTACAAAGAAGTACTGAGTGATTCTCATATTCACATACCATGGTATATTTACCAGGTTACCTCTAGATATTTCATAGAATACCATAGTATTACCAGGGTTCTTTTTTCTTTTTTCTTTTTTTGTATGTGTAGAACATTGGTCTTTAATGTTTCAACCACAAAATGTGTTCCTATGCGATTTTAAATCAATTTCCAACTCTGAAGCGAGGGAATGTGAATGGTCCACAGAAGTGGGCTGTGTTTGCAGTGTGGGCTTTGCTTAACGCTCCATGAGCAGCATCTCTGCATCGCCCCACAGGTTCTTTCAGACTGAGAGAGAGAGAGAGAAGTAGAGAATGTGAGAGAACGAGGAAGAAAAGAGCAGCAGATATCATGTTTTGCTTGCAGGAGCATTGCTAGAGGCAGCAGTTGAGCAAAACAAACAGCAGACTAGCAGAGCAGTGCTGCCAGATCCCAGAGCCAAAAAACAGCCCTCCTCTTTCCCTCAGCACGGCTTCCCAACAATACTGTACTGCATCTCTCTGCGTTTCCATGTCCATTTCATATCAAACCTCAGCTGCAGGTCCGTTTGAAATGTTATTCAAATTACATGATGTGCTGAGTAATTCATCGAATGAATTAAATATATGTCAGTTTTTGCTAAGAAAAGCCACTAAATTTAGATGTAGATGCACACTAACATCTTGCACCATGAGCACTGTGTCATGTGAAGTTTAAAAGCAAGTTATCAATTTTGAAAAACACGTCACGAGACCTCTGTCATGTTAGACATATTATTATGATTATTGTTTTTATTTGACATATTATTACAATTTTATGAAAAAGAATATGCATTGTTATATTGGTATTCACTTTAACTAGAAGTTTCTAAGCCATATTTTACTGCATTAAACATTTTAAAACTAATTTGCAACAATGTTATATGTAGCCAAATCTATTTTATACATGTTTTTTTTTATATATATATTTATTTCTCTGACAATTAGGTACGTTAATGGTATTAGTTTGTAACTAAAGGATAAAAAAAATTATTTGAGTTATTTTTGAGTTAATTGCGAGTTAGTTTCATTTTATATTTTATTTTATTTCGTTTTTATTTAATTGAATTGATTTTTTTCTGATAATTATCCATGTTCTCAGAGATATGCAAAGTAACCTTATCCTGGAATTTTCTAGCACTCCATGCATTCATTTAAAATGCAGTATAGTACCGTGTTAAATATTGCAGCTGAAAGTGCAGTGTAATGCTTCAGCATCGGTCTGATGGATTTGAGTTTTCTAACTTGAACATGTGAGTTTGCTCCGAGCTCATTCCCACTATGTGATTCTGCGCTGTGGGGGCGCACACTGCATGATAACCTGGATTCCCGGCTCACCGGAGCCGCAGTCATTTCAAAGCAAATAAAGGCAGTAAGAAGGAGAAAACGTGAAACACTTCAAAGGAATCCCCACGGTACACCATTATTCCATTGTGCTCAGCAAGTGTGCCATCTGATCTGCTCTTTCAACCCTGTTTTGACACCTGTCAGGGTACTTAATAAAATAGTTTCCCACGTTTGCTCTTTTTTTCCATTTTGCTTTAGCTCTTGTGCTTTCTTACAGTCTGATTACTCTTACAAAAAGTATTATTATGGTACTACGGTGATAATATCTGATGGAAAAAGTATAATACATTGAGATTACCATATTAATGTGCCATGATATTGACATATCATTAAATGACAAAATATCATTAAATGATCTATATGCACAAAAAAGCGTACAATGGTACTTTTTACAGGATCATCTCCATCCTGTTTCTCTTTCATTCCTTTTTCCTTTTTCTTTCTCATTCCCTCTCAAACGCGGATTTCCATTTTTCCTTGGGGGTGGACTCACATCTCTTCTAAAAGGCATCCCTTCCTTATCAGATGGTTGGAGCGTTTCATTAAATGTGTAGTTTACGGCTATCTTTTCTCCACCTGTGTGTTTTGATTGCCGAAACGAATGGCAGAGCCACAAGCAAAGCGTCTCTCAGCACCAGTCAGGTGGTTTAGCATTAATGAGACCAGCTCCCGCTCTCCTCTGATTGGTTCTCAGTCGCTCTTATCATTTCTCCCCTTTGCCTCACGCAGTTGCGAGCTGAATAGACGTTGTTAAATGACATTGTGTCACGTTTGCAGATTATTTTCGGAATGAAGCCAAACTAATCATGGTAATTAGATTTCATGGCAGTTTATTGAAAAAAACAAACAAACAAACTTACAAACAAGCTGAGTGTGAAGGGATAGCAGAACTAATGATGAACTAATGATGCCAAAGCGTTTGTCTTTGAAGATATGCCCAATTTTATGTCACTTGGAAACTAATATGATGGTAAATAAAGCAGAATCGAATATACAGAGTGGCTCTTTAATATGTATTATACTTATACCATAATTTCTTTTGTAACAATCATAATGTACCACTGTACTGTCAAGAACATGCCCAAGTCATTGTTCACATCAAAACCAAAAGAAAGAAGAAAAAAGAAAGGGCTAATTTTGAGACTCTTTTTTTGTACTGCAGCATTCTATATATAGGTATAGATGTATAGATTATAGGTAGATATAGACACAAAAACACACATGTATATATATGACATTTATAGCATGTGTGTATATAGATTGATGGATGGATGGATGGATGGATATTAAAATAAAACTATGATTATCTAATCAACTATGATTTGACTACATATAACATTGTTGCAAATTAAATTTAAAACACATAGTACAGTATGTATTAAAACGCATATAATGAGTACTGGACTATTCATGAGATTCAGCCAGTTGTTTGTACCATGGTATTATAGTAATGCCATGTTTTTCTTGGCATGTGCTTATAATTCAGCCTTTGAAAACATAAGTATTTAGTATGCAGCCATCATGCTACACGTAACCGACTGTTACAAGCAGCGAAAACACATTTCCTTTTAAACCTCTTGCAGTGATATAGTTTTGGGTTTGTGTGCTGCGTTCTTAGGAAACTGATAAGGGCTCTCTGTGCTCAGCATACAGGCCTTTATTGACTCTGAACAAATTGCACCTTTTCATTAGCAGCGAAACCCTCACCTTTGTGTACCACACAGTAATTGAACGCTAACACAGGCTCGCTCCATTGAGGGTGGTGGTGGGGGGAAACTGCATCACAGTCTATTTATTCAGTCACAACCGAATCGAGAGCACAGCACAGTATTAATAAGGAGACTGCCGCCCGAGGCAATTAAACCAGCAGCCCAATGGAACTCTGCAGAGTCACCGATCCGCATGTGGCTTTCCCATCAGGTTTGTTTACAGAGCCCTCGCCGTGGCAGCGCTAGCTCATATCTCCGCTAGATTTTAATAACGCCGCTGGTGTTCCATACTCCTCCCATTCAATTAGAACCACAGGCAGGGTAAATAGGAAATGAGGGTAACAAGTTCAGACGCTTTATCAGGCTTTGATAGGCGAGGTCGGGGAAAGATCTACCCTGTGCTGCATCTTTCGTACATCACCTGCAAATGTTTCTTTATTTTGGGGTTGCACGACTTCAGCTTGATTTAATTGTAAATGTGACCTGTGATGCATCCAGTAATTTATGGTACTGAATGATTATCATATTCATGCATCACATCCATCCATCCATCCATCCATCCATCCATCCATCCATCCATCCATCCATCCATCAATCGTGTATATATGTATGGTTTTCTAGGTGGTTGCTAGTTTTATGAATTTCCTATATATTTTAAGCAGATTTTATACTTTTTTTAATCTATAAAATTATTAGTGGTGGGCAACGATTAATCGCATCCAGAATAATAATTTATGTTTACATAATATACATATGTGTGCGTACTGTGTATAATTATTTTGTATATATAAATACACACACATGCATGTATATATTTAATAAATATTTGCATGTATGTACTGTGTATGTATGTATATATATATATATATATATATATATATATATATATATATATATATATATATATATATATATATATATATATATATATATATATTAGGGCTGTCAAAAGATGAATCGCGATTAATCGCATCCAAAATAAAAGTTTGTGTTTACATAATATATGTGTGTGTACTGTGTATAATTATTTTGTATATAAAAATACACACTCATGCATGTTGTATATATTTAAGAAAAATGTTGATTTTTGTATAATTTATATATAAAAAATATATATTTATATATAATATAAATTATATATAAATATATACAGTATATATATATATATGTATTTATATATACAAAATAATTATACACAGTACACACACATATATTATGCAAACACAAACTTTTATTTTGGATGCGATTAATCGCGATTAATCTTTTGACAGCCCTAATATATATATATATATATATATATATATATATATATATATATATATATATATATATAATTTATATTGTATATACATATAAATAATTTATATATAAATAACTTTTTTTAAAATATTTAAATGCATGTGTGTGTATTTAAAATAATTATACACCGTACGCACACGTATATTATGTAAACACATACTTATATTTTGGATGCGATTAATCATTAGAAATTATATATTATATATTTAAATATGACACAAACAGGTTTTGTGAGATTCACTCTACCAACTGATGCATCATGGTACCACACGTTTTTTTGTTTGTTCTCCTACTGCATCAAAGCATCAATAGAAAGGCTTATGCTTTGATGTAGTTGTATCTTCCATCATGTAGTGCTTCAGTTTTTTGCTTAAATTTCGGGTTTTATGTGTTGCACATGAGATGTGTCTGTGACATATAAACATATAAACACACACACACAAAAGCAATTATTCTATGTAGAATCTGAAGATTTATAATATTTTTCTTGAGGAGCGGTCCTGCCGGGTAAGATCTCGTGCCTATGGTTATGCTGCTGCCTAGTTAAAGTGCACAGTTGGCATCATAACTCTGGTGCCAATGCCAAGTCTTTAAAATGGCACACGCCCTCAAAAAGCTTAATTGCATGCTCTGTGCCCTGGTTTTCCAATCTGTTGGCATGACAACGGTGGCAATGGCCTTGAAGTCCTCGTCGCATCCTTCATATCCTCGCCTTCGCCCGCTCTTGATTTAGCAGCATCACTGAAGGGGCTGCCATGTCTGAATGGCCACATTTACTCTAGTAAGATCAAAGTGTTTTTGATCTTCTTTAGATCCACCTCAGTGCTGTTATTTGAATCTATCAAAATCATAATAGCAAGTCATTATGTTTTCTGTATAGCAGTCTCAAATTATGTCTGTGTGTGTCATCTTTCATACCTCTAAACACATGACAAATATAAACGCTTTGTTTTGTTCAATCTATTGTATGCTACAAACACGAATAAACCCTCAAAGTGACCATGTGTATGATTTTCGTCTCACAGATGATAAAATGCGTGTAAATAAATCCTTTAATATCATAGAGTTCACTCACATTTGATTTACAACATATAAAAAAGAGCATTTTCTGAAGACTATCCTCTTTTTTCATTTCGCAGGAGTGTCCCCAGATCCTGCCGTCCACTCAAATCTACATCCCCGTTGGTGTCATGAAGCCCATCACCCTTCTGGCCCGGAACCTTCCACAGCCCCAGTCTGGCCAGAGGAACTACGAGTGTATCTTCTATATCCAGGGGAAAGAGTACAGTGTCACTGCACTGCGCTTCAACAGCACCAGCATACAGTGTCAGAAGACCATGGTAAGATAAATGCTTGTTGTATTGTTTTGGGTAGTTTTATTTTGTTCAGTAAGGAAGCCCTTGTTTTTGCATAGCTCAGGAGATGTAATGGAGTAATTAGCTGTAACTATTTACATTACTGTTAAACTGTTTGGAGTCAGTAAGATTTTTGTAAAGAAATAACTTTTATTCATCAAGGGTGTATTAAATTGTGACCCTGGATCACAAAACCGCACGGGTATACATTTGTATGGGTCAAAATTGTCGATTTTTCTTTTATGCCAAAAATCATTAGGATATTAAGTAAAGATCATGTTCCATGAAAATATTTTGTACATTTCCTACCGTAAATATATAAAACATTTATTTTTGTAAGTGAATGCAGCAAAATCGCGAACATAAATGAACAACTTTAAAGGCAATTTTCTCAATGTTCAGATTTTTTTGCACCCTCAGATTCCAGATTTTCAAATAGTCGTATCTCGACCAAATAATATTGTCCTAACAAACCATACATCAACGGGAAGGTTATTTATTCAGCTTTCAGGTGATGTACAAATCTCAGTTTCAAAAAATGGACCCATGTGACTGGTTTTGTGGTCCAGGGTCACAATTGATAAACAATAAAGACATTTATAATGTTACAAAAGTTTTTATTTCAAATAAATGCTATTGTTTAACCTTTTTTATTCATAAAAACATTAAGCAGCTACTAAAATATTAAGCAGCAACAGTTTTGACCCCAAACTTTTTTTTCTTTAAATATTTCTCCTAAAATTCACTCAACATTGAATTATATTATATCATAGGATTTAATTCAATCTCAATATGAACTCAAACATTTATCTTTAGTCACACAACATAGAATTCAGATGGATGGATGGATGGGTAGATATATCATAGAATTATTATGTTCTGTGAATTTGAAGATAAATGTTTGAGTTCTGACTTTTACTTTTACTTGCAGCATTTAGGAAAAGAGACATATGAGCACTGGCATAGGAGACTTTAATTGAACCGCTTTAATTTACTCTTCCTTTGATTGCATTGCTGTCTTGGAGAAACAATTGAGATGCTAATAGGATCCCATTGGGGATATTTCTTTCCATTGGAAAGAATTTCTAGCCAAACTTACTGTAGAGAGTGTTGTGTGTATTTTATGCTCACACGGGCCAGTGGACCTGCACCGCAGGCAAATGGACCGAAAGTCATTCTGACAAGCCGTGACTCGCTTAAATCCTCACATCTCTGCGAGTTGTTTAAAAGTCATTATTGGTGGAGAAACGCTAGTCCAAATAGCTGGCCATTTTCTTACAGCACTGCTGACACAAGCCTTCCCCCTCATTACCTTCTGGCCTGTCAACATTTTGTCTGCCTGTCAAAAATCCCATCAGGCACTGGGCAGGCACTGGTGGACCATTAGGGCCTGATGAAACACGTGCCACTTGTTATCGTTTTAACAGACTGCTTTGCAAAGGCAGTCATTAGTGGCAGAGAGAGGAAGCTTGGGTATTTGATGGCACCGTGACACTCCTCACCATGCCTTATTGATGGCCGTTATAGGACGCAGCCTCTTTCTCTTTTGTGTTGAGATTCCCGGTGTTACTGAGGGGGAGCTAATTACACGGCTAAGAGTTTGCACAGAGCTGTCTCGCTAAAGACTTTATCGACTGTTTGCTGTCGCAGCCGTTTCAAATCAACAGCGATTGGCGCGTCGCTGACGAGAAGCTATTCCTCTGTCTCCGCCAGCTGGAGGCATCAGCCAGAGTGATGTTAACTTTAACAGTCAACGAGAGCCAAAAACTGCCGGCTGATAAGCGACCTGTTCTCTTTGAATTTTGCAAGGAAGGGTGGAACCGTTACAGGTGCATTTCTGAATGAGATTCTCAAATGTTTAGCTCACTTCAAATTAAAAACGGTCATTATTTACTAGCCCTCATGTCGTTCTTTCCTCTCTGGAACACAAAATGAGAATTTCCGTAAGGTGTGCTAGTCACTCGCTTCCATGCATTTACGTTGAATGGGAACTGGAGCTTTTGAGTTCCATAAATTGACTGATAAGGTGGTCCATATGAATCCTTTGCTATATGTCTTTTGAAGATAGCTTTGTGGAATGATAAGACTGAAATTTTAGTTGGTTTTCACTGTAACCAGATGATTGAATCATTAAGTTGAACTCGAGAGCCAAATCAGTATGCTTCAGTCAAACTGATTCATTGATAAGATCCAACTCAGACAATGATTCATTCATGCATTGATTCAATTGGACATTGCCACGTCTCTTGTAAACATGATTAGAGTCAGAGCAGTTTCTTGTTTCTCCATTCCTTAAAGTTTGCTCTGTTTCTCACACGACTTCAGAAAACTTAATATGGAGCATTTGAAATCCTTTGAACCACTTTTATGGTGCTTTTTAAGCCCCCATAATTGCATGGAAAAGAGCAGTCTTAAAAATGTTCCCTTTTGTTCTCCAAAGAATCAATTAGAAAGTTGTTTGAACTTATTTGAAACTCAGATGTTGTGGTTAAAATACTAAAAGTAACATGTTAATTTATGAAATACTTCAAAATCGGCATCATTCTATGATGTGTTGTTCTTGAACAATCATGGATAACTGTACGTCATCTCTATCTCAGCTGAAACTCTAAGATTAGGTCCCTTACTTTGCTTTGGTCATCTGCGGTTTACGCCTGTGACGGAACCACGCCGGGACTGGTTCTGTGCTGCTGGGTATCCAGACAGCCTGTCACTCCTAATGAGAGCCGCAATTACAGCCGTGTTAAGATCCCACTGCAATTACACCATTAAATGCCAGCAATTATCAGTTACTTAGCTTGCAGTGATTTTAGCATGAGTGCTGTGTAGCCCTGCGTGAGAGTTCCATTACCAGAAGTAGGAGCATGTTTAGAATGACAGGCTTTGGCATAGATCAAGAGTCACTATTGTTTTAAACATTCACAGAGTCACTCCTTACAGATTAAATGACTGTTCGTCAATAGGCTTCGGTCTGAATCGGTCCCGGAAAATTCCAAGTAATTCTGTAATAAAACGGTTTGGCTGAGGTGCCAGACGGCAGGTCGGATATGAATCACCCACCAAAAGCCCCTGCAGTTCTTTTCATTCAGTCCACAGAAAAATGTCCCATCTGAATGATTAATTATAACTCTGACTAACGGTTTTGTTGAATTCAAAGGGATTTGAACTGTTTGCTTTGCCATAACACTGCTGTTTCTGAGAAATACCATTTTTAAGGTCCCAGCGGCAGTGTTGTGAGTAACAACAATAATCTGGTTACTTTTTGCTAACATTAAAGTTCTGAGTTGCTACTTTAAATGACTTCAAAAAGAGTTTGAACATTGAAGACACACTTAGAACTATCTGAATGTCAATACATTAGATAACAAAATTGTTCTAGAGTTTTTCTTTGAACTGTATTTACTTTCTGAGCCATTATTAAAAGTAATTTTAACAAAATGGTGATTTAATTTATTTATTTTTTTGTCAGTTCATGAAGTAATTTTCAGGTTCAAGATTGTCAAATGATTGTTGAATACTATTGTTTTATAACTGAAAACACATTTTTGGGAGATGTTTTGCATAAAATAATGTGGTTGTACTGCCTTTCTTCAATATTATTTTCCAATCCATTGACATTCAGGCATTTTTTAAGACTTAATAATAATATTTGGGGCTCAGGGATAAACTCTTGCCAATACCAATTTGAATTTAAATGAAAATAATAAAAATAATATTAAAAATTGCATATCGCTACCATGACACCATATTTGGTTCAAATATTAGTTTTATTTACAAAACTATTTTACATTCTTAATGATGCTTTCAAGTGATTTTGTGTGCAAATCTGACAAAACCTCAGCTATGCTAGCTATCTACTGTAGATAATATTATCATGGTGACAGATTTGACAGAACTGGCATCACAGAAATGGCATAAAAATGGATGTACAAGATAAGCGCTGGATGTGTAATTGGTCACTTTTATCGTGACTTACAGAATAATATTGCAAGCAGCGTTCCTCAGCGCTGGTCGTTTGAGGTCAATCTCGTGCCAGGTAGATTGGAGGCAACAGCTGGCAGGTGGACTCCCAGGCTCACACTGGGCAGATGGCTGGCGTTGTATGATTAGGGAGGGGGAGCTGATTGTGTTTGCCTGAGATTGATCAATTCGATCCTTTGTCTCTCTGCTTAAGACAATGGAGAGACGGGTTAATAAAGCATGACGGAGTGTTGGGACGCTGAAGGAAGCGGGCAGTCCTGACTCAATCGATTGAGTAAACAAAGGATATACAGCTTAGGATGAGATGTGCTGAGAAGGAAGAACATCAGTGACATTAGCAGGTTGATACTGAAGGAGGAAGAACTTATTATCTGATTTTCAAACTCTGTTTGGTTTGTTCTTATATCCAGTTGTCTGCAGATGTATTCAGATAGCCATGCATTTTCTCAAAGTGTGTGTCTGAAGAGATGCAGTACTGGACAAAAGTGATGCCAAATGCATGAGAGGGATTGAAACGGATGCAGCAGGTTCACTTTTCCCCACAGTTTTAATGAATTAATTTGGATACAAATATGTTATCCTGATGAATTGCAATGATATATGTATCACGAGTCGGGTTTCTATCCATTTATTTTTATTTTGGGATACAAATACTAAATGGAAATACTAAGATGCAAATAAAAATTAAGTAACAATAATAATGGTTATTTATGGTTATAATAATGGTTAACAATAATTAGTTAACACAATGCCTAACAGGAACTAACAATGAACAATACTTTTACTGCATTCATTAATCATGGTTAATGCTCATTTCTACACATACCAATATTACATATACTAGTACATTTGTAACATTTTAGTTATATAAATGAACTGTGATAGAAAATAAATGAACAGGAAAGAGTATATTTATAAATTAATGTTATCCGAGATGATTAAATCCTGTATTAAAAAAATATATATATTTGCAATTTGTTGGTGTGAAAATGTTAAATATTGTCATCATTTACTCACCTTCAATATATTGTTTTGGACCCCATTGACTTTCATTGACAAAAACAGTTGAAACTCTCTTTTGCAATCTACAGAAGGTCATACAGGTTTGAAAAGACATGAGGGTTAAAAAATGGTAACATGATGTTTTTTGGATAACCCGTTAAGACTCATAAACAAAGACCAATATGCATGTTTGTGAGAGAGATGTGTAGTAAGTTAAGTCAGTGTAAACGCAAGTCGGCTCACAGATTGTGCTCTGGCACCAGCACAAATTTGGCGGAAAAGATGTAAAAGAGAGGAAATCAAATGAAGGAGTGAAGATGGGTGTATAAAAGACAAGACAAGAGACCTAAAGTTGCTCTCCTCTACAGAGCCCTCTCTCTGAACGCCACAGCTCAGGACCCAGGAGATGAACAGAACAGGCTGATGGTATCAGACTCTGCTTTACAACATTACCTTCAGCTCAGATAAATGACCGGAGAGAGAGAACGAGAGACTGACAGAGAAAACACAATGATGGAATGGAATAGAGGGGGGAAAGGGAAGAAAAATCTCATCCAGAATCTCCTCTATGCCGTCTACAGCAAAATGAGGACTATCGGGAGAGTTTGATAGGATCCAATTAAAAGCCGTCATAGATAACATGATGATGAATTGCAGCCGTGCAGCAGAGAGAAGCTTTGCTTCAGACTCAACACACCAGTTCCTCCCCAAACACTTTGAGGGAGGAAAAAAAAGATAGGAAGGAAGGAGGGAAAATGAGCTCGGGAGGAGAGGGGTCATCATTTTTGAGGAAGGGAGCGGGAAGCAGCTTTCGTATGTTGGGGCGAGAGGGAGAGGTGAATAGCTGGAGGAGTCTCAGTTGCTTCCCACAGCGGGGTTAAGAGTGTGTCACACGCTCCTGTGGAGCCGAGCTCCTGCTAGGAAGAAGATTCACCACGAGCTCAGAGCTGAATTCAAGAGCTACAGCACTTGACAAAATGACTCTCTTGTCGCAAAAAAACGACACAGCAGTTGCACCAATAAAACAACTCTGCATAATGAGCTACAAATACATAATGACAGCTTCTTTTTTTCTTCTTCTTCAAAATTAGTCAAGCATCACTAGTACTTGGAATTAGTGATTTCAACAAACCACTAACAATAAGTATTACATTTACATACGTAACTTTTCCCGCACAATCTGTGGAATTTCTTAAACATAAAAAGTATTATGCAATCAATAAGACATTTCTCCTTATGGCATAAAGAGTAATATACAAAAACTATTTATGATTATATTTATAACTGCCTTTTTGACTTTATTGACAATTAACAGTGTCATGCCGTAATATAGGACCAAAATAGTAGATTGAATGTTGCATGTGTTTGTGTAAGGTTTCTGTATGTATGTGTGTGTGTGTGTGCGCTCGTGTGTGTTCAAAACCCCTCCCGATGTGCTGATGTGTTAT
Source organism: Squalius cephalus (assembly GCF_949319135.1). Lineage (NCBI taxonomy): Eukaryota > Metazoa > Chordata > Actinopteri > Cypriniformes > Leuciscidae > Squalius > Squalius cephalus. Next base: position 26,954,528 of record NC_137139.1, read on the forward strand.
TTTTACCCAGGCGCACAGGTATGCTATCAAAAATGACTAATTATATAAGACTGACCCACACAAAAGGCGGCGTTTTTTCTTCCCTCCCTCCTCACATTCCAGCAGCTGGTCTGTTTTGTTAACATCGGCACTTTCCAGCCCCACGGACCCGGAATCTCCTGCCTCACCCGCACGTATCCGTACGCTCCCTCCTTCCCTCCATCCCCCTGATCAATGGGCTTGCCAGCAGAGGACGGGCGCAGGCTGGGGAGATGCCCAGTGTGTGTCTCTATTTCTGGCCTCCATTCATTTTCCCCTGTGAGGGTAATTATGCATTTTGGGCATGCAGGTGGAGAGAGAAAGAAAGAGGACCTATACAACTCATATGTTACTCTATTCTCAGACTATTGTACATGCACAACTGCTTACAAATTTCAGGTACTATAACTGGAGTCATAATAAGTGGAGTTCTTGTTGTCTTTTATCATGTTCAGAAGTTAGTTTAATGCTTTCTTATTCTCTTTTAAGGTCAGTGCGTAGTTCCAGCCTGTCTTCTGCAAAGTTGTTTTACTTTCACTCTTGTACGAGCAATTTTTTTATTTGAATTACTTTTTGGGGTGGGATTTTTTTTTTTTTTCTTGCCGTTTACAAAGATGACTGTCTGATAAGTGGCAAAATGCTGAAATTGCATGAAAGTGATTGATAAAATGTTCTGTCATGTAAAGAACAATCAATTTACTTGAAGCAAACTTTTATCGCTTGACACTTATTGTGTTCATCCTGGTCATATATTACATCAAAATGAAAAGGAAAAATCAGCTTGAAAGCGGTTTGTCGGCTGCATATCTAGGATGTGAATCTCCCATTCCATCACATATTAAAAGTGCTCTGTTGGATTGAGATCTGGTGATCGAGGAGGTCATTTGAGTATAGTGAACTCATTGTCATGTTCAAGAAACCAGTTTGAGATGATTTGAGCTTTTTGATATGGTGCGTTATCCTGCTGCGCTGTGGTCATAAAGCCTGGACATGATCAGCAACAATACTCAGGTAGGATGTGGAGTTTAAACAATGCTCAATTGGTACCCAAAGTGTGCCAAGAAAATATCCTCCACACCATTCCCCCACCAGCAGCCTGAACTGTTGATACAAGGCAGGATGGAGCCATGTTTTCATGTTGTTTACGCCAAATTCTGACCCTACCATCTGAATGTCACTGCAGAAATCGAGAGTTATCAGACCAGGCAACATTTTTCCAATCCTTTATTGTCCAATTTTTGGTGAGTCTGTGTGAATTGTAACCTCAGTTTCCTGTTCTTATCTGAGTGGCACGGTGTGTCTTCTGCTGCTGTAGCTCCTCTGCTTCAAGGTTTGAAGTGTTGTGCGTTCAGAGATGCGCTTCTGCACACCTCGGTTGTAACGAGTGCTAATGAGTTACTGTTGCCTTTCTATCAGCTCAGACCAGTCTGGTCACTCTCCTCTGAACTCTGGCATCAACGAGAGATTTTCGCCCACAGAACTGCTGCTCTCTGGATATTTTCTCTTTTTTGAACCTTCTCTGTAAACCCTAGAGATGGTTGTGTGTGAAAATCCCAGTAGATCAGCAGTTTCTGAAAAACTCAGCCTCCCGCCTGTCCAGCACTAACAACCATGCCATGTTCAAAGTCACTTAAATCACCTTTCTTTCCCATTCTGATGCTGTTTGAACTTCAGCAGATCGTCTTGACTGTCACAAATATGTTTTTATAACAGTAAAATCTCTTTTCATGTAACCATAATGTTAAATTGTGCCATGCTTATTAAAAAAAACACTGATAAAAAATATATAGACTTTATTGATGAAAATTAAGTAATAAACCACGCAAACACAGCAAAAGTGTCCGACTTGACGGCTTCGTTTTCAATTCCACCCCCGATTGCGAGCAGAAAATCTCACTGCTCGGTATGAGCAGCGCCACATGAAGTCGTATCACCAATAAGAATATTATGAATATTTTTTTTTTAAATAAAATGTCCAGGCGCATTATGGTAATGAGACTTGGGGAGAATGTATGTAATTGTCATGAAAATGTCACTGTGCAGAATATAGACTTGTATAGGTTACAGGTTTAAATTCATTCATTCTCTTTTTCTGAGGTGAAATGCGACCAGCATATTTTATTTTGAGATTTTTAGCACATTTTTTATTTCGAAAACACATCATAACCATGGCATGGTGTGGGCGTAGTGATCACAAAGACAAGAATGTATAGAGTAAGTCACAGTCTAGGAGACATTGACATTTATCAACACCTGCCATGTCAGCTCAGCACCTGAGGGGCTTTTTTTTTTTTTTAAAGACCTGTGTGTGTGAGGTTTGGCGCGTATGGAATAAGTTGCCGGATCATGGTTATTCTTAATTGGGTCATATGCGTGTTTCTCCTCACCTTGTGTTGGAGGCCTCCATCGGCCTCATGGGAACTCACACTTGCACAAGCAATTAATTACTCTCCGCCATGTCTCCATGATGACCACGGGCTGAATAATGAGCGTTATTATTCATCCAGTCTCAAGTAGACGCCGAGCTCCTCCCCGAGCTCCTCTCACGCTGCCCTCTCTCACCAAACAGAGGCCGTTGTTTTCCTCCACCTTTTCCATAAATGCTGCGTGTGACCTTTTTGTAAAGAACAATGCACCATTTAGTTGTTTCCAGCCATTTTGTGGTCACCAAAAGTCACGTGACCCCAGTCGCATGATGTTACCGCGACGATTAGCATCGAATATGCCGATTGTTTGACTGAGGTGAGAGCGTAGTGTAATGTCAAAGGCATGTTAATGATGATATGAATAAATCATAGCTGTGTTTTCGGACGGCCCTCGGAGAACAGCGACGGCCGTTGTAAAGACGCAACGTATGTGTGGGAGGACAGCTGGAGCTCTTTAAAGTTTAATGGAGCTGGGACGCTGGTGAGGAGACGTAGGCAGGAGGAGTGTGAGGGTTCACATGTCTGCTTAGGGAAGAATGTGTGTTTGTAAGCGTGGAGGTCATCTGCGGTCTGCATGGAGGATGTGTTTGATCAAATTGGAGCTTTGAGAGAAGCTGCCAATGATTAGTTGTCAAAAGAAAGGCCTCGTGACTCGAGGGTGTTTAGCGGTTTACCCTTGACCTTGTGCCTTTCAAAGAGTCGTCAACTGACTCTTTGGCTTTGTTCAGACAGGCAGCAAACATCTGATTTATTTATTTATATTTTGCCGTGTCCGACTCAATTCCTTTTAGATGTTTGTAACTAACCATGGCAATTATTATTTTTAAAAACTGTTCACATTTATTTATATAGTTTGAAATCAGATTAAAACCAGATCGGTTTACAGTAGTTGTTTGTAATCTGAACCAGCCACATTAAATCTGATCACATTCATATGGGATTTAAAATCTGATTAAAATCTGATTTCAGTTTCAATTGCACTTCCGTTCAAAAGTTTGGGGTCAGTATTTATTTATTTTTTACATAGAAATACTTTTATTTTGAAAGAATGCATTCAAATTATCAAAAGTGACAGTAAAGACATTTATATTATTACAAAAGATTTCTATTTCTACATCTTTGTTTTCTATTTCAAATAAATGCTGAATCCTCCTGAATTTTTTTTTATCATGGTTTACTCAAAAATATTAAGCAGCACAGCAGTTTTCAACATTCATGTTTCTTGAGCAGCAAATCAGCATATTAGAATTATTTCTGAAGGTTCGTGTGACACCGAAGAAATGATGCTGAAATAATGCTGAAAATTTAGCTTTGCCATTATTACATTTTAAAATATATTAAAATAGAAAACAATTATTTTAAATTGTAATAATATTTCTGTTTTTAATGCATTTTTGATCAAATATATGCAGTCTTTGTGAGCATAAAAGACATATTTATAAAAAACATTTATAAAAAAAAAACACACCAACCCCAAACGTTTAAACATTAGTGTATGTTCAGATGCGACATTATTAATCTATTAATTGGTGAATGAGTGAACATGAGTGGTTTAAGAGGCAGTGTTTGCATGAATGTGTCAATAATGCTGTAATCCCTCCGATGCTTATGTTGTCTGATGCTCTTCGGGAGTTCATCATGATGAGATGTCATGATGGACGTGAGCAAAGGCAATTTTCAGTTTTCCGTCCTTGCTTTCCAAAGTGACAGCTACTCAGTTATAGTAGAAGTAAGACTCTCGCTGTCGCGCTGACACTTAAATCAGTACTGCAGCAACCGATGTGGATATACCGGATATTGACTGCACTGTCAGAACAAACGGACCTGATTTCATCACTTGCAGCATGACAGACGGGTAAAGTCATAAAGATCAGATTTAAAAAAAAAAAAACTGATTTATGTGCAATGTGAACAAAACCGGTCCTATGCTCACCATACTTGTTAGTCTTCGCGTTAATGTTTGTTTTGTTGCGCTACATTTTATAAACATTGGCAGATAATTTTTAATTCTTTCCGTCATTTTGAAAGATAACAAATAAGATATATGGTCTAGTGCATTTTCTTTCTTTGGAAACAATCACATTGCATATCATTTTGCATGACTTTTGTAGTAATACTGAAAGTGACAATGGATAATTCACCTCAGAACTAATTTGAACAAACAAGTGTCTATGACAAAGACTGTTTCACTCACTCAGTATGTATTTTTACTCATGTAAAAAAGGGTTAATATTGTTTATTAAAGTTTACTTATGTACTCATCCATTTCGTTGTGAGTGCAGTGCGCTTGCAGAGAGACTCCGCCCACACGTTCTTCTGATTGGCTGTGGTCTTTGATTGATTGATTTGGTCATGTCTCATAGTCGCGTCGCAACTGGATTGGACAGACAAATTGCTTGTCTCTGAAATCTAATCACATCGCTTCTGGTTTTAAGAGTCTAAACCAGCTAAAATATGTGTTATGAGTCCTTTTTTTTGGTTATGTCTATTCAGAATGACTTATGAGCAGCAACCTTTTTATTTTGGGTATGTCATGTATGGGGGTCTGGTAAGGGGTTAAAGGTCCAGTCCCCCCATTCTTTGCAAGGTAAAGGAGTACATTCTAAATCATAATTCTCCTTATTTCTTTTCTTTTTGGTTAAAAACACGGGTATTCAGGATTGGAACGCCATGAGAGTGATTTTGTGTGAACAATTCCTTTAATACACTCAACGAGAGGTTGCCGCTTTGAAACGGTTTCTGCACAAAAACTGTTTTGATGTTACATACAAACACATTTGAAAGGCACTGCAAAACTGGCTTGCCATGTATTTTGTATGTTCAAGTCTCAATGGTCAACTATTGTGTGTGCGTTTGCACACGTGTGTGTATGTTGGAGACAGTTGAAGCCAAATGAGATGTGTCAGAAAGCAAATTGGAAATGCCAATTTCACTTAAGTCCCAGCAACACGCTTCACGCCTAAACTCCGCCACTTGTTTCATGTGTAAATTAATGGCTTCCGCTCTGTAATTTAGATTTTTTGAGCGCTCCCGCATGCCCTCATTCTATTCCGCCCCGTTTCCGTCTCCCCTCAGCTCATCCAGAAATGGCCAGGCTGCGCACAGACAAATCGCATTTCTCTCTGCGCGCTGGTTCTGAGTCAGTAGCTTTGCTTGAAGAGACGGTTTCTGATACTAGAAGCTCGCCTGTAAGTGTGCTGAATGTCTCCTGCTGTTTATCAGTGCTTGTAAGGAGTGTGTGTGTGAATGAGAGAGGCCGTAGAGAGGAGGCTGCTGTCAGGGTGGAGTGTTTTCACCTCCCCCCATATTGATCTGACAGTCTCACAATTGCGTGATGAGAATCCTGACTTGTCTCTCCTCCGCTGTCCGTCTCACTCCGTTGCTCTCTCCGTTTTATCCGTCTCACTCTCTTTCTCGCTCTCTCTCTCAAGGATACACTTTTAAATGGCAAGATTTACATGGAGCGAGATAAGCCGGCATGTTTCATTCATTTGCTGCCATTTCAGCAGGGCTGAGCTCGAGCTGTGCACCGGAACACGGTTTGCATGCGTTTTTCTAAACACTCTTCATCCCGGCGGCCTCCAGTTGCATGTCAGGATCAGTGCAGTAAAACACTGATGTGCTGCACAAAGGGTTGAGCTACGTGGGTTATGGGAATCGAAAAATGTTGCGAGCCAGATTCAAATTCTCATTTCCTGAGCTTGAATGTGTTCAGCAGTATTGATATTTGGGCCATTTTTTCTTTTTATTAATTGGAGAGAGGACAGGAAGTTAGTTGCGAGCCAGATTCAAACTCCAATTTTCTACATGAACACCACAGCTGAATGTTGACAGCATTTTTTTTTTTGTTGTTGTTGTTATTTTGAGTCTTTTTATCCTTAGTAGAGAGAAAACAGGAAATTATAACTAGAAATAGGAATAATTGGTTCAGAAATAAAGGTCAGATTCAAAACTGTATTTCCTGCATATTAAGCACCATAGTGCAATGGCATTTTTTGTTTGTTGTTGTTGTCTTTTTAGCAGATTTTATCAACACAAGAACAGGAAAAGATAGTGAGAAGTGGAGGAAATTGTAATCGAAAAATGTTGCAGGCTAAATTCAAGCTCTCATTTACTGCATAAACACTACAGTTGACTGTGTCCAGCAATTTTTTCTCTGTCTGTTTAGTAGAGAGTGGACAAAAAATAAAGGGGAAAAAAGTCTACAGCACATAAACACTACAGCACAATGTGTCTTTTTGGTAGATGGAAAGACAATAGATAGAGGACAGAAAGTAATAGTGAGAAGTGAGGGTAATGGGATCGAGTAATGTGAAGAGCCTGATTTCCAACAGGTTTTTTTTGTGTCTATTTTCTTGTTGTTGGATCAGATCTGAAAATGTTGTTCAATGTGTCATTTAATAGTTTTTTTGGTGCCTTTTTGTCTTTTTGGTGGATTAGCCACACTTTAGAGACAGAAAATTATGGTGATAAGCAGTTCAAAACCCATATTTTTCACATGATGATTGCTACACCCATGTAAAACATAACCTTTTTGTGATCCATTGCTTTAATCGATGACAGGAATTTTAGTTGATGGAGGCTGGTATAATACAAACAGTCAGAAAACATCTATTACCAAGTGTGATAAATAGCGTGGAGTCATATCTATCTTTCGTTTTTCTTTCTCTCTCTGCAGTACGACTATGAAGGAAATGACATCAGTGACCTGCCGGTGGACCTATCAGTTGTGTGGAATGGAGATTTCGTCATTGACAACCCCTACCATATCCAAGGTAAACCTCGCCTCAGTCTGACACATCCGTTTCTCTATAGTCACTCTTTTTGTATTATCCGCCCCTCTGTGAAGATGAATTAGGGCCGTTTTATGCTTGGCTGCATGTCAGGCCTCACTGCTCTCCATACAGCTTATCTGGTCCTTCCTGAGCTGTGACTGTAGCTCGCCGCCGCTAAACAATGAGAAACCGTGTGAAACCCTCATTCAGAAAGAATGAAAAGGGTGTCAGTCGAGAAAGTGTGGTTATGGGTTGACATCCCCGTCTCGATGGCTCAGCCTGACTCCTCATATACCTCAAAATGAGCACTTTGGTCATTTTGGGTCGAGTCCAGGTCCATTTGCTGCTAATATTTCAAGTGTCAGGCTGGTAAGCAGCTATTTAGAGCGCTGAGTGAATGGTGACTCTGGAGGGCCATCCAATAGATCGCCACACCTGGGCCAAATGTAGCTCTCGGCACCTTGAGTGATGGTAACGAGTGCCGCGCTTTTCCGTTCTTCTTTTTCCCATCTCTTCGCTGTCAAAAAAATCTGAAAAATGCTATTGTACACAGAGATAGGAAGGCATTAAGACGGACCCAGATCCAATGTTTGTGTAACATCCTGTCTACTAAGATGCCTTCATATGGTCGGTTTCAAAAGGTAGAATTGATTAATGCTTCAGTTTGGTTGGGTGGAGTACAAGTAAATTGATTCATAAATGTCATTTCATTTTATGATTACTTGTCTATACTCTACTGTTCAATAGTTTGGGGTCAGTAATGATGCATTAAAGCAGGGTTCCTCAAACTCGGTCCTGGAGGGCCACTGTCCTGCACAGTTTAGCTCCAACCCTTATCAAACACACCTAGCTGTGAGTTTCTAGTGATCCTGAAGACATTGATTAGCTTGCTCAGGTGTGTTTGATCAGTGTTGGAGCTAAACTTTGCAGGACAGCGGCCCTCCAGGACCGAGTTTGAGGAACCCTGCATTAAAGTGATCAAACGTGATAGACATTTATACAGTTACAAAAGATTTATATTTAAAAAAAAAAAAAAAAAAAAAAGCTGTTCTTTTGAGCTTTGTATTATCAATAAATCTGGAAAAACTATATCTGTCAAAAAAAATATTAAGCAGCAAAACTGTTTTCAACAATAATCATATGATAATGTAATATTTATTTATAATTCATTAATTTGTATTTGTTTTTTGTTTTTTCAGACAAATATTTCTTCATCCGTAAAACAAGATAAATTTGCTTGAATAAACATTGTATAAACTATTAAAAGAAAATCTATGCAAAGAAAAACATCTTGAATTTAGTTTTTAACCACATTGACATATTTTGTTTCCTTGTTTAAAGCATAAATCTCACTAAATTGATAAATTTATGTATGAAAACAAATTCAGTGTATATTCTCTAACTAGTCTTTAACTATCTTGTTTTGGGGATTTTGAGATCTTTTTGTGCTATTTTTCTCTTTCTCTCTCTCTCTTTCTCTCTCTCTCTGTCTCTCTCTCTCTCTCTCTCTCTCTCTCTCTCTCTCTCTCTCAGCGCTGTCTTTATAGCACAATAAATGTATCCATCTTCACCACGCTGCCAGAGAAAAACCCCAGCTTTGCCCTGCTGTAAAGTGGAAATGTTAATGTAATTAAATCATTCATTTGGTTCAGTTTAATTAGCGCAGCGCTACTTTTAAGCTTAGCCGTGGCTAATCAGATTAGCATGAGGCTGAGACGGATGGATACGCTGTCGCCTTTGAAGTCCGGCGGCAGTCTAAGACACCCAGGCAAACAGAACATTCACCCAGTCCCATGAAGCTCCAGGGATCCATGAAAAATCTGTCATCTTTCTCTTTACAATGGGAATTTAACATCTGTAATTCACTAATTGCTAGCGGTAGCAGAGGTGATACCTTTGTTTCATAAATCATCCAATTTTTAATCTCTCTTCCTGTCTGTTGACATTTAAAGGGAACTATTTGAACATTTTAGATAAAAAAATATAGCAGAATGTGTTTGTGCTCTCATTTTAAAGTCACCATGGATTCAAAATTGACCATTCTTGTTTGTTTATGGAGTATTTATTATTATAAATGATTTATCAGTGCACATTATTGTTATAATTTTTTTTAATTAACACGCCCTTGTAATCTTTAATCAAAATAACTCCCCCTCCCTCTTGTAGCGACATCTCTATTGTGATAATGTGTTTAGAGGCTTGAGTCGAGGGCGGGACATCCTGTCACTCACATGAGATCCACCAATAGCAAAACACAACCATCCAATCATTCAATCAATTCCAGTTGGACAAAGTCAAGTCCCGCCCTACATTTTTTCTTGTTCAAATGGCAACATGCCGATTTAAAGTTTGGCCGATCGCTTAGCAGTTTAGCAGGTGTTGTTTGTGTAGATTAACTCGTTTGTTCAACTTCAATGCTCTTTTACATTCTTTCAGCTTCAAACAAAAGGCCACCATGGTACTATTTGAATGTGTACCACAGTATTCTTTGAAATACCTTGGAATCATGTAAATACCATAATATATAGTGTTTACATGGTACATAAGTTATGCTCTTAATTCATATGCATTTACCTGCTGAAAAACAGCTACAACTCAGCTGGTCAGACTTGGAGAACCAGCTAAAACCAACTGAACACCAGTTTGGCCAGCTACATCCATGTTAAACCAGCTAAGACCAGCAAAGGATGGTTTTAGCTGTTTTTTCTATCTCAAATTGTCATTTTGAGTGCATTAAATTAAATTAAAAACAAGGTTTTGCATGATTTTACTATAGTAAAGGGGTGTATTTAGGCTCATTGTGAGATGTACTGTAGATGAAACTCACAACTAAAACTGTACAGCAATATAAAATAAAAGACACCATTGTTTAAAAATAATCACATTTATTAAGTCTAATAAGCACAATAAACACTTCTTCAGTCGAGTATTACAGTTCATTAGCTCAACTGTAGATGGTTTATGGTTGCCAAGCAACTTGGCACGTTAATGAAGAATTCATCTGATGTGCGGTTGCAAGGTTTTGTCCTCTGCTCTGCTTGCATATTTATCCCTCTCTTTATCTCTGTTTCTCTCGACAGCGCACCTGTACAAGTGTTACGCCATGCGGGACAGCTGTGGGATGTGTCTGAAAGCGGATCCCCGGTTCGACTGCGGCTGGTGCGTGCAGGAGAAGAAGTGTTCGCTGAGACAGGAGTGTGCTCCTCTAGAGAGCATCTGGATGCACCCCAGTGCAGGAAACAGTCGCTGCGCGCACCCCAAAATCAACAAGGTAGCACCCGTTCTCATTCTGTCACATTCCATTTAACACATTCACTATTTACAAGGCTGTCAAACACACTTTTTATTGTGTGAGCATTTAACAGGTGTTGTTTTTGCAGAGCAGTGTTGAAAATGTAGGTTCATCAACTGTTTTTTTTTTGCATCTTATGGTCTGCAAAGAATCTATCAAGTACACTTTTTACTGTATTAGGTTTTTGAGTAGTTCTATGGTTCTTTTAAATATTATTTTTGCATTTATATTTTGTTCAGATCAATGTACTGTATACAATTGAAGTATCATCTGTTACACACAAGGAATAGTACTCTAAAAAATGAAAATTCTGTCATACTCACCCTCATGTCGTTCCAAACCCGTAAGACTTTGGTTCATCTTCGGAAAACCAAATGAAGATCTTTTTGATGAAATCTGTGAGCTTTCTGTCCCTCCATTGACAGCTACGCAACTACCACTTTGTCGCTTCAAAAAGTTCATAAAGAGATTGTAAGACTTGATCGCTTTATATGATGAACAGATTGAATTTAAGCTTTTATTCACATATAAACATTCATCAACACACATCAGTTATGATAAACAGTTGCTTAAGCATGTTCGCTTGATGTGTGAGAACCAATGAGGTTCATTCTCGTGTGTTACACAGCACGTTTGAGCTTCCTCAATAACCAATGAGATTCATTCTCATGTGTTTCGCATCACGTTTGAGCTTCTGCAAGAACCAATGAGGTTCATTCTTGTGTTACGCCGCATGCTTGAGCTTCAGCAAGAACCAATAAGGTTTGTTCTTGGTCATCAAGCAGGTTTGGTTGAGCTTCTGTTTATGTTTGCGGATCAATGTTTATATGTGAATAAAAGCCTAAATTCAATCTGTTCATCATATAAAGCAATCGTGTCTCTTCAGAAAATTTGGATAAACAGCTCAATTCAAATGGATTAGTTTTACGATCTCTTTATGAACTTTTTGAAGCGTCAAAGGGATAGTAGCGTAGATGTCAATGGAGGAACAGAAATCTTTTTGATTAAATCAAAAAGATCTTTATTTTTGTTCTGAAGATGAACGAAAGTCTTACGGGTTTGGAACGGTGCTATCGCACCGCAAGTATCTGATTTTTGGCATATACGCACCCCAGAGACTGGGAACGATTTTAGATATAGCCTTTTGGGGGGACTAAATTAACTCCTACTTCAGAGTAGAGTCTATCCCAGCACAATAAGAGCTACCAGTGATGCAGGTGTATGTTGATTGGCTGAACGCATAATACGACAAAAACACAGCTCCGATCACAGCGTCCTCCACCCACCAGTTGTTGACGTTGTTGAATGGCATGCTTGAATAATGTCTCCATCTGCTGGCTTTTAAAACTTCTTGTCATCCTAACACAACTCACAGAGCCAAACGTAATTGAGTGCAACAGAACAGCATCAAGAATATCAAATATTGGCAATTTGGCCATTTCTAGTTATTTGTGGGGACATGTCCCCCTCAATGCCTATGTATGGCCCTGACTGAGTTCCTATAACAACCCGTGCGAAAACCCCTATAGAAGAACCAATTTTGGTTCCCTAATGAACCTTTCAGTGAGCAGTTCTTAAAAGGATTTTTTTTTCTTCTTAGTGTGAAGAATATATTTGTCTTTTGTAACACTATAAATGTCTTTATATTTATTAGAAGGGATTTTAACAAATATTTGTTGTTTCCCACTTGGCATCTCATCATAAATGTTCGTTCAGAGAAACCATAAGTTTACTTCCTGTATGCTAACGATGGCAATTCTGTACTGTTTTTCAGTTTCCATGACACTGACACTCTTAATCTAAGAAAAAAAAAACAATAGACCTCCATCTTATGTTTTCCACAATGGCCGTGCCAAACAAATCTCTCGCTGTGCTTTTATTGCCGTGCAGTGGTGGATTGATGCTAATATACTGCGGTGTGCCAGTGTTGGCAGCTGGCAGTCGGAGAGACAGCGGTGTCTCTCAGTAAGATTAGCCCCTGATACTGGGTAATTGCCAGTGGCACAGTTGCTAATCCGTTAGCTCATGCCTGTCTCTCTGCTTACTTATCGCTCTATAACCAGAGCTGAAAGCTTGAATGGCAGGAGAAACAGAAAAGGAAGAGGTACAGACAAAGAAAGGGAAAGACATACGCTTGTTTTCAGTTCACTTGGAATCTGCTAACCAGTAAGACTATTTTGAACGGTTTTGATGACTACAGGCTCAAAATCAGACCTACAGTAAGTCTTCTGAAGTCATACAATAGCTTTGTGTGATGAACAGACTAAATTTAGCTTGAAATTGACATTTCCCCCTCTACCGCAGCTCTCAAATCAGATATGGTGCAGTAAGACACATGACGTCAAGCATTGTATGTTCCAGAGTGTCTCGTGACCAAACGTCATTGACGTGACCTGTTGGCCATGTTTGATTTAAGAGTGAGTGGACGGAAATAAAGGTGTTGAAGAATGGAAGTACAGTACGCTAAATGTACTAAACCTACAAAACCCTATAAAACAGCAACACATGCTGTACTTCCTTCACAGGCCCATTTTTGGACGTTTGTGGTACAGCTCTGATGTTATTAGAGAGACTACATGAGGAAAGTGAACCGGGTCCAAAATACACAATTGGCAAATGTGGGGTAAAATTGCCTTTAGTGAGTAAATAAAAGGGAGTAAGTCGCCAGTTGGCCCAGTTTTAGGCCCAGTAGCAATAAATGGTTTAAATTAAATTGTGAGAATAATAATTCGATATTTAGCAATGCAAATCAAACCATCTACTAAATAGTCAGTGGGAAAGTGTACCATCATTAGTTTGCTTAGCATACTAAAGGGTTTTTTTCTCTCTCCAGAACTTCACATTCATGAATTTGTTTAAAAAACATTTACGTTCCATAACATTTGTTAACACAAGTAACATTATGCTATATGCCTATATATTTTATTCTTTTCTTGCAGTTTATCAATTCCTACCACACTCATCCCCTCGTTTCTCCTTCGTTCACGTCAGAGCCGTGTGATTTAGTATATTAGCTGGTGGATAAGCTTCTAATTTCATTTGGAATAGAGTATTTAAACTGGGATTTTCTGTCTCTCTCTCTTCAGAGAGAGACCCCTGGGTATGAGTAGTAATTGAATTTGCTTTATGTCTGTCTTATTGTCTGCTGTTTTGCGTCTCTGTTAAAGCAGTCTGCTGACGTCAAAGTTGTGCCCTTTCACTCTATGGGCTAAGAAGGTCTGTAATACCTGGAGAGAGCTAGCCGTTAGCATTCCCATTCATCTCATTGGCAGCTACTCAATTGCAAAGTTTTGTGACATGCTGGGTGGAAAAACCCTGACAATCTTGGGGTAAAGTCCTCCTTAAACTGCTTCTTAGCTCTTGTTTTTCCCAAAATGCACCTCTTCACTTCGCCATCAATATCGCATTAACTTGCTCAGAGTGTAGATTTTCTCCATTTCTAATTACACCAGAGGAAAGCGCACCTAACCGGGGGGCAACAGCAAGGTTTGTTATGCTGAACTTTCTTTTCTTTATCTCGGATTTTCTCTCTCTCGCACACACGCAACCCTTATCACACCTCTGTCAACAGTAAGCAGCTCTGATAAGCTTTGACACTGAAATATGTAAAATATACATGTTGTTCTGCCTTGTTTTTCATGCAGTGAGATAAAGTGAGACAGGCAATGAGAGGTGGTAGAAAAAAACAATGTGTCTGATTGGATGATTCAGATTCAATTCTCTTCATGTAGGTAACAAATGAATATAGTCTTAAGCCTCACGTGCCTTTAGGGAGTTGGACTTCTGCTGCTGCCCATCCAAGTCTGGTTGTGATTGGATGCTACCAAGCTACATGTAAAACAACCCCTCTGAAACCAATTACAGAGCACTTTTCCCTCCATGTTTCGTTATGCTGTATTCGTTATTGGCATCGCTCGGTACAAAAAGCCAATTTTTGACTCTGTGGTCTATACGAGGGTCTAAGATTGGCTTAGGGGGAGAGGGATTTGAGAACATATGCTACAAACTAACAATATTTGATGGGGAAAAAAGGAAGCAAATTAGGGCCCTAGAAAGCTACATAACTAAAGCGACAGATATGGCAGAACTTTGATGCATTTTTCCATTCTTCAGCAGATTGGTGGAAGCTCTATAAATAGGAGGTTTTCTGGGTGAAATCCCAAGTGAAGCTGTTGTACCCGTAAGCAAAGACACTTAACCTCAATTACATCAGGAAGTATGCAGCCGCAGACGTATGGAGAGGGGGTGCCAGACAGAACTGTGTTGCGTATCTGAGAGCTGAAGAGCACAAGTAGATGTTTCTACCAGTAGATTTTGACTGTAATTTGTCACCAAATGTTTTTTGAGAGATTTTACCCATGCTGCATTTCTGTGTTTGCCAAAAGATGAAAGACCACCTTGCTGATGAAGATCAGGGAAAGACCGACAAACAGAAAGACGGTAGACAAACGCAACATCAGGAAAGCGTTAAGCCTTACACACTGTGCAGGTGGCTTGTGGGCGGATGGGATCTGGAAGATGGAGGTCTTCAGACACCCCAATCTGCCCCTATTCTTTTCACCCGCCGTCTTCTCCGAGTCCTCCCCCTCTCCCTCCATTGTCGTCCTCCCACCCATTGGCGGGGGGTGGGGGAAAAGCGAAACACAAACAGTAATAATCTCGCCACTGGAAATCGACAGGAGGTTTTGTGCATTCTGGTGCACTTTAATCTCAGTAATTGCATATATTTTTTGAAATGTATCGTTACCCAGAGCTGATAATGAAGGGAGATTTACTTAACTGCTTG
Source organism: Squalius cephalus (assembly GCF_949319135.1). NCBI lineage: Eukaryota > Metazoa > Chordata > Actinopteri > Cypriniformes > Leuciscidae > Squalius > Squalius cephalus. Next base: position 26,969,825 of record NC_137139.1, read on the forward strand.
TAATTTAACAAGGTCCTGGGGGAGAACGTGTGTGTATATTAGTGTACCCCCACTTGTGTTGAGAGATATTATTTTTATCTATCATTTCGCTCTAAGGCTGATTTAATTAGAAACGTATAAATTGTTTTTTGAACATAATAAAAGACATCTTATGTAGGTTAATTTTAGTGGAATCCCGAGCGACAGTCTTCAGTCGAAAATCTGTGATTTTCAGGTCAAGACTAGATGGTTTACAGTATATGCTCTATCAATACAGCTTGCATTTATTTTGCTACACAGGTTGTTGCATTTACAGTACAGTGCCGTCTGAGAACTGTACTGACCGGTTCCTGGGATTACTTTAGTTTTGCCTGGCCAGATTTGCATAAAGTCTGGTCCACATTTTGTGTGTGATGCGACCAGCGACGGCTTGTTTTTTTTTTTTTTTTAGCTGTTTAGGGAATTTGGCGAATCCAGAGAATAGTTCTTCCTCAATAGTTCTTCCTCTTCCTAGTTCTATACCAGCAAACTAACTTTAGCTGGACAATAACTTTATTCTAGAGCTGCTATAAAGCCAGAACACTTTACTTTAATTTCCTATTATCAATGTAAAGCTGCTTTGGAACAATCTACATCGTTAAAAGCGCTATATAAATGAAGATGACTTGACTTGACTTGACTTGACTCAAAAGTGCTCATTGTATCGCTGCTCCCTACCTTGTTCCAGGCATGAGGAAGTTGCATGAAGTCAGCCAAAATGATTTTTTAACTGGCCAACTCTTGCCAGTTATGAATGCAACAGAGTTAAACAACGTTCAGAACTGAATTGAAAATGCCTTATAAATTCATACTCAGCTTAATTTGAATTTAATTTGAGGTTACAGTCAGGATGCAGAATTGCAATTCGAATGTGAATGCAAGGATGTAGTTAAAAATAAAAATAAATAAATTTACCTCTGGTATCAAGGTGAATGTTGGTTTGACAGGGGCGAAACAAAAAGATAACAAATGAAAAAGTGGATAGATGGATAAAAACGAATGATTAAAAACTAATAATAATAGATTTTTATTTTAGTTGGTTTGCTGTGGTCAGTTAAATCTGTTTTATTTTATTTTTCTTTCATTTTATTTTTATGGACCACCTGCATTGAATTTATTTTGCAATTCTTTTAAATTTAATTGAATTCCTCATCCTGTCAATCATTTTATACTTCAATTCTCCTGTACTTAGTGAGGCTGAGACTATGGTTACTTTGGCTGTACATGACCAACAAGAAAATTTTATGGCAAACTTTCTCATTTCGCACTTGTTGAATTTACAGTTTTCTATGCAATGTCATTTTACACATAGGGGTACCTCAAGGCTCCATTCTAGGCCCACAGCCATTGTGGCAGTGATACAGCCGGGGCCTGGCTCCAGGTTGCCGTGGAGACCTTGTGGTCGAGAGATCAGGCGTACAGAGTACCTGTAATTACCTCATGATGGCTGTTATGGGGCGCCATCCTGCTGTTACCACGGCACATCATTCACCATATTTGTTTTGTCATGCCACACCTGTCCTCGTTACGGAGAATAATCCAGCTAAATAAATCACATTATCCCACTGCCTTGCGCCATGCGGCTCTGAAGCGTGGATCCGAGAGCCTGGGTAATAAGTTTCAATTAGAGGATGGATGGAGGGGGGTTGGAGGGAGGTGTTTCGCCAAGCCCAGCATTAGGGGCTTCTGCTCCCCTGCGCCAAGGGGTGATTTGTCTCCATTAAAATGCAAGGTGTCTGAGTTTGTGTTGGAACTCTGAGACTATAAGGAGCTACAGGGTTCAATCCCAAGACCTGTGCACCAACCAGTGGACCATTATGTGGTCTACATATATCAGAATATCCAGACTTTTTTTCTTTACTCTACATTTCCTGATTTTGTTCTCTGCCCTTCTGCTCATCATGGCAAAAAGTCCAAAAATAATATTTGGTTTGTTGTATTTTAGTCTTTTAAATCTCCTGCTCTGTCTCCAATCAAACTAATATCTTTATTTTCCTCATTTGACAGCTGTTTCCAGAGACCGGACCACGGCAAGGCGGAACCAGGCTCACCATCACTGGAGAGAATCTGGGTCTACAGTTCAGAGACATTATGACAGGTGTTCGGCTGGGAAAAGTACCCTGTGTTCCTATTGAAGAGGAATATGTTAGCGCGGAAAGGTGGGTAATACTTGAAGATTTTTGGAAAACAAGGCTGTGAGGGTTAGAAATACAGCGTGTTTAATGTATTGTACTGTTGTTTAACATCATAAAAATTGTGCACGGGAGAAAAATGTCTTTCTGAAATAAAAAATCAGTTGACAAAAACTCCATAAAACAGTTTTCTAAGTTGTGCAAATTACCTGGTGTAGGGCCTTTATACAGTTTGTGTCATTGTAAAGACTAAGTCTATACCTCACAGCCTTGTTTAAATATTCAAACCTAACTATAACACTCTTTTTCACTGAATGATCTGTCAAAATCAACCTGCAAAGTGTGTTTTTAATATATTGTTAGTTCTGATAGGTGTCTAGTAATTATAACACATTTTACCACATCTAAATTAAGAATCCTTGCAGTGCAGAAATCAGAGCAGAAAATGCAGAACAAAAGTCTGCAGTTTCAGTCTGGGTCAGCTCATAAATCAGAAACAGATTAATTATGATAATAATATTTACTTGCGCTGTATCATATAAATCCATCCATTCACCTTCCTCCCCTTGAGGTCTGTGGAAACTTAGCACTGCTGTTAATCACGAACCTTAAAGAGGATTCTGACGTGTCTTTCTTCTGCAGGATTGTGTGTCTGCTGAATGACGCCACAGGATACCGTGTGCAGGAAGCCCAGGTGGAGGTGTGTGTGAGAGACTGCCTGGCTGACTACAGAGCCCTCTCACCCAGGGCATTCACCTTTGTGGTAAGCATCTAGGAGTCTGGAGACACTTAATCCTACAAATACATTCAGATCTTGTTGCCTTTGGATAATTGTAATTATGCAAATTGGATGTATATAATTCCAAACAAACACTTGTGTATAAATGAAGTACCGTTCAAAAGTTTTAGATCAGTACATTTTAAAGAAATTAATACTTTTATTCTGCAAGGACGCATAAAATTGTGACAGTAAAGACATTTATAATGTCACAAAAGATGCAAATAAATGATGTTCTTTTGAACTTTCTATTCGTCAAAGAATCCTGAAAACAACTGTATCACAGTTTCCACAAAAAATAGTAAGCAGCAGCAAATCAGCATTAAAAAAAATTCTGTTTCCCACCACAGAAATGAATTACATTTTAAAATTTAAATTTTTAAATTGAAATAAATTTCAAAATATGACAGTTTTTACTGTATTTTTAATCAAATTACTTAAAAAAGATACTTAATTTAAAAATGTTAGATATCTTACCAACACCAAATATTTGAATGCTAGTGTATATCAGGAACGCATGAAGTTAGATGCACAGAGTTGGTGGCAAGGGTGACGCCCAGTATGGGTATACTTTGTACTAATAGTGTTTGAAATAAGATAAAATGACAATAACAATGAACTTCTTTAATGTATCATTTTCTTCCTCAGACGCCGTACTTCACACGTGTCCAGCCCGCTCAGGGACCCCTCTCAGGAGGAACCAGAATCACTATCGAAGGAAACCACCTCAACGCTGGCAGCTCTGTTGGGGTCAACATTGGGCGTCACCCTTGTCACTTCAAAAAGTGAGTACTGCTCTTCTATATCTTCTGTGTATCGTTTAGCAGCTATGCCACACACTTCTGGCATGATGGTTGATGGTATGAATTGGTATATACTATGAAGACATATTGGGGACAGTCACAGTGTCAAATGCATCTGCCTAGAAATAATTCAAAATATAAATTATTATTCAGCTCATTTGGGTGATCCAAGTGCGAGTCCATCCTGTGACCTGTCTAATAATAAGGCAAAAGTCCCAAAATATATATATGAAAAAAGCATAATTGTCTGTTTGGCTGCCCTTCTCTCTGTCTTGTTATCCGTTTATCCCTCCATCTGTCTGGCTTTCTTTCTAACTTTCTGTTTCTGTCTGTCACATAGTTTGTGTGTGTTTGTTTGACTGTTTTATATGCTCCATAGGCTCTGTGCCAGTTGTTTTGATGGTTAGCCTGTTGGCTGTTTTGGTGTAGCATTTGCCAACATACAGTCTCCGCTTGCTTGTTAATGTGGTCCTTTTTCTCTTACTCTCTCTGCTTATTCGTCTGCCAAGTTGTCTCCCTCTGTCTTTATCTGTATCCTTCCAAAAAGCTGTCTTCCGGCTTCTCACCTTAGCACGTCCACCTGTCATTCCGTCAGTCAAAACACCCAGGCCCATTTTTTTTTTACCCCTCGGCGTGTATCTACAGCATAAAGAGACACTTTGAAGGCACGAACATCAGCCACGGAATGGCACATTCGGTCCCGGTCGATTGTGCGCTTCCGTTTGTGGACGGGGACAGTGAATGAGTGTTCTTGCTGTCCGCCTGTCTATCTGTAGCACCAGACCGCTCTGCATTGCAGCGGAGAATAAAAAACATTGTCTCGCTGCCAAGTCTCAGACATGAGAGAAGGAGAGAATGAGGATTACCGCGGTTCTCGCTGACTGAGACGTCAGCCACACCTGGTCTCAGAGCCAGGGTTCGCTTCAGAGAGAAGGTCCACATCCTGTTAACCCATTGTGCGAGGATGTTAAAGTGATAGTAGGTTCAAAAATGGATATTCTTTCCTCATTTACTCGCCCTCACATAGTTTCAAACCTGTATGGCTATTAACACAAAAGGAGAAGTTTTGAAGAATGTTCATGCTGCTCAGTTCAGTACAATGAAAGTGGAAAGTGGCCATTTATGCCATTTAGTCCACCCAAAAGTGAAAATTCTGTCATCATTTACTTACTTTATGTCTAAACTACTATTTCTATTCACAAATGAAAATATTATATATTATATATATATATACTTTTGTGTTCTACAGAAAATAAATAAATAATTAAACGAGTTTCAAAAGACATGTGATCTTCATTTCCGGATGAACCATCCCTTTCATATGCCCTGCTTCTTTTTTGTGTGTTTTGTGTCTTCCATTCATAATATCCAGTGGATTTATATTCAAATTTATTCTACATGTCTGTAATCCAAATTACATATTTAAAATGCAAAATCTCAACAAAAAAAATATCCCAAAGCAATGGTTGCATTTTGCACTTCATTTCATTGAATGTCTGTATATTTTACCTTTGAGGAAATTTGTGGCTTATCCGCTCCACAACTTTTTTGTGTGTGTGTGTGTTTGTTTGTGACAACCACCTTGTCAAAATATGTGCAGTCTTCTGAGGATTTCTGGGGTGTGCATCTTGAAAAGCGTTCCCATGGCAACGTACTAAGGGGATGTGCATGGAGATTGCAGGCACGTCTCCAGTACAGGAGGAGAGAGTGAAGCAGACAGACAGAGAAAAACAGACCCGAAGTCTTTGAAACCCATATGGTTGTTAACACAAATGATAGAGCTTCATCAAACAAACTTAACTCTTATTGAGTACAGAATCTGTGTCATGATGAAATATGAATGTGATGATATGCTTTAACAGCACATGCTCTGATTGTGATGAGAATTAGTAAACATTTCATTTGCTTTTACCCTAATACACCTCTGCGCTTCCTCCATGACTGTAGGCGGAGCTCTAAAGAGATCGTGTGTGTGACCCCGGCCGGCGTGAACGCGGGAAGTACTCCGGTTATGGTGGACATTGACTCTGCTGAGCTGAGGAACCCCGAGGTGAAGTTTAACTACACAGAGGACCCCACCGTCCTGAAGATAGACCCAGACTGGAGCATCGCTAGGTAGGCGACACAACTGTTCAGTGGCCCACAATGTGCGTTTGTGTTATTTGAGTATTTAAAATCACAACATTGTGAATTCAGAATAGAATGGAAGCATGACTACAATGTTGGTGTGTTGGCACCATGGTCTAGTGGTTTTGTGTATGTGTCCTGACACATTAAACAGTGCCAATCATGCAGCCTTCTTTTCTTCTCACCATCGTAAAAATTAACACTTTAGTTTAGGGTCCAATTCTCACTATTAACTACTTGCTTATTTGCATGCATATCACTAGGATATTGGCTGTTTAGTAGTACTTATAAAGCACATATACTGTAAATGCCTTATTCTGCATGACCATTTTCTACATGCCTTAATACTACCCAATACCTTAAACTTATATACACACAAAAGTTGCTGTTTGGATTTAAATAGGCAATTGCTTCAGAGTCTTTGATTGAAACACATTTATTTCCATCAAGAGGTGCATCAACGTTTGATGAAGATCTTGTATTGACAGTGCAAAAGTCCAGTACTCTGTAAAGTCTCCTCCAGCACATCCCAAAGACTTTCAATGAATTTAAAGTCTGGACTCAGAGGTGTCAATTCATGTGAAAATGATTCTTCATGCTCTCTCCCAACCATTCTTTCACAATCTGAGCCTGATGCATCTTGACATTGTCATCCTGGAATATGGCCATGATGTGTCTTCCTACATGGTCGTTAAAAAAATGAAAGCAACACACTCCATCAATTAGGGTTAGAAGAACTGTTGCCAAACATATAACATGCTAGAAACATTTTTCTCAAGACTTAAGACTCTTAAACATTTGCCTGTTTAAATCCAAACAGCAACCTTTTTTTTTGGCCAGGCAGTGTATATATCATTAAAAATGCAGTTTCATATGCGGAGGGTGAACCAACTCCAGGGCAAGGAGATGCACTTCCCTTTAAAAACACATTTAAATAGATTTTCTTGAAATAGTTTCAAGTTACATGTCACCGCACAACCTACACATCCCAGCATAAACGCTTACGATAACTTATGTTATTAAAGGCACCACATTCACGAACCACTATTAATTTTAACAGAAAAACAAGCATACTGTGTGTGGGATTTGGCATGGCAGAAAGTGCTCAAAGTAGTACTAAAAAGCTGTCACTCATCTCAGTTCATCGCAATCTCACAAAATTCCTTTAAAATCAATGCAACTGACTGCACAATGAATCTGTCTACACTCTGTTTGTTATAATGAGAGGATTTGCGAGCGCGCAGAACTCTGAATCCACTCACCGCTCAAAACTTAACACCTCTGATTGACCATTGCTTTCAGGAAATCAACAGCTATGTTTGGGATTGACTACACTGCTCAACACTGCAAAAACACGTTGATGCTCTCCAGAGCGCAAACACTTGATAGTTTGCCAAATCTGTTTCACCGATATGCTATTATTACTAAGAAAACTGCTCCTAGGCCAGCAGTAATGAGCAGCTTTTCCCTCTAAAAGCAATCAGACATTGATTTTAAGTAGCATGTATGTCATTTCTTTTAACTTTATTGTAGATTTACACATCACAAATATATGATAAAACCGTTTGTGGTTTGTTTAAAATGTCTTTAAAATAGTTGGCTAAATATGCTACGTGCACCACAAGACGAAGCTCAACTGATTGCGGCCCAAAAATTGCTGACAGAAATTATAATTTGTACATTGGATCTTGAGAATTTCAAGCACCAACAGAAAGTATATATATTTTTTTATAAAAGTTACACCCTTCACTTACACTCACTTTCACTAAACACTCAAATGTAGCTGTTTTTTTCAGAGCCATTGCCTGTGGTTAGCATATGTGCTCCAGAACACATTGCTGTGGTGTTCATGTGGCAGTCACGGGTTCGAATCCGGCCCACTTTGTCTCCTAGTTCCTTTGCCATAATTTTCTGTCATCTCTCTACTTCCCCTCTTAATAAAAATGGCAAAATTAAAAACGTAGCAATTCCTCCTACCTCGCTGAAGGACGTTGGAACTACAAAGAAGTATTAAAAATCAATACGAAGCTATTTGTGTTACGCTTTCTCTTGACACATGAGCAGAACTCATTAAGAGGTTGAAAAATGAGATTCTTTTAGGCGTCGCTCCCTTCACGCCATCAGACTTCTGCACCTGTGAGCAGAGCTGCTGTCAGGTGATGTTTTTTTGCAGCTTTCCAGGGAGGAGCAGTGATTTGCACTAAAGCATGTCTGGCCTGTCGGTGTCGGGGGTGAAATAAAAACAACAAGTCTATAGAAACACCATCAGCGGTGTCAGATGGGGCAGGCAGGATGGAGCACTTATCACCTGCATCTTCGCTTCTCTTGCGGGTTATAGAGTGAGCTCTTTAAAAGCCTGTAGATGAAAAGAAGCTCTCAACACCCCCCCCTCTCTCCCTCTTTCTATCACTTACTTTCTTATTTACCTTTGTGTGGTGTCAGCGGTATGCTCTTTGAGAGCAAAAAGGTGAACAATTTAAAGCTATACAGCGAAGCTGTTGACTTTATGCACTTAGCATGTATCCGTGTCTAACAATTGCTATTTTTTTATTTGATTTTTTGCTTTTAAAACAATATTTGAATGATCTCTGATATCTGGTCCAGGTTATAATGTTCCTACCATATTTATACCAAGTTCTGGCATTTGACACTAGATGGCGCAGTCCGATAGGTCCTTAACTCATTTGGTAGCAATCACATCTCATCTACATAGCGCAGCTGATTGGTTGCTGTTACATCGTAGGCCAATGAGCTACGGCTTAACATTCAAATACCAGTAGTACAGCCCACTTTCAGAAACCCTCCACCTTCCCCAGCTCCACCTGTATAGATCTGATACAGGGGTTATTTCATGTATGTTACATGTGCAGAAACAGCATATATATATATAAATTGACTCTCTTTTTTCTATAGTCACAGAAGAGTCAGTTGTCACTACACACATACTCTCAACTGAGTATCTGTGTGATTGTGTGTTCTGATGCTAACCCAGGCCGCTACAGTCAAGCGTGTTCTTTCTCCATCGTGCCCTGCTTTGAACGGGGCCATTATCCCGCAGGAGTCTATACCATAGTACCTTTCCCCCCTTCCATCTGCCTCTGAAAAACAAACACACACACACTCAGGGATCAAAGCAGAACCAGAAATGACTGCGCCTGTGCAGAAGTCGCCCTTAGCTTGAACAGACATAACTGAAATCCAAAAGTTGTGGCCCCAGAGCCTGTTAGTGAGCACTGAGAGAAGCTCTATTGATTCGAGCTGAAAATGCCCTTCAGGGCCACGGCACACAGCAGGTGTCACAGAGGCAAACAGGCAGAGACATCAGCAGCGGTACGGTGTGAGACTCAAACTCGCAGACCGCCTATGTCAACAAGCTTGTGAACACAAGTGTTTTTTCGGAAGATGTCGGCATAGGGAACCCTAGGCAAATTGGTATCATGAAACGATTTAGTGTTTAGATCAGCCAAAAAACATAATCTAAAAGTACATATTGCATCATCAAATACAGACAAATGCCAAGAGACCAAAAGTTAGGACAAACATGAAAGAAACCAAGAACAGCAAAGGCTCCAAACTCGCAAAACTAACTACGGTAGCTTGATTTAATTTGTTTCTATTTCTGACATACTGCAGATAAACTCTAAACACTTTATTTGTGACTGAAATATATATAAAATTATTGAAATTGGATGGATGGATGGATAGAAACCTGTTAACTATTATCAACTACTGAAGATGCTATTTGCTGAGTAGGTTAGCTAAACTGTTAAACTGATTTGATGTCATTTGAAGGTAACACTTTTGTCCTCTCGAGTATTGAGGTTGGTTGCAGCCATGGTAATAAAGAGAACAGGACTGCATGCTTGCAATACATCAAGTGTACAGTTGCATACCGGCAAGCACTGTGACTGGAATGAGATATCTTCTCAGTGGTAGGTAGAGGATCTATTTGTAGGCAGAGTGTCCTCTTTCTTGTTCTCTTAAGCTTGTACCGGAGTTAAGAGGGATTTTCACTTAGTCAGACAGACTATGGACTTAGAAGAGAGACTAAAAGAACTCACACACATAGTGTGCTGTGGACGAACAGGTCTCCAAACACCTGGTAAGACAAACTGAGCTGAAAGGTTGACACATATCCTTTTGAAACAAGAAGTTGGGTCAGGATTTGGTTCAAGAGCTTTCTCTTTTTCTAAATAGCCAGTAGCATCCAGTTTACATCACAGGCTGGCAAAATTGTATTTAAAATACCACTTTCACAATGAATGTATTTGTTTGTGTCCAATTGATGGTTGAGAAAAGAAATAAAGTGAGCAATGTCAATTTGCTACTTGCCAATGCAAGGGGAAGTACATTTATGGGAGGGACATTCTCAGTCTAGAGGTTGATTTTTCACCTAAATAAAATCTCTCATTTAAAAATACATTAGTATATTTGGTCTTACAGAAATGAAAGACTTTAAATAAGTACAGAAGTGCACTAGCATATAGTTAGCCTTGAAGCTAACTGCCACTGACTGAATGCTATAAAACTCTAGTTTTGAATTGATGGGCTCTGAATAACCACATCACCTAATCTCAGCCTCTTTTATGACTTATGAAACGGGTGCCGCATATGTAGAGGTGGAATGTCTTTAAACTCCCGGCTCTTCACGAAAATCCTTTTTGTGTCTCATCGCCAAAAGTGATTATGGGATATATTACCTCTGCTCTGTTTTACCTCCCTTTGGGATGAAAAGCTTGATAGACTGATATTTCTTCAGATTTCAAGGCCAAGTGTTGAGCTAGACTGTATGATTGGGTTATTGTGTGAGATCTGTACCCATCATGTTTCGATGATGACTTCCTGTTTCTCTTCCCAGCGGTGGGACTCTGCTGACGATCAGCGGCACCAACCTGGCCACCATTAAAGAACCCAAGATCCGCGCCAAGTACGGCTCTGCCGAGTCCTTCCATGTAAGTATCCTTTTTTCCCTTTTCTTTCCTGACATTTCTTCCTTCCACACCACTAGCCATATCTTTTTCCCTTGTATTCCTGCATTTTTCAGTCAGCTTTCTCCTTCGCTCTAAGTCTAAGGAAACCATCTAAATGTTCATCTCACAAAAGCTCCCACATGTTCTCCTGCCACTGTTCTTGCTTAAGGGACTCCATAAAAGAGGCACTTGGGAAAGGTCACATAAATATATTTGTCACTCTGTTTCATTTTCTACACAATTCTTACTGTCCTATTGTTTAAATGACCTCTGTGTTTTCAACATCACATTAACAAATGTTTTAGGTAACATTATATCTGATATGGCTTCTGTTGTAACGATTTAATAAGTAAGGTCAATCAATTCAATATTTTAATGAAATTATTTACATTGTACATGTGTGTATATATGTGTGTGTGTGTGTGTGTGTATATATATATATATATATATATATATATATATATATATATATATATATATATATATATATGGGCTGTTAAACGATTAATCGCGATTAATCGCATCCAAAATAAAAGTTTGTTTTTGCATAATACATATGTGTGTACGGTGTATAATTATTTTCTATATATACATACGCACACATGCATGTACATATTTAAGAAATATTTGCATGTATATACTGTGTATATATATTTATATTATATATAATTTATATTATATATAAATATTTTATATATAAATAACACATTTTCTTACATATATATATGCATGTGTGTGTATTTATATATAGAAAATAATTATACTCCGTACACGGACATAAATTATGTAAACACAAACTTTTATTTTGGATGCGATTAATCGCGATTAATCGTTTGACAGCCCAAATATATATATATATATATTAAATATTACTTTACTATACATTAAAAAATACAATTCTATTTTGTATTTTTATATTAAAAATGTAATGTTCTATTTATTAAAACCAATAATAAATCTCATCAAGTTAGTGTTTTAAGCATTTTACATTTATTCCAAAATAATAACTAAAGGCAGTAACTTTTTAAACAATACATTTTATTTCCGAACTGATGTTCAGCTGTCAACTTATTATCATCAGTCGGTAAACACTGGTCACAGACACGGAGGTTCATTTCACCAAGCTTATTGCTCTCTAAAAACCCCAACAGTGATCATGTTTTCAGGCCATTTCAAGTTTGATTTTGACGTGACATAAAGCGGTGGTATCTAAGTGGCCGGGCTGTTTACTTACTTTTTTAATTAGCCTTCCCATTAACGCCATCATTTTGTTCATTCAGACTAATTCGGAACATGCACGAAAACGAGGCGGAATTTATCTTGTGAATCAATCATAACCAATCACATCCAATCATAGCGTGATGGAGGCATTGCCTCCTCTCACATGACTTTCCCTCATTCATTCTCAATTACCCCCTTCTAAACCCACCGCACACTTTAGAGGCTCTGTCCATTTTTTCCCCCCCACATATTTTTTGGACAGTCCTGATACTAAATGTTGTTTCGAAATGTTGCAGTTTTATGAAGTTTTGCCTCTCTGTTTTCCTATTCTACTCAGAACTGCACTGTTTTCAACAACTCAGTTATGGTCTGTCTGGCCCCGTCGGTGGCTGATTCAGAGAGAGGCTTTGCAGAGACTGGCAGCGGACCCGATGAGATCGGCTTCTACATGGATAACGTCCACGCTCTTGTGGTCGTCAACGAGAGCTTTAGCTACTACCCGGACCCCGTCTTTGAACCCCTCAGTCCCACAGGCATTCTGGAGCTCAAACCAACATCTCCCCTCATCCTGAAGGTATAAGTCAAGATGTCGATGGATTTGTGGGTATTGATGTGAGGTTTTTGTGGCCAATTTGAGTTTGAGTCATTTACTGATCATGTTCCCCCTTCTTCTGCACACATTTTCCTGTCCTGTCTACTGTACCAATAAATACAAGTACACTGTAAAATAGCTACTAACTAAAAAAAAAACCTGATATCTGATTCTCTCGTATCATTTTTTTTATTGATTTGTCTGGTCCATACTTACAACTTCTGATCACAGATACCATGGTTTCTCCTGTAATGAAAGCTTCTCTTTTCTTTAAACCAACTGAGGTGAGAGTCGAAGCATGTCGGGTGATATTTCTTTGTTAAATGGAAATTTATTAACGAAACCTTTTTACTTAATGCCCGATCCCCCGTCTGGCTTATTGGGGGGAGAGAAAACAACCCGGTGCATTAGCAAAGCGAAGGAAAATACGAAATGCAATTTGGTGAAATAATCAGGGATATTCTGGAGATGCATCACATTCTCCACGCAATTAATTTCTCATCTAATTTGATCTGGGGTTGGCGGCGCGGATAAGATGAGAAGGGGAGAGGGAGCTGAATTTGCATTAAAGAGCGTCGTGCCATGGCATCACTGAACCCTGAGGATGGGGGTGGGGGGGGGTGTTGGTGCTTTGCTGTTGTTCATGAACATTTCTCTTTCCTGTCCCGTCCGTCCATGTGGCTGCAGAGATTTCCGTCCTTTATTTTCCTTACTGTTTATCTCCATTGAGGAGATCAGTCACAGGATATGTTCATATCTGTTCAAGCCTCTGGGGTTTTTGTTGCTTTTTTTAAATCAATATCTACATGACCTTTACGTGTCCAAGGTTGTGTGATGCTAAAGTTATTTCAGACAAAAATGGACCATCACTATTATCTTGAAAACCCATTCTGGTGCTTTAAATGATATTTTCAGCTTAATGTCAATGAACATTCTATAGACATTTTTCATATTTTCACTGTTGCCAACACACAAAAAATATCATTTTATGTTTATTATTTTTTATGTTTTATTGTAAATGTATTCTTTTTATGTGAAGTATTTAATTTATATTGTTTTAATTATTTAAATGGATATTTTGTTATAGTGTTTGTGTGCGTGTGTATATGATTTATATCTTATTGATATTTTTATTGATTAATATTTTTTATTCGATTTTTATATAATATAAAAAATTTATTTGTAATAATAAATGTAAATATAAAACGATAAACTTAAATTTCTGCATATATAATATATAAACAATATATTATTTAGTTTCCCTTTACAAATAAAATTTGCAGTAATAGTTTTTTAATGGAAATGAGTTATACTGTATTTGCGCAGTTGATGCTTTTAAGGTGAAGGTCAATATGATGAGAATCATGTCAAAAAAGCAATGAATGTTAGTTTTTTTCCCATATCTGATTGTCTTTTTTTATTCCTCATTGCAGGGTCGTAATTTGATTCCTGTCGCTCCTGGTAACTCCAGACTGAACTACACCGTGTTTATCGGAGAGACGCCGTGCGTTCTGACGCTCTCTGAGACCCAGTTGCTGTGCGAATGGCCCAACCTCACCGGCCAGCACAAAGTGACGGTATGTACTCAAGATCCTCAAGTTCACTCTGTCCAAATGTCAAAAGATCGGAAATGACAACTGGCAGTCAGAAATGAACTTAGCACCAGCCGAATGCCCCGCCGAAGGAAAACGTCTTGAAAGGACACTCTTTATCTTCTCGCAGCATGTCATTCGTTGTGATGGCTCTGAAAGCAGAATGCTTCGAGAAGAAAAATATTTACGCCTGTTTTCTGCATTCGTATTATTTTTGCCGCAAATGTCACATTGGATTGAGAGAAATTGTATGAAATATATGTTTTTACAAATGCTCTTTGAAAAATGCTGGTTCAAAAATAGACGTGTCTCTTTGTGTTGCAATCCGCGTGCGGCACTAAGAGGCGACGTGAAGCCAGGCCAGGGAGAGGCAGACACAGCTGTGCTCTTGTCCCATGTACATTGACCTACTTATGGGCTGCCCTTGGTGCATTGGATCACGTCTGGCAGCTCTCAGTGTGTGTGATTTCTGTATCTTTTGGCCTCTATGTGAGAATTAGTCTTGTGTGTGTGTGTGTGTGTGTGTACATGTGATCATGTGAGTGTGCTGGTCACACAGCTGTGCATTGACTGTTGTGACCCCTGTTAGAGAGTCTCTCTAGGAAATTTTGCATGGCTGGGATCTTTGACCCCATGCCTTCCCAAGGGGTCCCTGCAGTTTTGCAGAAAGCACACAATGCCTGCGGTGCATTACACACACTCACGTAATGTCTGCAGTGGAGTTCTCTTGTAGTTCAATTCCACAGATTTATATTATGCGATGTTTGCGCTTCACTTTATTTCAACACCCCTAACCCGACGGAATGAAGTTACTAATTTGTTTGTGCTACAGACATGAATGATACCTCAAATTGTGTGCTTTGTTGAGGAGAGGTTCAAAGGAGTTATGTGATATTAAGTTATTACAGAATTTATGTATGGGTTAGACATATATATATATTATCCTTATATAACAAGTATTAGCTATTATCCTGTGTCTAACCCATACATAAATTCTGTAATAACTTAATATCACATAATTCCTTCCTCTGAAAGTAATACATACATATATATATATAGATATCAATGGTTTTAAACATTTAACCCTGGTGTAAAAAAACTTTTACGGTAAAAAACAAAACAAAAACAAAAACAAAAAAAACACCTTGACATTATGTGAATTGATTTTTGCCAAGACAGAGCTGTGTAAACAATCACAAGGTTCCTTGTTAAATTTTCTATTTTCGAAATTCAAGCTTGCAATGATCCAGTAATAATAGGGCGTTTTGAACTAAATGGGTTTTCAATCTCCGAGCTTGTCTCATAAATGTGATTGGCTCATAAAGTTTTAATTTGGGACTTGTCTGAAGCTGCTGTTGCATTCTTGATGCAAAAAGTTGATTCTCACAAATGAATTGCCCAAACAACATGATGAATGCTAATCGCAGCTAATTGCAGATCGCAGGCCACTACACAAGCTTCGCTTCCTGCGCCTCAGTGAGTCAGGTCTTCCGTGCCTCTGTTACAGATCCGAGCAGGAGGGTTTGAATATTCCCCCGGCACGCTGCAGATCTACTCCGACAGCCTTCTCACCCTGCCTGCCATCATCGGGATCGGAGGAGGTGGAGGACTCCTGCTGCTGGTCATCATCGCTGTGCTCATCGCATACAAGCGCAAGTCCCGCGACGCTGACCGCACACTCAAACGACTCCAGCTACAAATGGACAACCTGGAGTCTAGAGTCGCTCTCGAGTGCAAAGAAGGTGAGATCAATTATTAGTAAGTCATATATCATTTAGGGCCTGCAAAGATGGTTCACAAACTGCATCCTGCTGCAGCTGCATGCTGCCCTTTTATACAGTAACAATGCTGTCAACCAATTAAATTGCTTAATTAAATTAATTATGTCATTGCATAATTTACATACGGGTCAGACACAGGTTAATTGCTTTTTTAAATATGTGTACTAAATTAACATGTTAAATGGACTATATATACAATTATACATGCACAATTTCATGTGTGTGTGTGTGTGTGCATGTATACATGATCGGTAAGATTTTTTATGTTTTCAGCATTGATAATAAATAATAATAATAAACGTTTCTTGAGCAGAAAATCTAAATATTAGAATGATTTCTGAAGAATCATGTGACACTGAAGACTAGAGTAATGATGCTAAAAAAATTCAGCTTTGCATCACAGGAATAAATTACATTTTAAAATATATTAAAATAGATTTTAAAATTGTAAATAATCTTTCACAATATTACTTTTTTGTTGTATTTTTAATCAAAGAAACGCAGCCTCTGTGAGCATAAGAGACTTCTTTTAAAAACTTACAAAAAATGTCATTTAAAATAAACAGGTTTGTTAAAAACTTTCTGAAATGAATCAAATGTCAATGACATGTATTCATTTACATAAAGTATGCATTGACTTGCCTAGTCATCTACTAATAAAATAACACTAGTCGACCCTAATAAATGAATACTTTTGTAAAAGCTTTTACACCCTATCTGTTCCTACTAATACATTTAAGAATGGTGTTTTATGTAAATGACACTCGCTGTGATAAACGTCCACATCAGAGAATGTGATTTTCATACGTGATTTAAATTGCTGTTGAAGTGAAACCTGCGGGTCCTACGATCAAGCTCCACGTTAACATCTTTCCGTGCTCTTGTCGCCATGGTGACACCATTATTGTTGTTAGCATGTCTTGGTAACAGGTTGGTGTTAGTGGGCCGCTCTGTTATGGGATTCCGTCTTCCACCCAGTATGAAATGCAGTTTCCGTATGCCGTAAAGGTTCCCAATGCCACACTCTACCTGGTCTCGTAGAGATGCACTGGGTCTAATTGGCCATTATCTTAGGACTGTCGACCCTCCTGGTCACAACCCTGTCAGGAGGATGAAAAAGCGTGGCGTGGCTAGCTAGCTAACAAACAGTCTTTTTCACCGCAAAGGGGGAGATGGCTGAATGTCAGAGGGAGAATGATGAAAGAAATTTGCTGCTTGCCAAATGGGTGAAGGAACCGGTAGACATTGATTAGCTGTCACGTTCTTTAGACCTGATTCTCACTGATTGGCCGACCGCCTTCATTAGTGGACAACCTGAACGGTTTGTTATCGCAATGCCATTCAATCTGTGCATCAATATTTTATTTGGATCATATGCGCTGGCATTATTTACAACCTCTGCAAAATATTTATGACCTCAGCTTGGTTATTTTTCGTTTTGGGCTGGGAATGGATTTGCTTCGTAATGACACGAAGCTCTCAAACCAGTGGGCTGTCGAAGCCAATGAGGTCAACAGGGGCAGAAAATGGGCTGCAGAGGGGTGAATCTCACAAAACCTGTCAAGACGTCATATTTTACACCAAAATTACAAGGAAACAAGTTTTTTTTTGGAAAATTTTTAAATATCTGTTAAAATATTTTAACACTTAAACGCATACCTCGGGTCTTTAGTGACCCGGGACGTCATTTACTACCCCCTTCCTCATATATTTATTTAGTTAGACATCAATCTTCTTAGTACTCCTCAATCAATTCATCATATGCAATATTACAAGAAAAAAAAAATGATAAAAGAATGCCTGTTTTCCCATTCGTTTTTTGTTGTTGTAAAAACTGTATAAGGTCGCTAACGAACTGAGGTGTTTCTGCACAACAATAATTGAATCTTTAATGACTGAATAAGTGCAATTCACCTTTATTCCAAAAGGCGGCAATGTCTAATACACAATGATGAAGTGACGTTACACTCATAGTTATCGCAGGCAGAAAACAAAATAATAGAGAGTACCATCAGCAAAACTTAGCGATTTACTGCAGAGCAAGTACTGAACGCAATCAAACATTAGTGTTACTGTCACTTGATGGTGGATCTGGTGAAGAAGCTGTCAGAGATCAAAATATTGATTTTGAAGATGTTGAAAATGATAGTTTTGAGAAATGTTTGAAATCGCGTATATGAGCCAGATGCTAATGTACTGGGAAATGAGCTCTTACGAGGACAGTGATGATTGTATAAAACATCTGCTCAAACTGAACCTTTCCAAGCTCCAAAAGGTAACAAAATATGCTTTATTTTATTGTTCTTTAATAGTTACTTTAACATCAGGAGACTTTTATATTATTGCAACAGGTAGAGATCCATCAGTGTTAGATATACTGTAGACCCGGGTCGCTAAAGACCCGAATATGTATAATGATTGGCGAAACATTCATGCATATAAGGTAATAATTTTATATAATATATTTAGAATAAAAAATATATATTTTACACATTTCCTCCCCAAATTCTCATTACCAAAATATGAGATATAATTCAAATTGTTCTATTACTGTAAAAAGTACTGCGTTCCCAACCCTCTGAGCAACTTCGCCCTCTAGTTTGTCTGTGTAGCATTTGGAAGGGTGGATGCAGTCATGATGGCGCTGCACAGTCATGGGGTGTGGACCGGCGAGAGCCATCCAGGGACATGCGATTTACCATGTGCAAAGACTTACTGAGCCATGATGCAGCCCATCAGAGAGCGCAGTGGTACAAACAAACAAAGGATACGGCTAATGGCTAATTAGCCAGCTATCCAGCGTCGGTTTATATCCCGGGAACGCTCAGTGGGGATATCAGCTTCGCCTCTCTGCTTTACATTAGCCCAGAAATGTTAGTGCAAGCATGTGTGGACATCACAGTAATTGGAATTGTTTCACTTTGAGTGCTTTCACAACTAAAGGAACGATTGCAGAAAGAAACGCATTATCAGCAGTGTCCGAAAACTTTTCAAACGTGTTTTGACAAACAGCTTCTGCACTAAAGGAAATGTTTTGCTGGCTGACCTTGCCAGCGCTGATTCTTCCTGAGTGGTGTAATGTTTTGACCACTACAACAGGAAGCCTTTCAAAATTCGCAATTCAAGCTGTCTGTAATGCCCCCTCATGCTTTACAATCCGACACGCGCCTCGCCAAATAATGAAGCGAAATTGAATTACAAGGCCATCCCTCATGTTGGAAATCTTTGTTAGGCCTTTCGAGTGCACTTTTGAAGAGAAAGAACCATTGAATTAAAAGCTCTTTAGGCCTGTCACTTTCTCTTCTTTTTTTTTTTCATCAGGAGACTGAACATCCCGTTGGACAGTTCATCTTGAATAATATTTGTGTAGTATTTTTAAGATGAAAACCCCTCACTTAGAGTAGGAGCTTCGTGCTTCAGTATTCGTATCCCAGCGGACAACGAGGAGGAACAACAGCTGGAGGAAATTATGCATGAAAAGCTCCGCTCCTTTATTAATTACCCACTCATGCAATTAATTGACTTTCTTTTCCCGTGAACTTTGTGTCTTACGTCTCTTCCCTCCCGCTCTTTTCGAATAGCAAAACCAAATTAGTCATAAACTGAGTAAACAAACAGATTGACAGACTTAGCATTACTTCTGTTTACCCAATAAGTACTTATTATTTCACGAGACTCCCAGTGACCACATTTTTCCATAATTTTCCACCACTTTATTTAAAGTTTATTTTTAATCATACTTAGGTAAGGATGTTTTATTATGTACCCTGATTTAAAAATATATATTATTAAATCATTCTCTGCACTGCAAAACTACTCTGGAAATATGTTGAGGGTTGAGTTACTTATAGATCTACAGTGGTAGCTGGTTGTATATATATTGATGTGACTGATTACCTTTATGATTGTTTTATTAGTTTATTAGTTTTCACTACCGTTCAAAGTTTTGAATAAATACAATTAATCAATACTTTTATTCATCAAGAATGAATTAAATTGATCAAAAGTTACAGTACAGACATGTATAATGTTACAAAAGATTCTATTTCAAAGAAATGCTGTTCTTTTGAACTTTTTATTCATCAAAAAAAAATATTTTGAAAAATTGAATTTTTTCATTCTCAAAAAAAATAACTACACAACTGTTTTCAACATTGATAATAATAATGAATGTTTCTTGAGCATCAATTCTGCATATTAGAATGATTTCTGAAAGATCATGTGACACTGAAGACTGGAGTATGATGCTGAAAATTCAGCTTTGATCACAGGAATAAATTAGATTTAAAAAAATATTAAAATAGAAAACAGTTATTTTAAATTGTCATAGTATTTAACAATATTAGTTGTTGTTGTTGTTTTAATCAAATAAATGCAGCCTTGGTGAGCAGAAGAGACTTCTTTTAAAAACATAAAAAATCGTACTGATCCAAAACTTTATATATAATTTTTTTTTTTGTTAATTTATAACTTGATTAGTCAGATAGTGTTGAAACTCTACTTACTAGGTTGTCTTTTCTCCTCACAGCATTTGCCGAACTCCAAACCGACATCCACGAGCTGACCCAAGAGCTGGATGGGGCAGGTATCCCGTTCCTGGACTATCGAATCTACGCCATGAGAGTGCTGTTCCCAGGCATTGAGGACCACCCGGTGCTCAAGGAGATGGAGGTACGGGTCAGTACATCGCCATCACCACGGTACCCCTATAGAGCAGAACTAACAATGCAATCAAAAATCATAAGAGCACTACTAATACTAGAAAAAACAACATCAGGCCCTCACGTATAGCTGAGATTGTATGAACTATGATAACGACACTGACGCCTGATCAACACTCTTGAAAGGTCACAATGTATATTGTAAATTCGGTTACCAATATTTTTGACATCAATGACTTCTGATAAATGGGGTCAGTGACTCACCGGAAAGAGTGAAAAAATACAGTTTGAACCTACAATTTGGAGTTGAAAGAGTTCAATGCGTTACAGATTGTGACCTCTTGTACTATAGAACCAGACGCTAATGACTGACTCGTAATAGCATGAGCTAAAGAAAACAACGCCACTAAACGAGCAATCGTAAAACCTCAAAACGCACCGGTCAGCGCAATTAAATACTCCATTACTCCAACATGCTACGTCTTTCGGCCTGCGTACGGCAGGTCATGCTGTTGGCTTGAGGAGGGATCACATGTTTATTATTTCATCTGGGGGTTGTTTTCACTGTATTTGCCCCCGAGTCCCCGGCGTAATCAAGTGCCTATGCGCACGGCTCAGACCCTTATTGCTCTGTGTAGCTTCTCGCCCCAAAGCAACCTACAGTGCAATCGGCCTCCCCGAGAGGCTGCAAATTTCATTCAGCTCAGCAGAGAAGAATTGAGGCACTTTATTAGTCTGTGTTGTTGGAAAAAAAAAAGGCCTTTGTCAGGTTACATGGAACATAAAGTGCTGAAGGGGACAATAACAGACGTCGGATCGCTTTGAAGTCTGATTCCTGCATCCTCGCACTGAGATTTCATTTGTTCGTTTTTGTTTTTCGTAATTTCTTTGGATTATTGCTCTTTGTCCTAAACAGCTGTGAAAAATTCCCAGCAACAATGTGAGATAATTACAGTTTTACATAGAGGTTTGTGAAGCATAATTTTGCACCAATGAGATTTCACTGTGGGCGGGGCTACTCATTAGATGAATATGCGCACATGTTGGCTTGTTAGGACACATGTAAGATGTGTTTCTTTTATTATGTAAGTATAAACATGTAGCTTCAAGAAATTGTACAGGTAAGATGTATGAAAAGGTGAGGCAGATGAAAAGTGACAGGTGCTGCCCTGCGGATCATGGAAGGACACAACGCCGCTTTTCGCTCCTGGACACAGAGGTCACATCTGCTTCCTGCTGTACTCTTTCTCTCTCTGTCCTTCCTCACTCTGCATTTCCTTCTGTTGTGTTTTTGAGCTGCTAGCATCTTGGATTCCCTTTGATGTCAGTCAGAAAGCGACACGTCCCTCATGTGGACTTGTGCTTGAACACTAAAGTACTTTAACTTTGTGCTTCAGAGAGGCAGAACGTGTCAATCAAAAACATGAAATCGAAATAGACCTGATTTACTTTCTTTAAAAATTCCTCTGAATGTTATAATAAAAAATATTTTAAAAAGTCCCACTTGGTAGTATACAATAAAATCACTATGCAATAAAATCGAATCTGTTTATTTCCCGATTAATATTTTATTTTGAAATGTCACATTTGTACAAGTTTAATGCACTGAAAATTTTAATATTGTTCACCTCCGCTATTGGCCAGTTAAAAAGATAGTCCCGCCTCCAAATTCATGGCATTTGTTAAGTTGTTGTATTGGGATTCTCAGGCATAAAACACAAGCACAAATTTGTGTCAATCATAAAATTGTATAAATTATTAAATAGTGATATAAAATGAAACCGTTCAGGACGACAATTTACGTATGAACTATTTTAGGTATGAGCTACCAGTCAAAAGTTTGGGATCAGTAAGATTTACTTAATACTTTTATTCAACAATGTCCCAATTAATTTGATCAGAAGTGACACTAAAGACATTTATAATGTTACAACAGATTTCTGTTTCAAATGCTTTTCTTTTGAACTTTATATTCATCAAAGAATCCTGAAAGAAAAATGTATCTCAAAAATGTTTCAACATAGATGTTAAGCAGGCCAAACGATTTTCAACATTGATAATAATAAGAAATGTTTCTTGAGCAGCAAATCTGCATATTAGAATGATTTCTGAAGGATCATGTGACACTGAAGACTGGAGTAATGATGCTGAAAATTCAGCTTTGATCACAGGAATAAATTACATTTTTTAAAGTATATTCAAATACAAAACAGTTTGTTTTTACTGTATTTTTTGATCAGTGCAGCCTTGGTGAGCATAAGAGACTTCTTTCAAAAACATTTAAAAATCTCCAAACTTTTGATCGGTACATTCTCCTCGTGTTTCATGAAGGAGACCCAATGTTGTTAAAGAATTTAGTGTCTTTGAAAGGATCATGTTAAATGAATATGAATCATTTTGTAATGTAATTGATTGAATGTAATTGTTTCTTTTTTGTTTGTTCAACAAAACACAACATATTTCATAACTAATAGCTCTACGCTGTATAATGAGCTTCTCTGCGTGTTTTTCCCCCACAGGTGCAGGCTAATGTCGAGAAGGCCTTGACTCTATTTGGTCAACTCCTCACCAAGAAGCACTTCCTTCTGACATTTATCCGCACGCTCGAAGCTCAGCGCTCCTTCTCCATGCGTGACCGTGGCAACGTGGCATCACTCATCATGACAGCTCTACAGGGAGAGATGGAGTACGCTACAGGAGTCCTCAAACAGCTGCTCTCTGACCTCATCGACAAGAACCTGGAGAGCAAGAACCACCCCAAACTGCTGCTCAGGAGGTGGGAGAGAACACACACACACTCTGATATACAGAGTTGGCTAATCAAAATAGAGGTTGTTTAGTTTTAAAACTCTTAAAGGTACAGTAGCAAAAACCTAATTCTTCCTTGCTATCTAAGTATGCCAAAAATAGTATGTCAAACAAAGAGTAGTGTGTCCGAATACATAGTATTTGAAAAACAGTAGGTGAAAAGTCCCCGGATGACTTACTTCTTCTGGCGAGATTCTTACGTGTTCAATTCGATTCAATTCAATAAACTTTATTATTCCCCTGAGGGGAAATGTACACATCACAGCAGCACATACCTAGCCTGGAAATCCAGACCTAAATCTAAAAGATTAATGGTCTGGTGTCGACTAATGAAAATCGGCCAGCTCGAGGGGCGACACCAAGCATGCATTTGAAAATCTCACTGCACGCAATTGGATAACACTCTTACTGTATCCAGTCGGCAAAACAGCAAAAACGTCCTTCTTGCAAAGGAACGATTCGAGCGCCGTCTTCTGTACCTCTTTTAGAGAAAAAGCCAAGTCTAACTCGTCCATTGTAGCGGCCAAAGCCGTTTCAAACAACTGGTGTTCATCCATAGGAATCTTGCAATGTTTACTAATGACTTCGACGTCACAGCGCTGTCGTCATCTGTTTAGCTCGCCTCTGGCCCGCCTATATCAGATAACCCGATGTGATTGGTGCAGCTCAGATCGAGGGACATATTTAATGAGCTCCATTGCTCGACACCAGAGTAACTCGCTGAGCAAATTCAACTTGTGCTCTCGCGAGAACTCTGGATTACCAGGGTAGCACATACCACACAGTAATAATAAAGATGTGTGCATTCAATGGACACTTTACTATCTGATGACGCTACGGGAGAGGATTTATGAATGGAAGTGAAGCGACGCAACTGACACTGGTAGGTCACGTGATGATGACAACATGGCAGATGTAGTATGTCCAAATTTCATTCATACTACCCATATTCATACTATATAAAGCATACTTTTTTTAACTGCTATGAAGTAAATTCAAATTCAAATGTAGTACCTACTCAGATAGTATGCGATTTTGAGCGCACCAAGGGTCATAGAAAGGGTAGAATATAGTACTGCAAATCTAAATCACGATTTTTGTTCAAGAAACCTTGACTATCATTTTAAGTAGACTTAAAATGCTACAAAATTCCCAGCCTGGAAAAACCACCTAAAATGTTCTCCCTGACGCACAAAAGTTCATGTAAGTCAATACTCTCCATCTCACCCAACGTCAACCCTGATCTAGCGCATTTACCGAAGTACGCTAATGAGCTATTCAGTACACTTGCCCCACATGAAATACCTGTTGTCCTGCTCCATTCACCTTATCTCCCCTTCACCGTTTTATTAACGAGCATATAATTTAATAATAGGCCCTTATGTAAGGAAGTAATGGGAGTTGGTAAGTCTATGTGAATGCATTATTGAACAGCAGAAAAGGCTCCTGGTGGGCCTGAGGGAGGAAGGAGCCGCAGTTTGCAGCCCGCACTAGCAGTCGCTCTCGTTTGCCAGCTACAGATGAATTAGGAGAATTGAAGTCCATTAATTAAGGCATGCTTTAATTACTTCTGTTCTGGGGAAGCTTTTGGGGGGGTCTTCGGCTAGCGACAGGTTGGCCATTAATGGAAGACGTCGCCCAATTACTGTAATTGTCTGGTCTTAATGAAGATTGGTGGTTTGTTTTGGAAAAAAATGTAGTTTTTTTTCCCCCACAAGTACCACATTAGTGTTTTTTTTTTTTTTTTTTTTGAGAAAGCTTTTATTTACTTTTGGATTACATTTTTATCATATGAATTGGAATTCACATTTCCTCTTTTCCTCTCTGCTTTTAGGACCGAGTCTGTTGCTGAGAAGATGCTTACGAACTGGTTCACTTTTCTTCTGTACAAGTTCTTAAAAGTAAGTGGGTACAGTATGTAGGATATCGTTCAAAAGTTTGGGGTCGTTATATTGTTTTTTATTTTTTTAAAGAAATAAATTCTTGTATTCAGCTGAGAGTCCTGAAAAATATTATCAGTTTCTCAAAAATATTAAGCAGCACGACTGTTTTCAGCATAATTATTGTTTTATAATTATAGTGTTTCTTGTGCACCAAATCAACATATTAGAATGAATTCTGAAGGATCATGTGACACTGAAGACTGGAATAATGATGCTGAAAATGCTTTGCCATCACAGGAATAAATTACATTTCAGAATATATTCAAAAATATTTGTCACAATATTAAGATCTTACAGACCCCAAACTTTTGACTAGTAGTGTACAGTACATGCACCAGTGTTTTACGCACTACTGAATCTGCAGTGCCACCTTATATTTTACACCTTATATTTGTGAGCTTTCATAGTTTGATTCACAAGGCTGATTCATTCAACTTGAACTTATGAGCCAGTTCTTCTAAAGAATCAAAGAGAAATTTTGAATCTGTTTGATTTGTTTGAATCCATCTAACGAATCATTGTAGATCTACATTTGTGTATTAAGGGGAGTTTTTTTTAATCCAATTGACTTTTATCGTATGGACAAACCATTTGAAACCTTCAAAATATCAGCTTTAATATGATTGGTGAGTAAATGACAGAATTTTTGTGTAAAGTCTGTTCCACTCACTCCTGGATAAAACAAAAATGCACCCAAACACACATACAAAAACATAAAAGTGAATTCACACTCTTTATTCTACAAGAATAGGGCGACCAGAGAACCTTCCCACCAGTAGTTTCAACATGATGAGACAAATTAAGAAACAGAAGCTGTCTGTCAGGGGTCATGGCAGGTCAAAGGCTGTCCCTAGCGGCACCTCTGCATCTGAGTCCTCATCAGCTCTTAGCTCCCTCTCCTTTTTTATACAGCCCCCCCCCCCCCCCCCCCCCCCATCCTGCTGCACTCCATGACGCCACTCACAGAGCGTGATTGAGCTGCAGGATGTCGCATCCTCCCCTGTCTGTCTCTCTCTCTCTCTGTCTCTCTCTCTCTCTCTCTCACACTCTTACATTAGCAGCTCTCTAGTTTTATTAGTTCAATCATGCAGGGCTCAGCATGCACTGGAAGAATTTTAATCAACAGGAAACCGGTGTCTAGAATACTTTCACATCATAGAAATTCATTTAAAGTTGACACAAATTGAACGTGCTTTTGCATTATTTGACAACATAGAATGTAGTTGTTTGTACAGGAATAGTTCATCCACAAGATGAAAATGGTCAATTTATTTACAGTACTATACTAATAATAGACTGATATCAGATGAGTGACCATACATTTTAAATATTAAAATGGAAAGAATGAATAAATAAAATACACACACTATGTATGTAGATATATGGTTGTGCTTATATATGTATATGATGTGTATATATATATATATATATATATATATATATATATATATATATATATATACTGTATATTACTTTACATTACACATACATATACATATATAAGCACAACCATATATATATATATATATATATATATATATATATATATATATATATATATATATACAGGGCTTGACATTAACTTTTTTGCTCACTAGCCAATGTGGCTAGTGGTTTTCCAAAGTTACTAGCCACACAGCATTTTTACTAGCCACATTTTTGTTGTTGTGAAATTACCTGATAAAAGTTGACTATGGCATGCTAAAATTTACTTGAACTAGATTTACAACCCTTTTAAATGTAAAACCACTGTACACACCCAAATCAAGACTACATAACAATACAGGTCATTATCATTAGCTCTGATAAGGTTGTGTGTAAAGCTCCTTTTTTAAAATAAAACCATGTATTATATGTCGCTACATAGCTCCACCGGCATACGACGTAACTCCAGCAGCGCAGCTAGCTGTCTCTTCGATTCTGTGTTGTCGGTCACTAGCGCGTAAGCGTAAGGCAACACTGTGTGCATGTACTCATTAGGGCTGTCAAAATTGCTCAAAAATGACGTTCGAATATTCGAAACACGTAGCCTATATTCGAACTATTCGAACATCTGATTGCGCATTTTGTCAATGACGCGCATTACGTCAATAACAGGACAAATGAATACAAAGAGACATAACTACTTGTATAGGTAGTTTATTTAAGTTTAAAAAAATTTGACAACATATTACCTACAGAAAAACAAGTACATCAACTAATGGCCAAGACCGCAGACCTCACTCTCTCTCGCTCGCTCACTCGCACTCGCAGGCACTCTTTCTCTCTCTCGCCCTCATCCTCATGCTGCGTTCACACCAAATGCGAATAGAGCGTCTGGCGCGAGTGATTTCAATGTTAAGTCAATGTAAAGACGCGTTTACGCGCGTCTGGAGGTCTTGCGGCGCGAATGAGGTGTCACGCTCTCTGCGCATAACGGTTTAAATGAACAACAACAATAAGCAAATGTTGAGTGCTGATCAAGAGTTTTGTACAAGCAATTTAAGGTCGCGACTCTTATCTATAGCAGGCTTCATTCAGTGATTGAAACAAATATTATTAACATTATTTGAAGTTTTACAGTATATAGAACCGACATTGAACGCTCCGAGCGAGCTGTGCTGTGGTAAACATGGAACTTTTCCTTGACATGAAACGGTAAATAATCAAACCAGTGGAAGCCTGCAGTGCATGAAACTGCTGTATCTAACCTACCTTACTCATGCAATATCTATTCAGTCAGTACAGTAGCCTACACTTTAGTAATGTTTCTGTTTAACGTTAACGCTTCTTCCTGTTACCTGTCCCTGATCTCTCAGGCAGCGCGTCCACTCGCAAAGCAGACAGCCGCGCCTCTGCTACCGCGGGCGTTTTTCCACATTCGAATATTTATTTTCACCTTCGAAATTCTGTTTTTTAAAACTATTCGAATATATATTCGAATTTAGAATATTCTTTGACAGCCCTAATACTCATGGGAGTTGTAGTGTTAGTGTCACACTTATTTCAGATGCCTTTTGAAAATACTACAATTATTCAACCCGCCAAAGTGGCTAGTTGGAGTGACCATGTTACCCGCCACGACCAAAATCCACCCGCATTTGGCGGGTTGGCGGGTGTTAATGTCAAGCCCTGTATATATATATATATATATATATATATATATATATATAAATTACTCAAAAATAGAAATAGTCTCACACAGAGCAGTCAAAGCAACAAAAAAAATGTTTATGGTTTGTGTTTTTTTTTTTTTTTTGTCATTTATCATTGGACTTTGACAGTGTCAGTCTTCATTCACATGCTGGAAAAGAGCAGCATGAATATTTTGCCTAATATGTTCCTTTTAGACTAAATCAGCCAATTCCAATTTGCTCATTTGAAGTCCGTTTCAAGCTCTGTCTGTTTACAGGCCTTGTTTGGCTCCTCTGCTAACTGACAAAAGTTCAGAAGCAGACAGTTTGTGATCGCTAATTAGCATTAGGAAAAGCGCCGCTGTTTTAGACGGATGGGATTGTGGCGTGAGTTAGTGGAACTGACAAGCTGTTACACCATACATCACCAACACACAGCTTGTAATATCACATATGATGACACTGCTCAGAAAGCACAGTTGAAGCAAACTGACACAAGTCTATCAAACCTTCCCAGAAATCTCTCTCACAAAGTGCAGTTTTTTGGCCACAGTGGTGCTTTTGAACGAGGTCTGCTCAAGGCTGTGGTGTGGAATAATTGATCTGCTAGCTCTGTATTTCAACAGGATATTTTCCTGCTACTGTTCATTAGCCCTATGGGTGGGTGAGGTCTGTCTATGTGGTCTTCTCTCTCTCGCTCTCTTTCTGTCTCTTTAATGAAGCTAGAGCGTGGGATGAGGTCTAGTCTCTCGGCCGCGTGCGCTGCAGTGGGGGTCTCTAAGAGTGATGTATTCACGCTCCCTCTCGTTAGCAGCTGTCGGCTTAATTAGCGCAGATGCTAACGAGACGTTAACAGCATATGGTGGGAGGGTGGGTGGAGTAAAACAGGATGAAGTGGTGGAGGAAACCAGAGTAACTGTTTCGTGTGGGTTTGCGTGAGGCGGAGGAAGACGGCGGGTTTCCTCGTTTCACCGTGCCCATCATAATCACTGCGCTCGGGGGGTCGGTTGAGGAGGGATACAAGCCTAATGCGTCTCGCATGTGACTGCTCTCCGTAAATCATGATTTACGTGTCTCCTGCATTCAAATTTGACCAATCTTTGGAAATTATATCAGATTTTGACTTAATTGACTTAATTTCTGTCTCAGAAACTCATTCCAATTCATTGTAGCTTCGATTGTAGCTTCAGAACCTTTGTAGATTCTGCCTCAGAAACGATTAGCAAGTGTATTCATGGTGGCTTCAGATTTTGTGTGGTAATGTGTAAATCACACAATGCGTTTTCTTTGTAATCTGAAGCTACAATGAAAAAGATTGCTAATTACTAGTTTCTGTCTCAGAAACTCATTACAGATCATTGTAGCTTCTGCCTCAGAAACTAGCGATTAAAACGTTTATTCATTGTAGCTTCAGATTTTGTGTCGTAATGTATAATTCACACAATGTGTTTTATGTATAATCTGAAGCTGCGATGAATAAACTTGCTAATCGCTAGTTTCTGAGGCAGAAGCTACAGTGAATCTGAAGTTACAATGGAGAAGATTGCTAATTGCTAGTTTCTGTCTCAGAAACTCATTACAGTTCATTGTAGCTTCAGATTCATTGTAGCTTCTGCCTCAGAAACTAGCGATTGACAAGTTTATTCATTGTAGCTTCAGATTTTGTGTGTCGTAATGTAGAATTCACACAATGTGTGCTATGTTTAATCTGAAGCTGTGATGAATAAACTGGGTAATCAGTTCTGTAGTTTCTGAGGAAGAAACTAGGGATTAGTGATCTTATTCTCATACCACAAGAACATCTGAAGCTATATTAAATACAATTGCTAATTGCTAGTTTCTGTCTCAGAAACTTGATTGAAGCTTCATTGTAGCTTGTAGATTCAGAACCTCTGTAGCTTCTGCCTCAGAAGCTAGTTTATTCACTGTATTTTGTGTGGTAATGTGTAATTCAGATAGTATGTGCTGTGTGTAATCTGAAGCTACAATGAATAAACTGGCTAGTCACTAGTTTCTGAGGCAGAAACTATAGTGATCAGCAAGTTTATTCACAGTCACACCATTGTAAAATCTGAAGCTGCAATGAATAGGATTGCGAATTGATAATTTCCCAGAATGTAGCTTCAGATTTATTGCCTCAGGAACTTGTGATTAGCAGGTTTATTAATATCTAGTTTCAGATTTTCTGTGGTAATGTGTAATTCACACAATGTGTGCTACATGTAATCTGAATATATAATGAATACGATTTTTTTAAATAGTTTTTTGGTGTTAGGACTTCAACTTAAACATATTTAGTTAGTTAGTTGCCAAAGCAACAATTTTAATATTCTGTGTTATTATTTTTTTGTTTGTTTTACATATTTCCATCTAATATTTATATTTTATTTAATTTCAGCTTTGTTTAGTTTTTAGTTAACAATAACAACCCTGCTGGTTGGTTGCTTTATATCAACAAAATTGGCCAGAATATGTCACTAAATAGACCATAGGTCAGGCTACATAAGGCTAGCTAACTGCTAACGGATGCCTGATTCAAACAGAAACATAAATATGAATACAAATACCCTGTGGTCTGTGTGGGTCCTAATGCCCCAGTATAGTGATGGGGACACTATACTGTCAAAAGAGCACCGTCCTTCGGATGAGACTTTAAACCGAGGTCCTGACTCTCTGTGGTCATTAAAATCCCAGGATGTCTTTCGAAAGAGTAGGGGTGTAACCCTGGCATCCTGGCCAAATTTGCCCAGTGGCCTCTGTCCATCATGGCCTCCTAATCATCACCATATACTGATTGGCTTCATCACTGTCTCCTCTCCACCAGTAAGCTGGTGTGTGGTGGGCGTTCTGGCGCAATATGGCTGCCGTCACATCATCCAGGAGGATGCTGCACATTGGTGGTGGTTGAGGAGATTCCCCCTTCTATGTAAAGCACTTTGAGTGCCGAGAAAAGCGCTATATAAAAGTAATGAATTTATAATTATTATTATTATAAATATGGATAATTAATAAACTCACAAGTTGTTTGTTAGCCAGTGAAAAATGTTGATGCTAATGTAGAAATTAGCCTATCAATCCACATCTCTGCCGCCTCTCTCTCCACACCTATCTGTTCATTTCACAAAGGGGTTTAAGTGCTTCCTCCCAATCGTTAACCTCCATCTATCGCTCTCTCTATTCCCTACGTTTAAACTGTTTGTCTTTTTCGAGAGGGACTTTTTGAGGGTGTGAGAGGCTAATGGTTGTATTGATTGGCAAGTCCTTGTGATTATTTGAAAGCGGTGTGCCATTATAGCCGCTTGTTTTTCACATCTGAAGTGACAGTTTATCAGTAATCAAGTTTTGCTCAATATACAAATCCTGAAATGCATTTTATGTCCGCGTGTTACTATGAAAGGAAAGAAGGGCTATTGATTGCATCATCTTTCACTTTTTATGAGGTGAAAAAATTCACGGTGCATGTATTCATGACATTGTGGAGTCCTAACACACTGTTGTTTCTGACTCTCTTTCTCTACAGGAGTGTGCAGGCGAGCCTCTCTTCATGCTGTACTGTGCTATTAAACAGCAGATGGAAAAAGGCCCTATAGACGCCATCACCGGAGAGGCCCGATACTCCCTCAGCGAGGACAAACTCATCCGACAACAGATTGACTATAAGACGCTGGTCAGTATACAGTGCACAACATTAGCTCACTCATCTGAAGGACTGAGGATGTGTTTTTATGCCTCTCCAATCAAGATGAAATCAAAATTGACCTTATTTGTATTCTTAATAAATGTCACTAGTCCTGTTGTGCACAACTCATGAATATTGTTATAGAGGAAAAAGTAATCTTTTATCAAAAGGACTTTTCACATATTAGATAATTAACCCTGGGTCAAACTAAACCCTGGGTTTTTCTTGCTTCATGCGTCTCACTGCTCAAACTTTACCCAGGGTACATTCATTCTGGTATTCATGAGCTGACTTTTCACACTGTATATTCCTAAACCCTGGGATAACATCCTTATTTGCATATTTGTGGTGTCGGTGTCACTGATTGGACGAACGCAACATGCAACCTGTTTACATAGATTACATGCCCTTTACAGGCTATAAATGTAAGAATAAAATGGTCTCTTCTTCACGCCAATTAACGCAATCACCGTTTGGCGTTTTTCCTCTTAAACATTGAAATGACGTAGCGTATGCAATAGTGCTGTTAACCCTGATTCTAAATTACGAGTGTGCAGTGTTCCTTTACCCAGGTGCAATGATAACCCAGGGTTAAGCGCAGTGTGAAAAGCCCTAAAGTGTATTAACTTTAGCATCCTACTTTTTGCTGACCGTTCCTTCTGCTGATTTAACAAAGTCAATGTGCAGTGAAAACCTCCTGACATGAAAGCTTTTCCGAAACGTAGCCAGCAAAATAAAGTAAAAAAAATGCTGTTTTAAAAAAGATTTTTGCTTATTAAATGAAGTTCCAAATGCAGAGCATTCCAAATCAGTCACTTATGAGATTTTTCAGAAGACAGCGGCCTTTTCAGCTGTGTTTTCATCTTGTTTTTACAGTATTGAGTGTTTTAACTTCTCAAACTAGAAGCTAATGATAAATCGCTCAGACTGATTTATCTTGACTCTTTTTAGACGCTTCATTGCGTGAACCCAGAGAACGAGAACGGCCCTGAGGTGACGGTGAAATGCCTGAACTGCGACACAATCACCCAGGTGAAAGAGAAGCTTCTGGACGCTGTGTATAAAGGAAGCCCTTACTCACAGAGACCCAAAGCTGGAGACATGGACCTTGGTAAGAACTCTTGAGAAAGAGTCATTAGGTCATTCTAAACCCTGGATAGCAAAATCTTGGCTTAACTTGTTTCATGTTTCACACTATTCAACTCTTTGCCCTGGTTTGCAATTAATCCTGGGCAGTTAGGTTTATACTCTACATTTGGAAGCCCTGGGTTAATGTTCTTATTTGCATATTTATGAGGTCAATAAGATTGATTGGTTTTAATAACTGCCTGTCCATCTCTGAAAATGTTTACATGTACAAGTGAACGTTTCTGTGGCTGTACAAAGCACATGAATATTTAATGAGGTCAACACTGAGGCAGTTTATGATTAGTTGTCTGTAGCTAAATAATTCCCTGCACTGCATCATTTCACACTGTATAGTGTGTACCTTTGCCGCTGCAGGTGGGGAGGGTTCCATAACCCAGGGTTAAAAGTGGTGCTAACCCTGTTTCGAAATTACAAGAATGAAACGTTGCATAAACCGGGGTTATGAGTGACCTTACCCAGGGTTAAAAAGACGATAACCCAGGCTTAAATGCAGTGTGATAAGCCCTAGAGAGATTTGCAGTTTGGATGAGTGGTTGGCAGAGCTTTTATGATTCAAGATGGACATATCAATGAAATATTGCATGTTAGGTATGTCAATTAATCAATTAATTATTAAATAATTGTTGATCAAGTAATCAATCTAAATTTTGACTTTAATACTACAAAATGCATATGGAAGATTCCAAATAATATATACACATAACCTACTTTTTAATTCCGATAATATTAATATTTAAAAAAAAAAATGTATATATCTATTTATATGTAATTACAATATTTCATATATATATATATATATATATATAATATTGTAATCACATATAAATAAATATATACAAATATATTGGAAATTAATAATAAAAAAAAACAATAATATATATATATATATATATATATATATATATATATATATATATATATATATAATTAATTTTTTTAATGATTAATTTAAAATATTTTATAGTAAATAATTTTATTAAATACGTTTTTTTTTCTTATGCTTAATGTAAATATTGCCATTTATTTTTTGTTAATGTTCAGTCCACTGAAGTTGAATACATTTAAGCTTTTTAGTATGCATTAATATTATGCATGAATAAAGGAGATGATACAGGAAGACTGATAGAGGAACAGTACATAAATTGTATATATATATATATATATATACACATAGATTTTGATTACTGAACATTTCTGTGCTAAAACGAATTAATCGACAATTGATAACCTAATTCAATTATTAAACAAAATTATTAACAACCCTGTTTCACGTTCTTGTAATCAAATGGCTCTGTTCAGAGAAGGTACTGTCAGCTAATACAAATGTTCAGCTTATCAGCAGCTTGATATAAATGGATGCTGAAGTCACCGTTGTGGGCACCAGGGAAATAGACACTACACCATATCATCCACAGCAAGATCCCATTAGCTAGAGCAGTTCCCAACATGATTGTCATCTGGCTCAGACTGAGTGATGCTATCAGCTGCAGATCTCTTCTGGCTTTGCTCTGCTCTGCTCCTTGGCAGTTGTCTTTCAGAATCTGTTTCGAAATAAGAAACTGCGACTTCCTCCTGCAACAAACAAACAAACAAACAGGAAGGTTGTTTATTGGAACGGTTTGCTTATAAGAGGCTTACAACAGTCATTCCCATGACCTTGATCAGATCCGTCATTTAGATCTGACCCGGAGTCAGACTTGTCACTCAGCCTCTGTTAACAGCAAGTGCATGTTTTCATATCTTTTCCGCTCGGAAAAGTGACTTCACTCTGCACAGGGAGTTTCGGACAAGGTCTGCACAAGGTTATGTGCTCTAAATGAAGCATTTCTAAAGAGGAAAGCTCCCCTCAAGTGGTCAGTTGTCCTTGCTGTGGGAGTAATGTGCGTGTGTACACACATAGCTAGAGCTTGAGTTCAAAATTGTCCCCAAAAGTGAGCTAAACATGACAAAACTGTCTTTGGGAGGCATTTGGGGATGTCCTCAATTGGAAAATGTATTCATAAATAAGCAGCAAGTACTGTTTTTTTAAGACATAAAATGTCACAATTCCCATTGACACACACCTTCATCTTGTTTTCTGTCGCAGAGTGGCGCCAGGGGAGACTGGCGAGGATCATTCTGCAGGATGAGGATGTCACTACTAAGATTGATAATGACTGGAAACGCCTGAACACACTAGCACACTATCAGGTACGGTCACTGTCCACAGCTGAGCAATAATATTAAGGAAAATAAAGATGTCATGGTCAAAGAATGCCAGAATTAGGTGGTGTATTCCGAGCATGACACTCTTCAGGGTTCTCATGGTCATGGAAAACCTTTTTTATATTGTGATCGCCAGGCTTGGAACGTTATGGAAATCTTACTCTAGTCATGGACATTTCTGTAGTGATTTTGTTGTTGTTGTGATCTTTTTGGAGACGTATGTACAAAATAATCTCTTAATTCCAAGGATTGTCACCTGGCATATAAATGGAAAATTATTTTAAAAGTACTTGTGCATTAATCATGAATGACTGTAAAAGTCATGGAAACCGGCTGAATATGATGGAAACACATTTAGAAATTTGTTTTATGGTCTTGACTACAAAAACATGATCAAGTTAACATTTTATTCAAATATCATACAATACCAGTCAAAAGTATGGAATAAGTATGGTTTTTTAAAAAAAAATTTATGATCATCCATGCTGCATTTATTTGTACAAAAATACAGTAAAATGTCTGTCTTTTTCATTTGAATATTTTTTTAAATGTAAATTATTCGTGTGATGGTAAAGCTGAATTTTCAGCATCATTACTCCAGTCTTCAGTGTCACATGATCCTTTAGAAATCATTCTAAAATGCTGATTTGGTGCTCAATTATTAAAAACATTATTCCAAACTATTGACTGGCAGTGTACATCCATTATGATTTTGCAGAGTATGGATTAATGATGTAGATTAATATGTCTGTGAATGTTTTTCTGAGTTATTTGCAGTAATGTTGAGTTCCTCACTGTATTCAGGTAACAGATGGGTCTGTTATTGCCCTGGTGCCAAAGCAAAACTCTGCGTACAACATCTCAAACTCGTCCACCTTCACCAAGTCCCTCAGCAGATACGGTAAGAACTCTGTCTCAACTTCCTGTTTTGATGTTCCCCTCAGAACTTCCACTTCTCGTCTCCTCAGAGACTTTCTTCAGAAGAGCGAGATCACGTCTGCCATATTCACTCGAGAGATTTGTATTTATTGCACCCGGAAGCTCACTGGCCTCCATTTTCCCTTAAAAATGAGGACTCGCGCTTGAAACGTGTCCTCGTGTCTGGATTTCAAAAAGCCGGCGGACTTGATGTTTTTCACTATTCTTTGTGATGATTTTGTTTTGTTTTCCGAGCACTTTGGGTGTTTGTGCGAATAAGAGGTGATGATAGCACAGAACTGAAGGTGTTTTGTTCCTCAACCCCAAAAAAGAAAGCGGATCAGAGAGAAAAGGCTGTTTAATGTCGTCTGTCCTCCTCAGATGCGCGTATCCGTGATTGCCGCAGAATTACATGCACTCAAGCCATGGCTCTCTCATGGCAGACGTCCATTATATTTCCCTTTGAGAGGGGGCTTCATGTCTCGGATAATTCTGCTCAAACACTGGGCGCACATTCGTATTGTCGTTCAAGTCGTGTTTCGCTCGTTGCCATGGAAACGGCAGAGGTTACCGCAGTCGCTGTGGTGTCAGAGTGACGCCAATGCGGATCGTTCTCATTACATGATCTGGGTTTTTTTTTTTCTTTACTTGATTTCCTGGATATGTAAGCTCATGAAAATACCTTTGAACATTGTTCCAAATCCCTTCACACCCCGCTACAGGAAGTGAATTCATATCTTCAATACCCAAATGAGCATTCCTCCCCGGCCTCCAGAATGGACATGGTGATAAGAGCACTGGACAGATATGCATCTCCCTGGGCCTCCGTAATGAAGTTTGACACTGGTACCATTAATAATAAACGATGCATTCACAAGCCGTAGGAGAGAACAGAGGAAGTCTTACTTCAGACTGCTCACAGGGTATTTTTGTATATTCGTGTCATCCTTTATTACCCTGAGCTGAACATTATATGCGATTTGTGTCGCATTGAGGAACAAGATACATACACTTGCTTATTGCTAGCATCACGCAAGCATGAATGGCCTGTTCGACCAGAAACATACTCATAAAAATATAGAAACATACATCTGCAAAGGCAGTTTTTTGGCCAGCGGATGACTAAAATGGGGGTTTCTGTGGTGGATTTCAATATCCAGAAATATATCTGATACAATGCTGATATATACATAGGCAAATAACATATATATCTTTGTTAAAAAGTTTGGGATAGATATTTTTTTTTATGTTTTTGAAAGAAGTATATTATGCTCACCAAGGCTGCATTTTCTTGATCAAAAATGCAGATCTTTTCAAAATATAGTTTATTCCTGTGACGGCAAAGCTGATTTTTCAGCAGCCATAACTCCAGTCTTTAGTGTCACTTGATCCTTCAGAAATCATGCTGGTTAATATTTTTGTGGAAACTGTGATACTTTTTTTCAGGAGTTCAAAAGAACAGCACATCTTTGCTTTAATTTCTTCCAAACTTTTGAGTGGTTATAGCCTGATGAAGTGGAAAGATAACTTTTACTTTCTACACAATACACTAAAACAATCTCTGAATGGACAAATATTGGGCCATCATTTGGCCTGGCTGCATGGCATATTGGTCTGTTGCTAGCGCATTGTAAGCACATGGTTTGTGGGCAGTCGTGGCCTAATAGTAAGAGAGTCAGACTGGTAACCCGAAGGTTGCGGGTTCAATTCTCAATTCCGGCAGGAAATGACTGAGGCAACTAACCCCCAATCACTCCCCGTGTGCCACATAAACAATGGCTGCCCACTGCTCCGGGTGTGTGTGTGTGTGTGTTCACTATGTACTTTACATGTACCGTTGAGGGTGATAGTCACTTTGAAATGTCTTGTGTTGAACTAGATGTTACTTTTCAGTTAGTTACACATCTGAAAACTTGCTTTAAACTTGCTCCGTCAGTGGTTGACTTGATCAAGAAAATGGACTGTAGAAGACCGTTTATGCTAGTGCCCATTCTTCCGGCAACATTACAAACACACAACACGCACTTGCGTTATATTACGAATTTCAGTGCATGAACGTCTGCGTTGACATACTTGCGTAGAGTAAGTTTCAGCCATTAGTGTTTATCTTCCGTTATCTTGTGGTCTCTGTGTTACTTAAAAATGCTCCTTTCCCGGTTTATTTATTATTTATTTGCTTTTCTACTATTATGTTTTTCTAAGCCTTGACTTTTTATGCGGTGTAATATAAAAGCGCTGCGAGAGGCTGAATTAAGCTTACAGTGGCTGTTTCTTTCAAGCACGCCGGCCTGCCAGTCTGTGACTGATTAACTAGACTCCAGACGCGGGACTCTATCTTTCACTCCCACTTGCCACTTAAGGATAGAATAAACCTGAGGGAGTTTTTTGATGGATTCTGCAGATGCAGTATATTCATTGTAGTTTAGGGCATCCACAGGAAATGATCCTTACCCAGAATGCCTTATCCTCAGACAGATTACTGTGCTTAACCATCCATTAGCCAGAGCTCAGCTCCTCTCTGCTCTCATCTTTGATGTGTAACTCCTGTGTATTTAGCAGCCGACTGCTCATCAGATAGAAGAAACCACCGGACTTGATTTACAACCGCCGATGTGACTGTTTTATGCTGTTTATTTTTCGCTTTATATTATATGTATGGGGTCAATACTGCCTGAGATTTCTGAACCTTCCAGATTATGATGAAATAAAAGCAATACGCGTGGGAGGCCGTGCGTTACAGTGATTTTAATGCTATACGAGTGCCAGTAACACCCTTGAACAAGGTAGAATTACTGTAACGCATGGCTTTTTATAGCGTATTGCTTTTATAAAATGGTGGCAGTATCAGGAACATGTTAAAACACATCAATGTTGTAAATAGTGAACATGAAAACGCTTATCTTTCGGCAACTATTATAGTTCCCTCGCCTAGCAAATGTAAAAATAGAGCTATCCATGTTATAAAATGCTAGAAATGATTTAATGATTGACTCTCTTTCTCTTCAGAGAGCATGTTGAGGACGGCCAGCAGCCCAGACAGTCTGCGGTCCAGGACGCCCATGATCACGCCCGATCTAGAGAGCGGGACCAAGCTCTGGCACCTCGTCAAAAACCACGACCACGCAGACCAGCGTGAGGGCGATCGCGGGAGCAAGATGGTGTCAGAGATCTACCTGACACGACTGCTGGCCACCAAGGTGAGCTTTCATGAAGTTTTCTTATTCATGTTTTTAAGAATTTTGAGGTGCGTTTAGTATGCCAGCGACTACTATGCCATGTCACCAGTGGCTGGCTGTTAGGTCACTAGTGGGAAGTCTCACTATTTGTTGCCTAATAACAATTGTGAATGACATTTACAGATGCAACTCCATGTTGTAGACAACCAATCAGTTTTCTTGCCGCTAAAAACCTTTTGGAGGGAAAAGACTCAATATAAATGGAATCATAACATAAGCTGCTTAATATTAAAGATGAACGAGAAACAGCAAGTTATTTATGTTATTTATTTTCAGCAATGCTATTTATCTGTGGTGAAAGCGCAAGTGCCGGTGTATCTGGGTTCACAAAACCATTCAGTCTCTGAGTTTGCAGGGCAAGTACCACCAACTTCTCTTCCATCTTGCCATTGACACTCCACTAGTGGTGGATCACGTGCGCTCAACTGAATTTACTCCTAATGCTTGTTGTTCCTGAAAGTCGTTTTTCATTTGCATAAAGTTTAACATTAGTCAACTTTGTTGCGTCACTGGACATTCCCACTTCTGTCCGCAACGGTTGCTGTCCCTGGAAGTCGCCAGCTTTCCATTGAAAATGAATGGGATTAATGGTATTTTGTCACTGCATGTTGCTGGTAGTGTGAAGGGGGCTTCAGTCTGTCCATCTTGAAGTTTTGAGGATGATAAAAGTTTATGCAAAATTGTGCTTTTATCCTAACCAAATGCAACAAGCAATGATGGACAGAACATTTTGTTGATTGCCTGGTTTCTATTTCTGTTATGCTTGGAAGTCCTGCCTAATGTAAATCTCATTGGTCCAAAATTCTACTTTACATAAATATCAAATATGTTCTGATTGGCCATGATTGTGTCACATCACAGAGCCACATTCAGTGTTGACAGACAACTTGCTTGAATCTCGTCATATCGCATCTGGTTAGGACACAATATAATAATCCTGCTATCTCCTTTTTTCTTTCTGTCTTCCTCCCTCATTCCTCTCTCTCCCCCTTTCTTGGTTCTGTAGCTTATTGCTTTGCCTCCTAATTGTTAGGCTAGGAAAAAATGAAATCAGAATATGTTTACAATCCTCTCGGGTGGTCAATTTTGATACATAATAAAAAACGATAGATAAATGTAATGCTGTAGCGGAAGAGAACAGCAGGAGACAGGTAATTTGTTGTGGATCGAGTGCTTCATGGTGCGTGGTGACAGATCGCGGAATGAATGCTGGGAAACCACGCGGACTGTGACTGTCTGTCTCGTGTACACACACACACACACACTCACACACCAGATTCCTAATCAACACACTCCATATTATCTGAGAGCCACTGCTGTTCTCCCGCTAACAGACATGATGAATAAACCGACATCTCCGGTTCGCTCGAGGGTCTTTAGCGATTTTAGGCCTTTAGTGAGTTTTTGCAAGTTGTGATTGTGTGCAAGTAGCTGTTGTGATCAATATGAAAGGTTCAAAGCTGAGAAAATTACATTTTCAGGCTTTTTCTAGCATTTTCAGTTTTTAATACAGTGGTTGTCAGCTGGTGGAGAAAAAAAAGATGCTAAATGCAAATAATAAAATCCAACTAACTATAATAATGTGCATTAAATTCAATTAAATTAAATAAATGTTAAAAATAAAATAGTTGAAAAAAATTAAATTAAATTAATTTTAAAATAATAAAATACAAATAATTCAACTTTTAAAATAGATGAGAAGATGGTTCCCGAAATCTTGTGTTGATGATATTAACAGTCAAACTCTATGGTATATTTCTTGTTAATATTTGCTCATTGTTGGACTTGTGCAGTTGATGGCAATCAAAAACATTTCAATATTTATTTTAAATCTGTATGATAAATTTTGGTATTTTTGGTGCAACTTGATGACAAAATCTTGGTCTGTTGAGAACCACTGATTTTATATTTATTTTACATGAAAAATAGGACATTTAACAGGCATATTCATTAAAGGGGTCATCGGATGCAAAATTCACTTTTATATGGTGTTTTTATATAAATGTGTCTTTACAGTGTGTGCATCCGATGACCTCTTTAAGAGTTTTAGGTAATTGTCAAGACACATCTGATTTCTCTCACTACAGGGTACGTTACAGAAATTCGTCGATGATTTGTTTGAGACGATATTCAGCACGGCACACCGTGGCAGTGCCCTCCCTCTCGCCATCAAATACATGTTTGACTTTCTGGATGAGCAGGCAGACAAACACCAAATCACAGATTCAGATGTTCGGCACACCTGGAAGAGCAACTGGTGAGGAGCGACGCTGTTTAAGACATTAGTAAAAACTGCTGTTTTGTG
Source organism: Squalius cephalus (assembly GCF_949319135.1). Lineage (NCBI taxonomy): Eukaryota > Metazoa > Chordata > Actinopteri > Cypriniformes > Leuciscidae > Squalius > Squalius cephalus. Next base: position 27,011,856 of record NC_137139.1, read on the forward strand.
AAATCAGCTAGACTTTGTTCTCATTATCTACCCATTGCCTTTCCCTCGTCCTCAGTTTGCCGTTAAGATTCTGGGTGAATGTGATCAAGAACCCTCAGTTTGTGTTCGACATCCACAAGAACAGCATCACGGATGCCTGTCTCTCCGTAGTCGCCCAAACCTTCATGGACTCCTGCTCCACATCTGAACACAAGCTCGGCAAAGATTCCCCCTCAAATAAGCTGCTCTACGCTAAAGATATTCCCAACTACAAGAACTGGGTAGAAAGGTAAGTGGGCAGAGATCCTGCTTAAGATACATCTAGCACAAAATTGCCCTATTAGACCTTAATTATAACCTTCAAAGACGCAAATTATTATGCTCATTGGGACCTGCTGTCTTGCCGTCCTGCAGGTATTACTCAGACATTGGGCGCATGTCCGCCATCAGTGATCAGGACATGAGCGCTTATCTCGCGGAGCAGTCCAGACTCCACCTGAGCCAGTTCAACAGCATGAGCGCCCTCCACGAGATCTACTCCTACATCACCAAGTACAAAGACGAGGTAAGAGAAACAATCGCAGTGATCCAAACGGAATTCAAGTATTTTGTTTATAAAAATAGTATGCATACAGTAATGCGCAGTGCAAAAAAAGATTAAATAGGTATATAGTATGCAACAAAGATTTCACACACGTTGTCACGTGGCCACACTGTTGCAAGATTCATCTAGTTATCATCACAGAAATAAATGGTCCATTTTTGCATAAACATTTCATAACCTTTAGCAGAGATATTTGAGCAATATTGGACTCAAAATTCCAGCTGATATCACTTCCAGTTCATTTTGATAATAGAAGATCAAGTTGAGCACATTATTTCATACAGTGTGCTCTGGTTGCACATTGTACATTTTAGGAACTAGGTAGTAGCTATTTAATTCATCCAGAAAATCCACTTGCTATGCACAGTATAAATGCTGCCTACTACTTTTCTTTGAAAAATAGTATGTAGTATGTCATTCTGAAGATATTTCAGAGGGAAAGATGAAAAAAATGATTTCTTCTCTGACTAGTACATCAGAATTCAACCAAAGCAAGCCAGAATAGGCTGTTAAAATGGCAAAATCTGAAATCTAACACTTTTAATACATGGCCACTCAGATACAGGTTTATCCATGTAGCCCTTCACACGTAACGCCATCTGACAGCACACACGAGATCATGTGTCAAAAGCAGTGACTCATTCCAGCCAGGCTGGATAAATGGAGAGATAATGAGCCGCCGAAGGAGACCATTTAGTTCTACCTCATACAGAAATGAGGGTGTGTGTGTTTAGTGAAAAGAAATAGACACAGTGTGTCTGCATAATTATTCCTACATTTACTACTGTTTCTTCACCCATTAAGCAGATATAAAAAGGTGTCCATATGTAGCACCTAGCCCGTTTTTTTTTTTTTTTTTTTTTATGATTTAATTTCCATCTTCCATTTCCTTACTTTCAGGATAGTTTAGTCTAACACAACTCATCAAACATCATCTCTCTGCTCTATGAAACTGCTCTCCTTCTCTCTGTCTGACATTAATACACTGCAGCTGGTTGCGTTTTAAACAGCCGTTTATGTTCATTAGTCTTTATTATCCAGATGCACACGTGTCCACATGAACACCCTCGCTGAACCTGCGTGAAAACAGGAGGGAAATTAGCAGTCCATTATCTGACGCTAAGGGTGTTGGAGATTCTTTTCTTTCCCATTTCCTTTACGTTTAGACGCTTGCTTTTTTGGTTAAACCACACAGATGGGTGTTAGCATCGCTCGCTGTTTCACAAACAACTTCTGAAAGGCGTGATCGGCACATTTGCATTTCCATCTCTAGAAAAACATTTACCCAAAGGGAGCGATGAAGCCCAGTGGTTAAAGATCTTGCCTGGTAACCAAAAGATTGTAGGTTTGAACCTCAACTTCTTTAAAGTCAACATGAAATCAATATTAGTGCCATGATATGTATTACTACATTTAAATTAGCTCTTCCTCTAAAACAAATTTCCCTTTCAGCTGTCATCAAGACCTCAATTCCCATTGCATAAAATCAAGTTGTAATGGGTTGCGAACACTTTCATGTTGACTTTAAGGCTTTTATGCTGTCTTAAGTCCTCTGGGAAGTTTACTTACGAGGTCAGAAATGGTAACTGCGATATAATGAGAGTTCCAGTGGCTTTGTTCAGAATTTGGCATAATTTTATACAGTGTACAGTATGTACAGTATATCGCTTTTTTGCATCCTGACTAACACAAAAAGAATCTTTTAGCACTTGTACAATAAAATAAAGACCAAATACCCACATTAAGTGTGTAAATTGAGACTTTTTTTGCATATTTTATCATTGTTATGCTGCCATAGAGAGAATTGTGTAAACGTAAATTTAAAGGTGCAGTAAAAAAGTTTTTTTTTTACATAAAAATACCATAATATGTTAGAAAAAAAATCTAAGTTCACATACTTAGATGGGGGTGAAACAACTGCAGTACCCATTTCAACCACTAGTTGTCAATATTACGTATTGCACCTTTAACACAGGCCTCATAAACCAACTAAAGTACTCACTACCCCTGTGAAAGCAATCTAATTTGAGGTAATTTCCTCCTCTACAGATTCTGTCCGCGCTTCAGAAGGATGAGTTAGCTCGGCGACAGAGACTGCGCAGTAAACTGGAACAGGTTATCGACACCATGGCTCTGGCAAGCTGAGGACCCCCTCCCCATCTCTCCGCCCACCTCAGCTGGCTTCCTCTGACCTCCTGAGCCCATCCCAGAGCCTCGCCCACACTCATACACACACACACATACACACACACACATGCACACACACTAAGCTAACGGACTGCAAGGACAGAAGCAGTACACTGGAGACCCCTTAGCCCAGGGTGGAAATCCTGTTTTATCACTTCCTTTGAACTTAACACGCACCAGAATGTCTCCCTGGACGCCACGTCCAACCAATAGGATTTCGTTTTTCGGATTTTTATCATTTTGGAGTGTGTGTTGAGCCACGCTTGTGTGCTTTTACTCACCAAGGATGTCTTGTATTATGAGCCAGAAGACCTTAAAGCCCACGAAGGATAAAAACAGTGTTTTTTTTTTTTTTTTGTTTTTTAGTAAACGGTATTTTGTTTTAGCGCTTACATCACATCTTTTTTTTTTTTTTTTTTTGCTCTTTGGGTTGATCGAAGGACTCACTTGATCCAGTCTCCTGCCACTTGTGTTACTGCTGAATTTGCACAATTTACAGGAACTAAAACAAATGAAAATGATATAAATATATATATAAATGTGTATAGATATATAAATACAACTGCATTTTTATACAAAAAGAGTGAAAAGATGCGTACAAAGTTTTCCATTTTAACATAGAAAAGAATAAGATGAATTTGATATTTGAAACAAAGACTGAACTATGACAAAAAAATATTGAAAAAAAAATGTCCTGTGCCATGTTTTATTTGAATGTTGTTAGTGCAAAAAATGATTTTCTTTAGATAAAATGTGTTATTTTAATGTTGACTACCCTAGTGACTGAAGAACTGAGAGTGAAAAAAACAATGTGCAAAAAAGAACAAACTCAGACAAATGTGTTCCCATGTGGTACCTAGTGTTTTTGGAGGGAAATGTCCTCACGAAAAACAAAGGGTTCATTGTTTATTTGGTGGATGAATCTGTGTATTTAGTTTGTACACTTATTTCAACCTTTATTGCTATTATGGGTTTCAGTCTGAAAGACACTTCAGGACATATTCTTTGCTATTCCGTGCAAGAACTTGATCGATAATTAATAATTGGCCCTTTTCATCTTCATTTCTCATTTTAAAAACATGAGCACTCTAAGCCTCTGTAACTTTTGCACAAATCAGTCTAGAATGAAGGAAAACTTGAGATTGAAGAACCGAAGAATGTGTTCCGTTACTGATGATGTCACAATCTGGCATTTTGAGAAGATTCTGTGACATCACTGTAAATGTAGCAAATGTTATTTCCATGCAGTTCCACATCTTTAGCAGCCTCTGTTTTTTAAAAGCTTAAGTCAATGGTTTTAAAGCCAAATGATCATACGTGAATGTTACATATCCATGAAAACTGGTAGTTAAGCTTAAAGCAAGGTGGTAACGTTCTTAAACGGCCATCGTGTCAGCACTAAGTTAGATTTTTTTTTGTGAAGTAGAACCCTTTTAAGGAGTATTTTTAATTTATTTTTCTGTTCAATTTGAGCTTATAAGCTACATTGCTTCCTTATGCCATTTAAAAAAAAAAAAAAAAACTTTTTGTGCTTTGTCTTGATCGTTTTGGTTTTCAACAGTCCACTAACTAATTTCTATCAAGATTGGTGATTTGCAGTGTTACAAATACAAATGTGAAGCGATTCTCAAACTGTTTCAGGGGTATCAAGCAGATGAAGTCGAGTTCTGCTTTACTTTTCTTCGCCACCTTGTTTGTTTTGGAGTTTCTCTTTATCTTCTCTCTTGCGAGCGTCGGTAACTCTGTGAGAATGTGTATTGCAGTGACTCGCTTTCATGTGCTGCAGCAGTTCTCTTAAAGCCAGTCGTGTTCAAACAAGAGAAAGCCTTTCCTCCTTTGGCTTTCCACTGAGATTAAAGCAGATGTAGACTTTCTGAGATGTGATAGAAACATCTTTGAAAGATTTAGGTCAGAAATCTAATGAGAGAGAGAGAGTGAGTGAGACGCACGAAACCGAACGTTTGACGGGTTCTCGCTCGCTTTACCTCAGCTATACATCAGGGTTCATTCCAGCTGGGAAAGTAATACAGAATCACTCTTTACGCATTTATTTATTTTGGGATTAAGGTTTACATTATTGATTTTATGCCATTGCGATTTCTCCTAATCAACCGGGAGCAGGTCTCCACAAATCTCTAGAACGGTAAAGACAATCTCTCTTTAGATTCCAGATGCTCACCTGTAGGAACTGCATTCGTTTTCAGCACAGATGTCAACCGAAAATGAATTTGTTTGCTTGTATGTGTTTAGCTCTCATAAACCCTTAGCGATCATTTCTGTCGTCAGTTTTAGTGCAAGATCAAGTTACATGGAAGGAACCATGGATGAAGTAGCTAAATAGATAGATAGACTTCCTATCTAAGTGAACATACACACTACTGTCTTAATGTTAACAGTAGAAGGAGAGAGCTGGATGTATAGCGTTACAGGTCAGGTGACTTGGACCCTTCTTTACGTTTTCATTTTCAGTAGATGAGTTTCTGCATGCTTCCACATTACAAAATGGTTTGAGAATACAAGCATGCTGTTCTACTTTCATTCCAAAGGCCGATTATGTTCATTCTACATATCATAAAGTACGGTCTGGCCATGTGTTATTTTTTCTTTTACTATTGTCGTTTTCTGGATGGGAAAATCTCGATGTGCTTTGTGCTTTGTTAGCAGGACTTTGGTGTTGGTGATTGTAAAGCAGCTGGTTGCATTGTAATGTCTCAGGACATGTGTTTCACTTTGATGTCGTCTTTGCGTTTCTTTTCATTCAGTTTGTTTCCATGACGAGTGCTATCTTTGATTTTCAGTCGTTTTTAGATGTTGAGTTGTGGAACATGTGGAATTCTTCAGAGATATTCTAACATTTCAAAGATTTCGCTTTGTAAAGTATTTGAGTGATGCCTCTTATTTTGCGACACTTGTTTTGAGAACTACTTTGAGTACAGGAACAAACAAAAAAAAGACGTTGCAGAGGGAAAACAAGCCGAACAGAAGGTGTTTCAGACTCACAGAGTTTTCGTTTCGCACAGAGTGCCTTGTCAACTCCTCCCTCGTTTTTCTCATTACCCAGAGTCCATCTCTTTCCATACGCCTCTTTATCGTTGCTGGCCACGCCCTCTTTCTTAAGCTCCTCCTCAGTCCAAAAGACCAATCCGGTTTTTGATTTCCGCTCATTGTGTTTCCAGATTGAAGAAACAATCCTTTTTTGGAAGGATGAATTAATTTAAACGTAGGAACAAAATGTGAGCATGTAGATTTCAAAGAAAACGAAAACTAAAGAATTTTAATACTTTATTAATTCTGATACCTTTTGAAGAGTTTCAGACTTGAATCAACTGTGACAGGTTGGCTGTTAAATGCTCATTGTGTAAATATTGTGCTCTTTCCTATTTTGCAAATTTATTATGTGTAAATAAACATGCATCAAGGAGAGATTAAACATTTTTCGCTAAAATTGCTTGTGTCCCTAGTCTTCTTATTCTAATTTATCATGCTTCATGATGTGTGATTTGACAAATGTTTTTTTCAGTCAAATTTGACGATCTTTCTAAAGGTACACATTTCACATTAGTGAAACTTTGTAGGCAAAAATGGTTCATTGTCAGTAGTCTAGTGATGCATGAAGGTTGCTTTCCAACAAAAAGCAGCTTTAGCAGCGAATTCACGTGATGTGACTGTAGGATTGAAAATAGGATAGATAGTTGCTTTACTGTTTCCACCCCCTCTTTCTACCACAAGGACCATTTGGAGTTCCTAAAGGCACATAGGTTTCTGACAGTGATCTAGGCCTGTAGGCCAAAATGTTTGTACTTTGGGGGTCGATGAGTTGTCACACCTTTAGTGCGGTGGGGGAAGTGTAATTATCTGATTGGTCAGTTTGAATGTCTCACATTTGGGTTTTAGTCACATGGTCAGGGAAAGGATAAAAGAAGATTGGAACTGTTGCTCTTTCTCTCTTCTTCTCTGGGTCCCTTTCTTGGGTCTCTCTCTCTCTCTCTCTCTCTCTCTCTCTCTCTCTCTCTCTCTCTCTCTCTCTCTCTCTCTCAGGTAACATTTTTCATATATGCTGGGTACAATTAATAATATAAGTTATCATCATCTCATACATCTATTTTGTAACTATTTTAAGAGTAACCATAACCATATTTTGTTATTAAACCTTTTCAATTACAACTAATGCGCTAACAAGTTTTGATTTGGTATTGACTTTGAAGTGCTACAAATTGCAATACAATATCATCACTTTCTATAGCAACGCTCTCCCACAACTGCGCTTATTTCCGTCGTTTGTATAAGTGGCAGTGGGTGGAACAGACAAGAAATGTGCAGTTTTCTACCATCTTGCTAATAACGTTTCTTTAGTCATTCGGCAGTCTTGCAGCCTGGACCACTGCAGGAATTCCACCATTACATGACCAACTTGAACCCAGTGGAAAATCTCTGAGGGGGAATTTTTTTAAACTCCCAATTCAGATTCCTAATGAAATGACTGGATTTCGAATGTAACATTTTGTCAACTAACAGGAAATGTGACCACACATTAAAGGATTAGTTCCCTTCAGAATTAAAATTTCCATATAGTTTACTCACCCCCACGTCATCCAAGATATTCACGTCTTTCTTTCTTCAGTCGATAAGAAATTAAGGTTTTTGAGGAAAACATTCCAGGATTTTTCTCCATTTATAATGGAGTTCAGCAGGAACCAACGGGTTGAAGGTCCAAATTGCAGTTTCAATGCAGCTTCACAGGGATCCCAGTTGAGGAATAAGTCTTATCTAGCGAAACGATCGGTCATTTAAAAAAAAAAAAAAACATTTATATACTTTTTAACCACAAATGCTCATCTTGCACTAGCTGCGATGCGCCACACATTACATAATCACGTTGAAAGGTCACGCGTGACATAGGCGGAAGTACAGACCTAGTGTTTACAAAGCGAACATGCAAAAACTCAAACATCCTTTACAAAAAAAAAAGTAAAACAACGATGTCGGACAATTTTGAAGTTTTTGAAATTTTCCGCCTACGTCAGGTTACTGCCTGACCTTTCCAACATGATTACGTAATACGCGAAGTCTTGCAAGACGAGCATTTGTGGTTAAAGTATATATATTATATATTTTTTTGTGAAAATGGCCGATGGTTTGGCTAGATAAGACCCTTATTCCTCGGCTGGGATCGTGTAGAGCCCATTGAAGCTGCATTGAAACTACAATTTGGATCTTCAACCCGTTGGTTTTCGTTGAAGTCCACTATATGGATAGCCTGGCAAGCCAGACCTACATCAAGATGTTAGGTCTGGAAACTCACCATAGACGCGGTTTAATCCGAGGGGCGGGATAAACGGCTGTCTTTCAAATTCACTCTGCACGCAATAGGACAGCGCTTCAACCAACCAGAGCGTTTTCCCAACAGCGGAGCTTAGTTGATAGATTCAACTTTTGCCATATCTGGCCGGCAAAACGACGAACACATCTTCCTTTTTTTAAAAATGACTTAAGTGCCGTTCTTTGCTCTTTTCTCAAAGAAAAACTTAACTCCAAGTCCTCCAGAGTCGCGGCCAAAGCCGATTCGAAAGACCATTGTTCTCCATCAGCAGCAGTCATTCTTTGTTTTCAAGTGGCAGCCGTCGCAACTCTGTCATCATATGTTAAGCCCGCCCCCGCCTACTCTATACACGACGTGATTGGCCTGACCCAATTTAGGTTTTTGCAGCTAGAAGGTCTATTGAGAGTTGCTAGACCCCCCTGGCTGCGAAATACATTTTGCTGCCGCTAGGGTGCGTCTAGATTTCTAGGCTACTATATGGATATATCCATAATAAATGTGCATATTTTACATTCAATACTGAGAAATATCAAAAATATTTACAGTTGAAACATTTATTGATAAATAATCTATAAATCACCTATATGCAAATGTGAAACAAGGAAAGGATTGGGACCGGCCCCATTTCAATTGTCTTTTGTGTTGTCTTAGAAGGCAACCTATGTAGAGAGTAGTGATCAAACTAGGCTTTGAAACGCCAGTGAGCCAGTATGTGCGAATGTTTATCTGATACTGTCCTGACATTTGAGTCCCAGTAATGATGGAGGAACTGAGATTTGGCTCTTTATTCAGCTCACTGAGCCCCGCCAGATGAAACTGCCCCCATTAGTTTGGAGCATATAATCGCTCAGACTAATTCAATTAAAACTCTTTTTGAAGGAAAGCTCAAATTGCCCTATGATTGCGAGCCCACCGAGTCTTTAAATGATTCTGTCAGACTCAAATGTGCATGTACCAGTAAAGCTGTGATTTATGGCTGCCTGGCAGTGGATGTGATTTTCTTTCCTCTAAGCAGTTACAGTCAATGACGGCCGCCGCGAACAGCCAGAGCAATTAAAGCTCCATTCCACTTTTGTTACTTGATGAGCATTTTGAGTGACACAATGATGCTCTAAGACTCACAGTGAATGGCTTCACGTGCATGCATCGCTTTCCTTTTCAAGCACCTTTTCCTTTCCTTTTCAAGAAGTGTTCATTTGCTTGGTTCTATTAGTGCTTTCTATCCAGATATCAGCAGGCCTGGTTTTGATTGTTTAAGTGAGTGGAGGCATTTAGTGGGTGCCCAGCTAACAAAAATATTTGCACATCTGCAAAGTTGAAGTTCAAAGCAAAGGGAGATATTTTCTTTTACAGAAATCGCTTTTTAAGGACTACAACAAATGGCTGGTAGGGACTACAATGAGCTTCTTCACGGGTTAGCACATCACTAACGCTAAAATTTACATAAACCCGCCCCCGGGAACGTGATTTATAGATTATCATGACAGAATATGCTAATCAATGACTATAAGATAGTTAACTCCACATCAGCTACATAAATAATAATAATAATAATTCGTTACATTTATATAGCACTTTTTCTGAGACCTCAAAGCGCTTTACATAGAAGGGGGGAATCTACTCAACCACCACCAATGTGCAGCATCCACTTGGATGATGCGACGGCAGCCATATTGCGCCAGAACGACCACCACACACCAGCTTACTGGTGGAGAGGAGACAGTGATGAAGCCAATCAGTATATGAGGATGATTAGGAGGCCATGATAGACAGAGGCCAAGGGGAAAATTTGGCCTGGATGCCGGGGTTAAACCCCTACTCTTTCGAAAGACATCCTGGGATTTTTAATGACCACAGAGAGTCAGGACCTCGGTTTAACGTTTCATCCGAAGGACGGTGCTCTTTTGGCAGTATAGTGTCCCCGTCACTATACTGGGGCGTTAGGACCCACACAGACTGCAGGGTGAGCGCCCCCTGCTGGCCTCACTAACACCTCTTCCAGCAGCAACCTAGGTTTCCCAGGAGGTCTCCCATCCAGGTACTAACCAGGCTCAGTCCTGCTTAGCTTCAGTGGGCAACCAGTCTTGGGCTACAGGGTGATATGGCTGCTGGCTTAAAATAAATTCATCAACTAACCATTCAGAAATGTGCTGTTGCATTCTGCATGTTGTCACTTTTTCTTGAGTCTCTCCATCTTTGTCCGCGACTCTGGTTTGAACATAAAAGGCTAAACGTTTTTTTGATTTTCAGTGAGTGTCTATGTGAGGTAAGCGGAGCCCTCTGTACCATGAAGGGAGCAGCAGCTCATTTGCATTTAAAGGGACACACACAAAAATGGCGCGTTTTTGCTCACACTCAAAAAGTGACCATTTTAATATGGGGGAGACCGGGGACAGTTGCAACAGGGGGTGGTTGCAACATGTCATTTTTCTCCAATCAGAAACAAGCTAGAGTGATGACACTCACACTGCACATGCACAGTTAGACCCTCCACCTACCAAGAAAACAGTAGACATATTCAACATCTGCTGCTGCATTTATTGAACAAAACTTGTTTTGGAGGTATGAAAGTACATTTTTTCATGAGATGTATTTTTGTCATACTGTCCTGAAATTTTGTATGAATTAATCAAAACTTACTTTGTTTGAATTATTGTTTTGTTGACTTCTAAGTGACATGGTTAGCATGTGTCAAAGTCAGTGTGTCTAGCAGGAATATGATGTTCTGTCATGGCTGATAGGGTTGGGGACGGTTGCAACAAGTTATAAATTGCATGTTTAATAAAAGTTTGTTGCATTGCAAATTGTTCAATTCTTCCTGTATGACACTTAAATATGGAGAGATTGAATAGCATCTGTAACACCTGCACACTGAATCTGTGTAGGCCTATGTTCTACACATAAACAAACAAAACTCAATAACTGTTATTTGATAAATATGACTAAATAAATAAATAATAGGCTATAATAATATTATTGAAATAAATAATACTATAATATTATAGTAGGCCTAAAACAGTTAATATTTTCAGAATTCTTTGCTCATTGAGACAAAAAGCTTAAGTTAATTAATGAAATTTAAGGTATTTTTAATCATGTTGCAACCGTCCCTGGGTTGTGTTGCAACTGTCCCCTGGGTCGGGGTCAGTTGCAACATCTGACTTCTTCCATTCAAATAAATACTGTGAATGATATGTCATATATAATCATCTTTAAATGGTATGGGTAATTAGCAGACAGATGCAAGTTTAATATATACAAATTTGGTTGGTCTAGTCCAAATAGTCTCTGAGTAATTGAGAGAAATGCAAAAAGTGTTGCAACTGTCCCCGGTCTCCCCTGCTATAAAACAATATCTGTGGGGTATTTTGAGCTAAACTTCACATACACACATCAGAGACTTACATCTTGTGAAAAGTGCATTATAGGACCCCTTTAAGGGAATATTTATAATTTTAGAAACATTATGGGAATGTTACATTTGAATGTTCTCAAAACATTCTGAAACAAGTAGTAACATTTAAAAAATATTAGACAAACATCCAAATAGAACTGTAAAAAAAAAGAAAAAGGGAAAAAAAAAAAAAAAAACACATTCCATTAATCCTAGCATCCATGAACCAGAAAACCTACATGAATGCATAAAGGGGGTCAAAACAACCCGTATTGGAATTATTATTATTATTTTTTTTTTTATTATTATTATTTTTTTTAAAAATGAGGTGTCCTATTAATGAAATAGTTTAAATAAGTGATGCTACATAAATGTTTTAATATATCAAATGTTTATTTGTCCACTTTCCTTGTACAGTAAATGCATTACAAAATATATATTTTTCTTTTTTAAGATGCAGTTGTACTTTTTCATAAACTCAAAATAATCTAAAATAATATAGATCTACTCTAAAGTATATTCCAGTTTGAACCTTCACTCCCCAAATTTCTCACAGACCATTGAATATAATATATATATATATTTTTTTTTAGACATTTCACATAAGATTTGCACATTTCTAAGCATAACTTTTGGGCAGAGTTTGCACCTCTTCCTTTGTCTGGGCCTTCAGCTGTCCTTACCTATAGCCTTCATTTCTCTACTCATCTACTGAGTAGCTTCTACATTTGATGAAAACGTTATGACTGTTACAAAAGTATGCATGTGTATAGTATGAATATTATCACAACGACTGTTTAGCTAAAAAAATTGGAAGCGAATGGCATCGGAAGCCTCGCACATTCAAGTTACAAATGGGCGCACCTGCTCTTACGTTAAAAATAAGGTGGATACTGTCAAACGTGTGATTTATTCACATCAGATAGTTGCATCCATATCAACCAAGGTAAACATGGTGTGTCTTGGCAGGGCAACCAGAGCTTGATGGGAAAGAAACCATAAACATAAACTGGGAGGACTGGGAGAGTGATGGACGACAGCTGTGAATCGGGGTAGAGTCTGGATCTTCTCTTGCATGAGCGCTGGCTCTCCAAACACATTTCTTCAGGTGTTTTCAAGCTGGATTAAATGAGCGGTGAAGATTTTTGTAGTTCATTTTCACACATTCTGATTTAGTTCATCACAATGTGCCAAACAAACACTTGGAATTTTGAGTTTACAGCTGTCTTTTGGGAAAAGAACTAAATAGTATAGTTGTTTTAAGATGAATCGCATGAAAACGTGACAAGGTCATGCTTAACCCCAGGAATGTGTGTGTGTGTGTGTGTGTGTGTGTGTGTGTGTGTGTGTGTGTGTGTGTGTGCATATATATATATATATATATATATACAAGTAATATATCATATTTTGGTAGCACTTTATTTTAAGGTGACATTTATGCTAACATGTAGCCTATTTACTAATAACATTAAAATATGCATAATTACAAGTAACTAACCCTAAACGTAACTCAAGCCTATGAGTAGCCTTCATGTCATATTACTCAGTAATTATTTGAGTAAGTACAATATAACTACCTCACCTTAAAATAATGTGTAACCCATATTTTTATATTACAGTAAAGATAAAGATGTTTGTATGACCAAAAGGATTTTTGAGGGAAAATGTGTTTAATTTTCAAAAATAATGAGTATGACTAATAATGAATCATGAAAATGTTACAAAGCAAAACAAATGTTATTGATGTTGGTACAAAAATAGACATAATTTACTGCTTTTTTCTTTTCTTTATTGTTCTGAGGGGCTGTTTACACGACACCATTTTCAACTAAAAACGTAAAACGTTTTAATGCGTTTTGGCTGTTCGTGACAATGGCGTTTTGGGTGCCTGAAAACGCAAACTTTTGAAAACGGGTTTCATAGTGCAAGTTTTTGAAAACTGTCTCCGTTTGAACCACAAAAAACGGATCTCTGAAGACGATGGCGTCATGCACATGCGTATTACGTGTTCAGTCTCGTTTCAATGCCATCTAAAGACCTGGCAGCAGAAAACAGCTTTTTTTGTCTTTTTCGTGTTTGAAAGGGATCGTTTGTCGTCTGTACGCTGGAAAACTTAAATGAAAAACTTGAGTGTGACCCATTTGCTGATATTTCACAGCCTCTAACAAGTTCGTCTTATCTCCCGTTCGCCTTATTTCCTCCATATTTTTTCTTCTGCTTTTCTATTCCTCTCTTTCAAGGCCTCCCGCTGACAGACAGACTCTTGAATGTCTGATGGTCAGAATAAAGAGACACAGATGTGGACAATTATCTTCCCGCTCACTCATGCGCGCAGCACGCTTCTCTCACCCGGCTCTCGGCGGGTCTCTGAGGACAGGGGCCGCTGATGAAGCCGTGGGATCGGCCCCTGGAATCATCACACCTGCGTGAAGGTAATAAGATGGCTGTCGCTGAGAGCCGGTTTGATTACCGAGCTCGGAGACGTGGAGTGTGATTGGCAGTGGAATGTAGACAGTGTGATTAGGGGGGACGGATCTTGGCTGTTATTTCTCATGGTGCAAAGGTGTCGAACGTGTAGATGTTGTAAATATGTCGACGCATCGGTTCTGGCTGAGTCAGTCGTTTACGACACAGCTTGGCGTGTGCCATCTGTATGCCATAGTGACAAGTTTTATTCAGAGATCTCCAAAAACAGATTAAATGACATCATCTTCACAGAATTAACCATTTCGAATAAGAGTAGGCAGAATCCACCAGAAATGAACAAACCACACTTTTATTTTATTTTTGATATAATTTAATATTTTTAATGTAACTTTAATGTTCGATCCTTCAGAAATCATTCTGATTTGCTGATTTGCTGCTCAAGAAACATTTATTATTATTATTATCAATGTTGAAAACAGTTGAGCTGCTTAATATTTTTGTGGAAACCTAAATACACTAGCATTCAAAAGTTTGGGGCAAGTAAGATTAAAAAAGAAAATAAAAGTCTAAAAATTAATATCATCATCAAGGATGCATTGAATTGTTCAAAAGTCACAGTAAATACATTTATAATGTTAGAGAATATTTCTATTTTAAACAAACTGTTCTTTTGAACTTCATAGAACCCTGACAAAATGTGTCACACGGTTTCTACAAAAATACTAAGCAACTGTTTTTAACATTGATTATAGTTCTTTGTATTAGCTCTTGGCAAATTCTTGCTTGTTTTAAAGTCCCTTTGCTTGTTTTAAAGTAATGTTGTTTATATGTACACTCAAAGGATTATTAGGAACACCATACTAATACTGTGTTTGACCCCCTTTTGCCTTCAGAACTGCCTTAATTCTTCGTGGCATTGATTCAACAAGGTGCTGAAAGCATTCTTTAGAAATGTTGGCCCATATTGTATGGATAGCATCTTGCAGTTGATGGAGATTTGTGGGATGCACATCCAGGGCACGAAGCTCCCGTTCCACCACATTCCAAAGATGCTCTATTGGGTTGACATCTGGTGACTGTGGGGGCCATTTTAGTACAGTGAACTCATTGTCATGTTCAAGAAACCAATTTGAAATGATTCGAGCTTTGTGACATGGTGCATTATCCTGCTGGAAGTAGCCATCAAAGGATGGGTACATGGTGGTCATAAAGGGATGGACATGGTCAGAAACAATGCTCAGGTAGGCCGTGGCATTTAAACGATGCCCAATTGGCACTAAGGGGCCTAAAGTGTGCCAAGAAAACATCCCCCACACCATTACACCACCACCACCAGCCTGCACAGTGGTAACAAGGCATGATGGATCTATGTTCTCATTCTGTTTACGCCAAATTCTGACTCTATCATCTGAATGTCTCAACAGAAATCGAGACTCATCAGACCAGGCAACATTTTTCCAGTCTTCAACTGTCCAATTTTGGTGAGCTAGTGCAAATTGTAGCCTCTTTTTCCTATTTGTAGTGGAGATGAGTGGTACCCGGTGGGGTCTTCTGCTGTTGTAGCCCATCCGCCTCAAGGTTGTGCGTGTTGTGGCTTCACAAATGCTTTGCTGCATACCTCGGTTGTAACGAGTGGTTATTTCAGTCAAAGTTGCTCTTCTATCAGCTTGAATCAGCTTCTCTTCTGACCTCTAGCATCAACAAGGCATTTTCGCCCACAGGACTGCCGCATACTGGATGTTTTTCCCTTTTCACACCATTCTTTGTAAACCCTAGAAATGGTTGTGCGTGAAAATCCCAGTAACTGAGCAGATTGTGAAATACTCAGACCGGCCCGTCTGGCACCAACAACCATGCCACGCTCAAAATTGCTTAAATCACCTTTCTTTCCCATTCTGACATTCAGTTTGGAGTTCAGGTGATTGTCTTGACCAGGACCACACCCCTAAATGCATTGAAGCAACTGCCATGTGATTGGTTGATTAGATAATTGCATTAATGAGAAATTGAACAGGTGTTCCTAATAATCCTTTAGGTAAGTGTATATATGTGGTGTTTATGCTTTAAGACAAACCATGTGCAAATTCATCAGTCAACACCATTGCTGAGTATTTTCTCCTTAAAACTGCAGTGAACCAAAGACAGTTTAAAAAACGCGGTTTGAAATCGCTGGTGTTTCTGACGTCACAAACTACCTTGTAAACAATCAGGTCAATGTGTGATCATCAACGAGTGGATCTCTGAGCTGGTGTGAGTGAGTGGAGGCGGGGCTAATTTGCATATTCATAGAACCATATACTAAATGAGGCAAGCAAGGGTGTAGAGTTACATTCAAGTTATTTTAAGGCATGAAGAATTGTTTGTTTGTTTTTTTTTTCAAGGAAAAAATTTTTAAATGTCATTTTGGTGATCAAATATTAGTTTTAAGGGATACTACAATTATTGACTACAGGGGGACTTTAAGCATAAACATAATTACTGTTGTTAGACTTATGCAGAGGCTTTTGTAATCTTTTACAGTATCCTTAAACTTCCTGGCATAAGTACAGACTTTAATACTGCACTTTAGACAAACAGTGAACGCTTTCGATGACATCATTCACCGGCCGTGCTCTCTTTCCCAAATACTCTTTCAGCAATGGCTCTGTTTTCAATAACAGCATCATTTCATCATAAATTTTAAGACAATCCTTTTAAACATTTAAATATCCTCCACTTAAAAGTAGTTTTAAGGGCCAGAATCACTCAAACAAAGACGTTTAATTATCTAGCCGGGACATAAATTTCATTACGCCTGAAGAAAAAGTGACACGTGAAATAAGGTCACGCAAACCAATTTGTTTAGAGTTTTAAAAGTTTTCATATACGCCGATTCCCCATGACTTTGAATCTCAATATGTTGCTAACAAAAGAGTGGCGATGATGCAAATGAACCGAACTTAATGAGAGCAATGAAGAGGGCGCAAACGCTTTGCAATCTTTCAATTTATCAACGGGGGATTTACAGGGTGGTTCTTTATGGTTCGCAGAGATAAGGGAAGCATTGCATTTCGGGATGTGAGCACGCCAAACCGGATCTTTGAAGCAACAGAGAACCTTTCTGCGGATCCAGAGATAGTATGCTGGCGTGTGTGTGTCCGTGTTTACGGGGAGGGGGTCTCGGTGCACTCTAAACCCTTCAAAGGCTTGATAAAGCAGAATGATTTAACAGCAGCAACAGCGGCCCCTGCGACCACCGGCGAGTCAACATTGATTGCAGTTATGGTGATTTGATGTGTGGAATTCAAATGCATGTCCTCTCAGCAGTCTTTCCACAAAAAGTTAGAGTCAAAGCAATGAAGGCCACTGTTTAGAGGTTATTTCCGTACTACAACCACCTGCTGACAAATACAAGCATGACATTTAAAACAAAAGTCGGATGTCATGTGAGCAACCGCGTGCATTGCTTGTGGGGAACACTTCGTATCTTTTATATCAAAGCATGAGTATAGAAACCTGTTTCTGCCACAGAGCAAATAAATAAATAAACTGGTAAGATAAAGTGTAAAATAAGAAATAGGGATGGCGAAAACTAAAGATTTTCTTGACCGACCACCGAGCCTCATTAGCCGGTTGAAACCGGTTAACCGATTAGTTTAAAATATGTTACGCTATTTGAAATAACAGCCATTTCGAGCCACGCACACTGCCGCCCTTCCACTCACGTCACTTTTTTAAAATCCCCTACAGCGTGAAACATGAGTCCCGCAAACGCGGCGCCGAGGAGCTTGTATGTAATCGAGGATAAATGGCTCCTTAGTTTCGAAATGGTTTGGGTACAAGGTGATTGTGTTGAAAATAAAGGCGTTTGTATAGCGTTAGAAGCTCATTTGAAACATTGCCGCGGCTCATTTAAGAAAATGACGCCGCTTTAGTTTGAAGTAGTGCTAACAATAATAAAGAAAGATGATGATCATCATCACCTTATCTGTTACCACTGAAATGTAGATGTAATGTATTTCCAAATCTAAGCCCATCTTATGCGGATAGATTATGTGCTACTACTGTATTTAAGCACTGTATCACACAAGTTGCAACTTACATCTGTGTCATTCTTTTTGGTGAAATGGTCCCACACACTACTTTTCTTTGCACGCTTCATCCTGTCGTCTGCCCTGGCTCTAACCTCTAGTGTTTTAGCCTGTAGCCTTTACTTTTCGCAAACCTTGTGAGCGCGAACCCAAACGCTGTGACCTCACGGCAAATGTTTTTATTGGTTTATTAAGTACAAACAGGCGAGTTATGAAAAATTGAGAGTGAGGGATTTGTTCACTTCACACAAAAAGATCTTGGAATGAGATGGCTAACTGTAGAAGCATTTAGTCCACTGTCTATAATAGCCTAATTTAGAGATCACTTTTTTTTTTTTTTAACCGACTACCGACAACTTTGATCGGTTAACGTTGATACGGTCAACCATCGGTCAAACGGTCATCGGTTAACATCCCTAATAAGAAATGAAATCAGGTCTGAAGTTAAAGATATAAAAAGTGACTTAAAGTCACAATTATGAAAATATAGTGTTTCATCTGCAGTGGTTGCAACGCGTTGGGGCGGCAGTGGTTCAGTGGTTCATGTAGGTTGTCTATAAACCAGAAAGTTGGTGGTTCCATCCCCAGTTCCACCTGACCTGTCGAGGTGTCCATGAGCAAGACACCTAACCCCAGCTGTTCCCGACGAGCTGGATGGCGCCTTACATGGCTGACACCGCCGTCGGTGTATGAATGGGTGAATGTGAGGCAAGATGTAAAGCGCTTTGGTGGCCATGGGTCTGTTGAAAGCGCTATATAAATGCAGTCCATTTACCATTTACCATTTTCATCGCCATCTAATGGCCTGGCAGCAGAATACAGCGTTTTTAGTCGTTTTCGCAGATCCGTGTGAACGCGGATCATTTTGGCAATGGTGTCGTCTGTACGCGAAAAACGCAAAGGAAAAACTTAAAAATGCACTAAAGTTCATCATCATCTCTTAAGAGTTCAGATGTTGCAATGAAGTTGCATGTTATGCGGCGCAGTTTGGTGTGAGGTTTGCTGATGAAGTCTAACAGGGTAAGGAGAGCCGCTCCAGTGCCAAAAACAGTTTACGAACGAGAACTTCAGTGCAGAATATGGGCATTCACTGCAGAGTGCGCTGTAGTAAACTGACATTGCAGCTTTCTATGCATTTTACATGAGGGTTGTTGCCTGTCGAGGTCTTTCTCTCTCACTCGCTCTCTTTCCTAAGCTGTTCCACGGCTACACTTCTCAGACAACAGAATTGAAAGAGAAAAGAAATGAAAGAACTGCGTCATTGTCTGATCAAATCAACCTTGCATCATGTACCTTTCAGAGAGTACCCAGAATTCATCATGATCTCAGAAAAAAGATCTGGCATATGCTGTGAAGTGCCTTTTCTGGTTGCGCTCTCGTTGTTTTTCTCAAGCACTAAACATATTTATGCTTTAATAATACAAGCCGCATTAAAAATGAAAACTCATCATTAGCCGTGGACGTTCAAAAAATCATTTTCCGCACTATTAGCCCATTTATCAGCGCTAGAGCTAATGATAAGCAAATAACCGAAGAGAGAGCTGTGAAGAGCGCCCCCTCCAGCGGTCATTATTATGGTCACGTCTTCTTTCTTTCTGCATCTGATCTCAGGTCAGTTCCTGACAGTGGCATTACTCACGTCTCATTTCCTCAGCGTCTGCGCTCACCTAATCCTGGGTCAGCAGATCCTGCTGGTGTTAGTAACGTCCCATTTACCCCATGTGGCCTGACCTGATCTGGGATCATCCACAGGTGGAGTTGCTCATGTCTTGTTTTCCTGTGGCTCTGATCTCTGGTCAGTGAGTCTGCGGGATTGATTGCGTATCGGTGATGAATTTGTGGTGCAATGAGGCAGAGTTGCTTATTTGTTTCCACTGCAACTGCCCTCAGCTACACACACTAGAAATATCTATCAGTTTATATCAAGCCTTAGCAACACCCTAGCAATGCCCTAGAACCCCCCCCCCCCCCCAAAAAAAAAATTAGCAGCTGGCTTTTTATATGAATGTCTACGTTTTTTTGTCTGACGGCACAGCTACTAAAATAAAGTCCAATTATTTCAATGCGTCAGTTCATTTGAACAGTAAATTTAAAATAACCGGTTATAAAAATGAATATATATATATATATACTATGTGTATAGCCTATATATGGTTCCAATTTATTTCGATACTCCACTTAGTAGTCCACGTAATCGACATTCTACTAACTATAAGTAACTTTGCAACTACATGTCAACTAACTCTCATTAGAGTATTAGTAGACTGTAGACTGTTTGATTATGGTTCGGGTTAGTAGAATAAGTTGACTTGTAGTTGCCAAGTTACTTATAGTTAGTAGTAGAATGTCTGTTAGTAGAATTTCAGATTATTAAGCAGATATTAAGCATACAGTCTACTAATAAGCTAATGACAGTTAGTTGACATGTAGTTGCAAAGTTACAGTACTATAGTTAGTAGAATGTCTTAAGTGGACTATCTAAATAAACTGTTACCATATATATATATATATATATATATATATATATATATATATATATATATATATATATATATATATATATATATATATATATATATATATATGCATACACACACATACACACACACACACACACACACACACACACACACACACAGACAGACAATTTATCATCTCCAGTTCACCTATACCGCATGTTTTTGGATTGTGGAGGAAACCGGAGCACCGGAGGAAACCCACGCAGACAAAGGGAGAACATACAAACTCCACACAGAAATATGAATGTAAATTTATAAATGTCTTGATAAACTTAAAAACTATCCATCTAGATTTAAATAATAATAACAGTGTCCATGGGTGTATGATGTAGAACTGAAAAGTTGTGTGGAATCACAGAAGGTCTAGAAAGAACAAAGAGGGTTTGGTGCAAGCAGACGCCTAAAATCTGATTGGTTTATATGAATGTTGTCCCAGGAATACGTTGCACTTGGGTAAATCAAGTTACACAAATAACTCAGCCATAAAACATTTCCTAGTAATGCACATCTTGTCAATAGTTACGCCATGTCCATCCTTTTTCCTCCAGCCAGATCAGACAGCTCCTGTAATCCTGTGTTTATGCATTAGTGCTGGTAACAGTCGGGTTAGCTGTGCTGATAGGCTGTGTGTGGTATCGACCGGCCCGGTCCACCGGCCCTCTCTCCTCAAAGAACAGAACATCTCGCTGCACAAAACAAGAAAATGTATGTGCTGTCTGCCACTGACACAGCTCAGTGCGCCGGATCAATAACACCCCGTACCACTGTAATCCTGGCCTCTGAATTATACTAATCTCAGGCTAAATAATCTATATACAGCATCAGGAGGCTTGTAAAATTATGTGGTTGTTGGTGCTTAACCAAAGCCTTATTAGGAAGATTAATTAGATGATAATTGGCACTGTATTTGTTGGCCAGTATAAAGATGCAGTACATTTTTGTTACAACAAAGGCACCGCAGGGATGTGGGTTTAGTTGATGTGATAAATGATATATGAAGTGCGTTGTGGATTCCACAAAGCCGCATACAATCAATTACATTGATTTGCTCACAGACTGCCGTATTATCCCTTGTTTAAAGTATCATGCCTCACAATAGAATATTGCAATCTGGATTCTTAATGTGCAGTGCAGCTCTTTAAGCTCATGCTGTTGGATCCTGTATTATATTACAACATGTCAATTCACCAATTAGATGCAAAGTCTCATCTAAACAATCATACCAAACCATGCTGCGGAGTAACGAACTAAGGGTACGTTTGCACTAAGTTTTTCCTTTGCGTTTTCTGCGTACAGACGACACCATTGCCAAAACGATCCGCGTTCACACGGATCCGCGAAAACGACGAAAAATGCTGTATTCTGCTGCCAGGCCATTAGATGGCGATGAAACACTATAAATTGAACATGTAAGCATGTGCATGACGTCATCGTCTTCAGAGATTCTCGTTTTTATTGTTTATACGAAGACCGTTTTCAAAAACGTTCACTTTGAAACCCGTTTACAAAACTTTGCGTCTTCAGGCACCCAAAATGCTGTTGTCGTGTAAACGTACAGCCAAAACCCATAAAAAGTACCCTAAATGTTAGTTAAAGTTGCGTTACTTTAAGGGTACGTTTACACGACATGGTTTTCAACAAAAAACTTAAAACTTTTTATGCGTTTTGGCCGTTCATTTACAAGACAACGGCATTTTGGGTGCTCGAAAACACAAAGTTTTGTAAACGGGTTTCAAAGTGCAAGTTTTTGAAAACGGTGTCCGTGTAAACAATAAAAACACGAATCTCTGAAGACGATGACGTTATGTCATGTCACGTATTACGTGTTCAGTCTATTGTGTTTCATCCATAGACTGTAAAAAAATATGGACGTAGTGTCCGTGACGTCACCCGTAGGTTTCTGAAGAGCATTTTTGAAGCCTAAAGTGGGCGGAGCCGTCCGTCGCCATCTTGGCCTTGCGTCACTCCCGGATAACAGAAAATAGGCAAACAGGCGGGGCGTGAGTGGAGCTGAGGAGCCTGGCCATAGATATGAGCCTGGCTATCTGAAATCACCTAGCTCGATGTGATCGAGTTAGCTGATGATGTAAAGCCAATTAAAAGTTCCTGTTTTTGCCCTTTGAAATATTTTAATAGTTAAAATATATGGCTACAAGTGAGACTGTGTATTACTTCGAGTGTTTGTGTGTGACAGTGATTTATGTGCATACATGTCAGTCACTCTTTCATGGTCCGTCAGCGCGGCATCGCTCAAGTTCGTAGAGAGCTTATTCAGTCCATTTTAAATTCTGATTTTGGCGGCCTCTCAAATGGGTTAAACCGTTAAACCATAGATATATTGCCTTTGAAGTGCAAGTAAATGCGCTAGAAAATCCGCGCTCATTCATGGATGTGCATTTATTGCACGGACGGAGAAAGCGCCGACGCCTGCATGATTTCATCTGACGGTACATAAGCATATAATCTATCTGTTCCGTGAGAGCAGAACGAGCGAGCCTTTATTGACGTTTTAAATTTGAAAACCCCAAAAAGCAACGAAATTGTCAGACATCCATTAGTGCATGTTCACAGAGGAAAACAACTGAAATACAGCGCTGGTTGTTCTCTCGAACGATACTCGACGACAACGACTGAATCCAAAGACGTGGGCTTTGTACCCAAGTATTAAATTGTATGAAATAATCCCGAAAAAAAGCACAAACACTGGTTTCAAGAGAGAGACGGGGAGGTTGCCGCTTGGTTTCATCCAGTCTATGGTTTCATCGCCATCTAATGGCCTGGCAGCAGAATTCAGTGTTTTTAGTCTTTTTCGCGGATCCGTGTGGATGGGGAACATTTTGACAATGGTGTTGTCTGTACGTGGAAAACTCAAAGGAAAAACTTCTCAGTTTTAAGCATATCGTTGTCGTGTAAACGTTCCCTTAAAAGAATCAGTCCAATCTGATTAATTTCAGTTGCTGCACACATAATACAAACTCCTGTCCCACCCACTTTTTAAAACAAAGTTATGCCACTGCTTAAATATATCCTTTTAATATACATTAGCTACTCTCTGTTAGTAGCTTGCCTGTACTTTAACTACTTTGAAATGGTAGCTTTCAATGCAGAAGCTACTCATATATTAAAGTAGCTGCAAATCCCCACACTGATGCTTCATGTCTGCAGCACAGAATAAGGAAGGGAGAAAGTGTGATGGAGAGGAACAGTGAGATAAATAATAAAACAAAGATCCTGCTGTTTTGTCTGAGAGTTCGCTTTAATGCACACACAAACGTGCACACCGAAACTTACTTCTCAATGTCAGCAGAGCTGCGCTCGGAGCTGCAACTTCTCTCTAATTAGTCCCAGGGCAAGCACTCGGAGCACTGGAAGAGATGGAAAGGTGAGAGAGGGGTGAGGGGGAGAAGAAGAGCGACTGCGCTGAGCTGAGCTGAGCCTGGAAGGAGAAAGCAGAGGAAGTTAGAAGAGTATATAGTGTGAAAGAGACTGAAACCCATTATGTTACGTTGAGGAAACACTGCGGCTCTGTGCAGAACTTTTAGGCCACATCCCCGTCAGTTCAGTTTATATCAAAAATATGTACAGTAGCACACTGCTGGCTCAAATTGCAAGCACATTTATGTCTAAAACCTAAACAATTTTTTTTTTTTTTTTTTTTTTTTTAAGTAGATAGGGAAATCAGAAAACATGCATTGTTAAATATCTTTCTATCTGACATAATTTCACAAGTTTGATTGCTCTTGTGTAGCCATCAAATAAATCATCAACCAAATAATATGATACATAAATATCATCATAATATTAACACTTATTAACTTAACTAATTTAATCTTATCTATTAAATAATGTACATTTGTTTAAACTAAGTATTTAATTCACAGTGTCCATTAAATGGAATTAAAAATATATATATATTTGGTAACACTTTACCAAAGGTTTCATTTGTTAACATTAGTAAATTTATTAACTACATAAGCTAACCATGAGCAATACATTTGTTACTGTATTTGCTAGTTAATTGTTTATTCATGCTATTTCACAGTGCATTAACTGTTAACAAAGTAAAATTTAGTAAATGTTTAAATTAACATTAACTAAGATTAATTAATTAAATAAAATCTGTAGAAGTGCTGTTCAATTATCAGTTCATCATGTTAACTAGTACTGTTAACTAATGAAACCTTATTGTAAATTGATACCACATTTTTTGTTAAACTTCCAGAAAATAATAATGATCTATATCATTATATTTAAAGAATAACAGTACAATTGCAAGTGTGATATTGCTTTTTTACAGCAGTTTAATAATAAAGAAATTGATATTGAGTAACATAAATGATAGAAACAATTTTACATATTTTACTAAACATTATTATTATTACTTTATTTGTTTTTGCTGAACTCACGCAAACAGTTCCAAATGAAGCCACAACAGAAGTAGATGTTGCATGCCTCTCCAAGCAACACAAAGTAGGGGGTTTGATAATTTTTTGTTATGAATCGGTTTTGCAAATGAATCGGTTAAATGAATGATTCAATGACTCACTCATAAAGTTGGCAAGAGCTGCTGCGTGCAGGCGGGGAGGAGCTGAAAACAGAGACGTGAAGTCGGACACTTTCTGCTTCCCGTAGTGACGCTCGTGCTGTGTTTGCATACTTTACCACAGCTGAAGTGAAATAAATGAAATATTTGTCAAATACACAAACGTTTCAGATACGTTTCCATTTAATTATTTATATACTGCTAAATACAGTATCTGTTTGGGCAAGAATAAAGTTCAACATAAGCCTATACTATTCAATCACCGATGTGGTGGGGTCTACGTGGGGTCCATTTTTTATTTAGATAAACATGACACAATATAACATTGCGACTACATGAAAAGAGCTTTTACTGTTATAAAAAACTGATTTGTGAGCATTAATGGAACTGAAGGTGCTCGAATAAACACGAAACACACGTGATTGTTGTGAAAATTACAAGGAATTGAATGTGAAATAGTATTGAAAAGTATTTATTTGTAAAACAAAGTCCAATAGTCTTTGTTTTATGTACAACTTTTAAAAATTACAGTGCATACCTGTGTGTGTGGAGCAAGTGGTGGTTTGTTGTTGTCGCACTAATTGCATCATTAGGTTCTGCGTTCCTATTGGTTTTTGTCATAGGAGAAGTCACACTGCAGGACTGCGCCTCAAAACTTCTGACACTGCCAGAATTTCATGAGTTAAAATTTTATCCCAAAGGTCATTAATCGGCTGTCTGTGAACATGTCAAACTAACAATCAACGACGACAGATTTTAGCCTACGATCAGAGGAATCTTTTAGGATTCACACAATTTGTCTCAGAGGCCAAATCATGCCCAAAATCATACAGCTTAAAATGTTTTTCAGATTGTGCTACAGTATTGAAGTTTGCATGCACGACAGATCGAAATGGCCGACTGTCATGGTGATGATACACAGGGCAACTTTTTGAGCAATGTTGCTGTCAACGGGCAACCAGATGAGACACAGGGCCCACGACCAATCTAAATTATCCAGATAGTAATTTATTGCCCATTTTCAATGGGAAAGTGCCCATGCAACAATAGCTTGGCAAGATTGCCCAGCAACATTGCTCAAAAAGTTGCCCTGTGTATCATCACCTTCAGTCCATGTTCACCCCCCCCCCCCCCCCCATACAAGGAATTGAATGTGAAATTTGGAAGTAGACATAGTATTTCCTTGTAAAACATGCTCCAATAGTCTTTGCTTTATTTACAACTTCAAAAATTACAATGCATACTGTGATATTAAAAAGGTCTTGATCATGCCGCCCTCACAAATTTGCACCATACAATATGTCTTCATTATTTCCTGTCTTAGCAGGTGAATCAGTGGTGTTCCTCAGGGGTCGCTCATGTGTCCGCTAATATTCATGTCACAGGGAAGAATTCACATCATTAGAAGACTTTTAAAGAGAATAAGCTGAAAAGAGAGAATTTTGAATCAAACAAAGCCTTTCATGAATGAAATATGCTCCCTCTACACTGCCCATAGTCTGAAATACTTTTCAAATGGGGTAGTGGCATCATCTTCGTACAGAGAATCAAGACTTAGGT
The DNA here is from genome assembly GCF_949319135.1 of Squalius cephalus. NCBI lineage: Eukaryota > Metazoa > Chordata > Actinopteri > Cypriniformes > Leuciscidae > Squalius > Squalius cephalus. Next base: position 27,038,459 of record NC_137139.1, read on the forward strand.
GAAAACTTTTACACCATCAGAGGCCTCCCTCCCCTCAAATTTAGTCTGGTTAATTTATAAGACCCTTTTTTTTTTTTTTCAAACCCAGAGAGACAAAATTCAACACTGCTGTCAAATAACTTTTCGTGGATTTCAAATGGATTTCATCTCACAGCATCTTCTTATACTAAAGTTTCAGTGTCTAAACCCTGATAAGAAGACCAGTAAGCCCCCTTAGGCAAGTCAGGTCACTTGGCATCCATCTTGTCAAAGATATCCAATACTGTTATTAATATAATTTTTACATTATGTATAGTATGGCAAAAAATGACAATAGTGTCATACATTTTGCTTCTGTTGCTCAAATCAGGGTAAAAACTGTATTTTTCATTTTTGCATTATTTTCTTTTCCAGATAATGCATACATGCAGCAATGGAATGAACAAATAAATGTTTTGTAGTTTAAGGTGGAGTAGTTATGGCATCTACCATCAGGGCACTGCTGCTATAGTGACTAATTATGCTGGTATATTCAACAGGGAACTGATTCATGACGCTCAATCAAACAATCATTCAAGTGATTGTATTGCCATCTAAATTTAAATCTGAAAAAGGTATTTTAAAGTTTCTAGGGTGCACACTGTACAATTTATAATAGTCCTTTACAATAGTTGCTTGTCAAACTGTATGAACATGATCCCTTCTGTGAGCCATGTCACACTGTAGGATCTCAGTTGTCTTTAAAGGGATGGTTCGGAGTAAAATCAACCTAGGGTCCTTTGCACCATGACCTCGAGCCAAACACCCCCCAGAAGCCTTTTTTCCCTTGGTCGAACATTATTAAAGTTAGAGCTTATTTAGAGATATCAGCTGAATGGCTTAGTGCAGGCGCTAATGGATATCCAAGGATGTATCCCGTAAATGACCCCACTAATAATGCCCGGAATGGTACCAAACTTCTACAGTAGCACAAATAGGTTCTGTACTCATACAACGAGGCATTGGAAAGTTTGTAAGTACATCAGGAGTTTATTTAAATAACACTAGCCTGATGGCTAATGCTACCGCTAACCCGGACGTCGAGGTCACTTCCGTTATTTGGGAAAAGCACGTAAAATTCCTGACAGAAAGTGATGCATAAGGATGTAGTGTAACAACGAGTTAATATTTTTCCGAAGTGTTGACAACTTAGTGTTGCAAATTGGCACTACCAACAAAATATTAGTGCATTCCTGGAACTGGGTGACGTTACACTACATCCCTATGCATCACTTTCTGCCAGGACTTTTACAGCAGTCAAGACGCGTTAAAAACGGACACACATAAGAAGACTCGTCTTGAGTTTTACGTCAACAATCTGTGACACGTTCAGTGACTGAGCTGTATTTACATAGGAGAATACAATGGTGGCGAGCAAACAAAAACAATTAGTGTTCATTTTGATCATGGCATTTCTTGAAAAGAAAACAGGAAAAAAATAAGACGAGTGTGTGTGGAGCATGTGGTGGTTTGTTGTTGGCATTCCTATTGGTTCTTGATTTGAAGGTTGATTGAAGTCACACTGCAGGACTGCGCCTCAAAACTTCTGACACTGCCAGAATTTAATCTGAGGTCAAATTTTATCCCAAAGGTCATTAATCTGCTGTCTGTGAACATGTCAAACTAAAGATCAAAGACAGATTTTAGCCTGGGATCAGAGGAATCTTTTAGGATTCACAGAATTTGTGTCAGAAGCCAAATCATGGCCAAAATCATACAGTGTGCACATGGCTTAGAACATTTTCCAGATTGTACTATTGAAGTTTGCATGCATGATAGATCAAAATGGCCGACTGTCAGTCCATGTTCAATGAAACAGCTATTGTTGACTGTCTATCAGTGGAAACAGTCTTAAGATCATAGAACATTTTAAGTCCTCTTTCATGTGAGAGAGACTCAACAGCATCTTATAATTTCCTCACATTGCTACTGGAGTGCATTATATTGATTCTGACATAACTGATATCATTTAGTGTGAAATGGCCTCAGCAATTGCATTGATTGATGATTTAGAGTGTGCATCATCCTGGCTGCCATTTCTGTTTTTCAAACGGATAGCAAAAAAAGAATAAAAGAAATGCGTATCGGCTTTGGTATAACAATACTGTGGCTCAAAGATTACTGCCGAAAATGCGTAAGAGATTTTGGCCGCTCCAAACATAAGGACTTTTTTTTTTAGCTCTGACCGCGGGTCGGTGAGAGGCCCTCATTACCAAAGACAAGTCATAATGGTCAAGTCAACGTCTCAGACCTCATTAGCGCATTGCCAGATAGACTCAATTAAAAATATGGCGACTCCACAGCTCTGTGGCTGACAGCGAGAACGGCTTCCTACCATGACAACCATTAGACCGAATCTAAAACAAGAACCCTCGAAATCACGGCGAGCAACGACAGCAGTCACACTCTCAGGTCCGTTCATTGTTCAGACTTCACTCCATAATACGATCTCAGCACCTATTCTGACGGCTTCCACAGGTTCATGTATCATTTATGAAATGAGACCTGCAGAGAGAGAGAGAGAGAGAGAGGAAATGTACACGTTGAGGTTTGAATGAACATGAGGCTTTTCTAGAAGCTTCTTTCACTTTGTCAGTGTCACTGCTGCCTGTCTTACACCTAATTCACACCCTTTTTCTCACCTTCGATTTGAAACACTTGCATAATGAGCATTCAAGTGCAGGCTGCGCTCTTCAGACACGGCTTTGGATCTCTCTAGCTCTGTGTAAAACAAGTCCACCATGCGCATTATTAGCCTTGTGCTCACGCTAGGTTTTGCGGTCGGTCACCACGAGACAAGATGCTTGCTAGAGGATATTTTTAGCAAGCAGAGCCAACTTTTCGACTACAATATCTGTGGCTCCAGCCGTCAACTTTAAACAAACCAGGCTGTGTGTATGTGTCCAGTGCCTTTTACCATAAGACGAATATGAACAAAGAAAACAATAGACATGATGGATGATGCAGCGAGGGTAATTATTTAAAACGCAGCAGCCCGACAGAGTAGCCAAAGTAAAGGGCTGCCAAAGTGTGATAATTTTCATTCGTCTGAGGCTAAATTTTATAATTGTGCTGGACAAAATGTGTTGAGGGAAACATACAGAAGTTATATCATAAATCACTGTACCATTCATCTGTCTCTCTCTCTCGGTTTTCTTTTCTCCCAAACACATAACATACATGGCAAAGCATAGTTTTGAATCTGACAGAATCTTATGATTATTTTATTGAATGCATGCTTTTAGTACTATGGTTTACAAAATGTGACAGAGTAGCTAATTAAACTTAGTAGAGCTAACTAATCTAATTAACTTTATTTTTAATAACTAGTGGTGTAAACAAAACGCAAGAAGTGTTGGTCCTATTCATTTTCCTGAATCAGTTTATTCAGAAGGTTCAATTGAATCAGTTTAATAAAAGATTCACTGATTTATTTGAATCTCTGTGCAACATGTTTCATCTTTCTTGTGTATTAAAATATTTAACATAATGCTCCTGGCCATCGCTATGATTTATAGTTTTATTAGTTGGATTTAGTATAAATGTATTTGTTCAATTTGCTTTTAAGAATTACTGACTGCAAAAAGAAATGATGGTGTATAATATTAAAAATATGTATTTAATATGTCTCTTTAATATGCACTGTGCAATTTGTTTTAGGGAATCATTCATTTGGATGGTTCATCTAAATGAATCAAATATAAAAAAACAACTCAAAGTAGCTTCCTGAATACTGAAAAGTTATTATATAGTGCTATTAATAAAATAAAAAAACACCCATGTAATTAGCCAAGGGAAAAACAAAACATAACCTCCGTATCTGTCATGTAAAAGAGGTGAGTGAGTGTATCAGAACACAAATACATGACATAAAGAACGAAAGAGAGTGTCTAGTGCGAGTGTCTAACTCGGACGGACAGATTGAGGTCATTCATTTCGTGTTTATAATGAATACAGAAGCAGAGAAAGATAGTGAGAGAAACATATGAGCGGCAGGCGAGGGAAAACGGAGACGTGGAAATATAAGATGAGGTAAAGAGAGAAGCAGAGAGAGACAGTTAAATAGACTTCAGATGTTCAGAATCACAGAGAGATATGAATGAATCAAGGGGTCAAGATTGGCTGGTTAGCATGGTCCAGTTCGCCCCTGCTGTATACATCATCTGCGGTCAGCTTGGGTATACACAATATTGGGCTATATACATGTGTGAGTGTGTGGTAACACTTTACAATAAGGTTTCATTAGTTAAACTTAGTTAACTACTTTAGTTAACATGAACTAAGAATGAACAATCCTTTTACAGCATTTATTAATCTTAGTTTCAGTGTTTACAAATACATTATTCAAATCTAATGTTGTATTAGTCAACATTAGACAATGCACTGTGAACTAACAAACAATAAACTGCAGTATTTTTTTTATTAATAACATTAGCAAAGATTATTAAATACTGTAACAAATGTATTGTTCATAGTTAGCTCATGTTAGTTAATACATTAACTAATGTTATCTAATGAAACCTTATTGTAAAGTGTTACCAAAATTATTTATATCATATAGGTTTGGGGTCATCTTGTAATATTATTACAGTGTCACATGATCCTTCAGATAGGCTATCATTCTAATATGCTGATTTGCTGCTCCAGAAACAATCAGGGCTCGACATTAACGCTTGTCCGCTTGTCCCGACCAGACAAGTAGCCTGATTAAAACGTCAATAACTAGTGAATCACTAAAACGAGAGAATGATTCTGATTATATTACATTTATTGTAAGTTGCGAACGATAGTGTGTAATAAATATATCAGCCTACTGACGGTAACAAGGTTGCGCTGTTGAGGCTCGGTCTTTAAAGGTGCAGACATTACAATATGCAGATTTAAATACATCAAAGCTGATTGAACACTGATGAGAATATTGCTTCAGACACACACACACACTCACAAAATAATCCAGACAAGCAACTTTTTTACTTGGACAAGTGAATGACAGATTTACTTGTCCGAAGGACAAGCACATGAAAAGGCTTAATGTCGGGCCCTGTCAATGTTGAAAACAGTTGTGCGGCTTAATATTTTTGTGGAAACCATTGTACATTTGTTCAGGATTCTTTGATCAATAGAACGTTATATATATATATAACTCTTTTGTAACATTATACAAGAATTTACTCTCAATTTTTAATGTATCCTTGCTGAATAAATATTAATTAAAATTATTAAAATATAAATTGAATGGGATAAATTGGAATAGTCTCTCTCTCTCTCTCTCTATATATATATGTCACGAAACTGCTCCGAGACACGAAGGTAGATCCAAATGCAGCTTTTATTAAGAGGCAATCCAGAATCGTAATCAAACACAAGCAGAGGGTCAAGCACAGGAAGGCAGTCCAAACAAACAAATAAACAAACAAACAAAACAGGCAGGGGTCAGAGGCAAAAGAGTAATCCAGGGAACAGGCAAGAAATCCAAAAACCAAGAGACAAGAGACAAGAGACAAGAAACCAGGGAAAACGCTCGGAGATGCAGTGCAACAACATACAAAACTTTGCAATGATTGAATGAATGAACAAGGAATAAATAGGCTGAAAATAACAAGGATGATGAGACACAGGTGAATGCAATTAGTGATGATGAGTCCGGGCAGTGAGTTATGGGAAATGTAGTTAGTGAGAGAGTGACAATAGTCGGGTGTGGAATGCCCTCTGGTGGTTCTCAAGGGCACTCCAGCTGGTGACCGTTACATATATATAACTCTTTTGTAACATTATACAAGTATTTACTCTCAATTTTTAATGTATCCTTGCTGAATAAATATTAATTAAAATTATTAATATATAAATTGAATGGGATAAATTGGAATGCTATAGTCTCTCTCTCTCTCTCTCTCTCTCTCTCTCTCTCTCTCTCTCTCTCTCTCTATATATATATATATATATATATATATATATATATATATATATATACTTCTTTAGAGTAAATAGAGAGAGGAAGATGGGGACAAATACAAGGAAAATAATACAAGGAGAAAAAAAATCAAATGAACCAGTAAAGAAGGTCCTTTAAAGACAGAGTAGTGCAGAATGGCTGAAGTGGGGCTGGTGGTGGAATAGGTGAGGTGAACCCTTTCTTCCACATCACAGAAGAGATGTGGTGAGGACGGCGAACGGCCATTTGTACAGCGGCAGGTGCAGGAAAAAAATGAAAGAGCACAAAGAAAGAAGGGACCTGCCAGTGCAGCGCTTCCTCTGAAAGATGAAAGGGAAAAATGGAGTCTACCCGAAAGAGGAAATATGACTTGCCAGAGCGAATACATGCTGACTCCCAGTCGCTGTCAGATTGTGTAGATTCCACCATCCAGAATCCTCTGCAGCGGTGCATGTACCCTGCTGATAGCGCTAGCGGCAAGAGCTCTAAGTGTGTTTCTGTAGAGATGCTCCCATTATTTAAACAGAGCCGGTATAATGAGTGGAATGGAGAGGTAGAGAGAGAAATGACACTAGAACTTGGAGAAAGAGCTGGTGGGTGTTTAACTGAAGTCATGCTGTTGGCTTATCACATGTGATAATACATTCTCACTTACACCACACTCCAAAACAATCGCAAATTTTGAGCAAATCCAGGAACAAACCTTCTACTGGCGATGATAAATGTACTATGATAACCAGAGTTTCCACCAAAATGTATTCTCAGCTTCAAACGACCGCCCACCCTGACCATCTGATCCATATTGCACCACATTTGGCATATGCTTTAGCCAAAGAAACTTACATTGCATTTAGAGTATACATTTGATCGATTTATGTCTTCCTTGTTGCTTTTTTCCAGTCTTAAAAAAGAAAAGAAAACTGCTAACAGACCTTATGCTGTAAATCAAAAGTCGGGGTAGTTTGGTCTGTAAAACCGACCAAAAGTTTTCTTACACTATTTGAAGGAGGTTCCATGTTAATGATTTACATTTATGCATTTGGCAGACATTTTTATCCAAAGCAAATTGTATTAAAACATCGCATTAAAGGTATACTTTTTATCAGTTCAGTAGCAGCAATAACTGAGGTAACTATATATGCAATGTAAGTTTTATATTTATATCTTCCATGTACACTGAACATATTATTCTTTGTAAGAAAGTAAATATGCTGTAATAAGTAATATAAAAAAGTAAATATGCTATAAATAGGAAAGCTTAAGGACTAAATATAAACAAAATGTTAGAACTTTACTTTTTGAATGTCTGGAGCTCTGCTTTCTATTTTTTCTTTTTTTCTTTTTATGTCAGAGTCAACCAAAGGTTACAGATAATGATGTTTCCATTCCATCCTCGGCTATCCATCTTATGGTCATAGCTCACCACACCTGAAAGAGAGAAAAAAAAAAAGACAAAAGAAATCAATAGAAAGAAGCTGTCAAAGACCCAGTGTCACAGATCCTTTGAGTCTCACTTCACAAGACCAGTGTACTGGGAAAGAAAAAAAAATCGGCGGCTGGAATTCCAATGCACTTGTTTGGAGCGAAAATAAACAGAAGGTGAAAAGGGCACGCTCGCTTCAGTTTCTGTTGATTTTGAAAGCACATTTATTCGTTATACAATACGACTGGGAGGTTAAGAGTCACATTAAAGAGCTATTAATGCAGTTGTGTAACTGTTAACTCTCTCCTCCCGAGTGTATGATACATTCATGAAGTTCTCTCGCTGTCTCTCCTTCTTTCTCATGCACAAGGTAATGCCACCGTCAGGATGTTTAATGCATGCATCATGGCACTAATTTGCTCGTCCATAATAAATGAGAGTGCTCACGTTCTCTTCTCCGTGTAGTACAGTAGCAGACTCCAGCTCAATGCATCATGGGCAGTCAGGGGAGAGGAGCCTGCCTCAACGGTACTCACTGGAGAACCGAGGCCCCAGGGCCCCCAGCGGCCCCCATACCGTCCGCCTGCCCTACATTATATGTCCTCTCATTATCCTAGGGCTTATTCATCACTATATGGCAGGGACGCCCGGTGGGACAGGAAGATCACTGCGAACCGAGGACAGAACGTCCTCTGGTAAAGGACTCATATGTGCAGTGATTTTGCGCCTAATAGATGGTCGTACATTGATGAATGTCAGTTCCCCTCTGTCGAGTGCAGTTGGGTTTTGATGTGTGGGATGATCTGTGAAAGCGTCAAACTTTTCGTCAATGTGTTGAGAAAAATGTGACAGTGAGGGAGAGTCTCTGTACGTGTGCACTTTAAAGTATAGGAACAGGAGTGTGAAATAATAAGACTGTTATTTTGGGAAAGCTGACCTGTTTTAAAATACATAAATCATTACTTTAAATAGTAATGCAAGCTCATGTGATCTTTAAGCATGCACCTGAATCACTCAAACTAGCTCATTAGCCTCCTTAAAGTCAGCATGAATTGGCATTCACAACCCATTTAACTTACATAATATGATGAGTGAAACTGGATATTCAGTTAGACAAGATGTTACATACCAGCATGGAGCCAGACCTATACCTAAACTGCTATTTTGCTATTGGTTAACATTATCCAACATCAGCAGAAGGAAAGACAGAGTAACTGGCAGAGTAACCCAGCAAACACAAATTTGCTTTATGAAAACGTTATTTCTGAATGTTCTCTGTGTCTTCAAAAATGTCTAGTTTTTTAAATGTTTCAAAGCTTTTTCTTGGTTATGCGAACAATAAGGAAACTGAATTTCAGCATTCTTCAAATATTACTGGAATGTTATTTTGAATGTTCTCTGAATCAAGTCATATCATTTAAAAAATGTTACATGGACATCCAACCAAAACATTGAAGACAAAAATGCTCCCTGAACAATGTATAAATAATGTTTTTGTTTTGAACATGATTAAAGACCAGATAACTTTGAATGAACATTACATTAACATTACTTGAAGAATGTCTGTTCAGAACTGTTAGCCAAATTTCTAAAAGCATTCCTTGTTTGCTGGGACCACGCAATAAGAAATAAAAGAAGGTACATTTTTATTTCACATTGAAATGGAATGGAAGCACTACAGTCAAAGTACTTTGCATTTGTCATTTTCCACCTATTGCTAAAGGCCCTTGAATCTAATCAGACTGGCTAAGTCTGTTTGATTTGGTTCATATAGGTATTCGCTTACACGCAAATAAGGCAATTCCCCTCTGAGTTCACTGTAACCTTAGAAGATCAATGATTTAGTTATTGGCAAACTACATAGATTCCCCTTGGGCTAACCTAGTCCAATGAAATGAAGCCAAGTGATATTTTATAGATTTTTATTTTTAACACACCATCCATAGGCCTTTGAGTCACCTTATGAATCTCATTTTCTACTCATAAATAAGAAATGAAAATGAATTGAAAAGTAGTTGCAGATTCAAATTCGAATTTCGAGACAATCATGGGCCACACATGGATATGAACGATGGCGGTGTTTCTTTAGCTTTTTTTTTTTAATTATGCATGCAATACTGACAGTACGTCTCAAAAACTGCATCGCCTGATTGTGGTGCAGTTGGATCACATTTAAAAGTCATAAAATCATATGAAATAATTTCCCCAACATCTACAACAGCTTGGAAATTAGAATAATAGGCCTACTCAAATTGACTGATTATTGAAAGTAGCTGGGCGAGAGAGATCTTGTAATTAATTACGTTAACAATGTTTGTTCTACCCTCGCCTTTATAGCCTTTCGCATGATTGGATTTAAGCAAGTGGACTATAAACAGGAAGTGAAATTCTTTTTGACCAGGAAGTCCTGTTGGCAGTTCACAGACACATACTGGAAGGGCCTATGGTTTATCCTCAACAATCACTGCATGTGGAATTTAGTAAAGAAATTACTATGAGTTATTCTTATTCTTTATGCATTGCTTTTGGCCTGTTGAGGAACATTTGTTACATACAGTAATGTTTGAAAGAATTAGTCTGCAACTACTTATGAGCATAGTCAACAACGTTTCCTAGATTAACAATGTTGATTGTTGTACATTTGAAGGATTTTGATTCATGTACAGTTACTGTGGTTACAAATGCTGTAACTCAATTTAAGATGGCTAAAATGCATAAATGTGTATTAAAAAAAAACACTTTTATCTGCATTTTGAAACAGTATAGATGATCTTGTTGCTATTATTATTATTAAAAAGTAAAATATCTAATTATTTTTATTATTACTAGTATGAATATCAATGTCACTGTTCTATTATGCAACTGTGTAGAGGTATTTTTTCAGTTAAAAAGGTAGTAAGAAGAGGCAAAAAAAGTGATTTGCTGTAAAATATAATGTTTAATATAGACTAGTATGTAAATTAAAATAAGCAAATCGAAAAAATATAAAAACAGCAGAGGGACTTTTATCTGAAACACTTCCTGAGGTGAAAGGTCGGGGAGTACTGGATCTATGACAGTGAGTTTCTGCTTGTTTTTTTGAGTTTTTGAAGGTCTATTGTGAAATTTACATTTACATTTACATTGAAATGTCTGTGGTTTTGAAGATTTGGTTATGTGATGAGATCAGTATAGCAGGTTTGTTTTTGTAATGGCTTCCTCCATCTTTCCTCCAAATGCATCTTTGGTGTTACTGGTTCCTAAAGGTGAAACACCATTGTCAAAACCGCAGCCTATGTGGAAAAACATATTTTTAATCCTACACTTATACAGTTAGTATGACCTTGCATAAAATGCGAAAGAAGATAATGAATATTGTAAAGTAGGTTTAATATATTATTGATGAGATTCATTTTTGACAACAAAAAATCAGATGGAAATGTCACTGCAATTATAGAACGACCCCATTGTGTTTTTAACACAAATGCTTAATATGTCACCTAATATCTTAGTGTGTGTGAGTTATTGTATGTTACAAGAACAGACAAATAGATATTCCACTAATATGTGATTGTTGTAAATCGAGCACAATAGTTTTGAAACTATCAAAAATGGAGAAGCCATCTTTCATATAGGGTAAAATTAAACTTATTAAGATTACAGAACTGTATGGCATTTGAAATATGTTGGTGAATTTGGGCTGGTAAATTTTCAATTTTGTATTCTGGCATTTAATTTTACTTGTGTGTTGTGGACTGTGGCAACAAATGCGCTATGAATGCATCTGCAAAATGCCTTTTGTTTTGATGTTTTTAGCTATAAAAACATATGTTATACGTTATATCCATTATGGTGCTGATTGGTGTGTAATTCAGTGGTCTGTTCCATATCAGTGACCCTTTTTTATTTCTTCATGATTTTTTTCTGGTTGAGCCAAAAACAAAAGAGAAATAAATGAAAGTGATATTCTGGAGTAAAAGTGTTATTTTGAACATGTCAATAGCAAGTTATTATTTGATACCAATCAATTATTTTTAGAAGCAAACTTCTTTTTTCTTGGGATCAGTTTGGCATTACTAGAAGTGATGACTTTCGATTCAGCGAGTGTTAAGAGAGTGTTATTAACTCAGTAATCTGTCCAATTGATAACGCGTGAGTTTGATGCAGGCCAATTTGCAAATCGGTTCCATCGATTCATTAAAAACACCCACTTAAAAGAACAATTAGTTTGTGAATCTGACAATCATTAGCTCTGTGGCATCAAATGGCTTGTAGAAATCCAAACAGAAGTAGTTTCTGCGTTATAGGTAGTGTGTATGAGATCTAATGCAAGTCATACTGTTTTGTGCCCATGCATGCACACTTGTTTGGTTAATATACTTATTTTTTAGTTGAGTTCATAATACATTTCTATAGCTTTTTATAAGTTTTAAAACCTTTCAAATTGCAGTCTTTTTTTTTTTTTTTTTTTTTGTATAGGCTAGAGCATATGTTTCTTTTTCTAAGGAGACAGAGACAGATGATTTGTTGGGGGAAATCCCTGGGAATGAGACATCAACAATACAAACCGCTTTGCTTGTTTTTAAGGATTACAAATTACTGCCTCATTTTATGTGGTAGACACAATGCCAGGAATCTAATGTGTTGAGCTCATTTCATAAAAATGAAGCAGTGTCATCATGGTAACTTGCAATTATGACTCAATGGGCGTTCACACTCCGGTTGCCGAGCCTCTCTAATGTTGGTTGCTTTCGTTTATACTCTACTGATACTGTAAATCCAGCAATATCAGGTGGTTTTTGACCTTGCGCTCAAAAGTGTATTTATAAGAACCTATATTTGAATCAGTTTCAGGGATATTTGGAAGAAGGGATTTTGTTCATGAAGCTTCTGAAGCTACCAAGAGTTCAAATACGCAGCATCGTAACTACGTTACCACATTGACACACACACACACACACACACACACACACACACACACACACACACACACACACACACACATACACATATATATATATATATATATATATATATATATATATATATATATATATATATATATATATATATAGGGCCTTAAAAATTAAGATTCCAAAAAGAAAAGTTTAGGAACAAGAATCTAAATTCATATTTAGATATCTTTAACACTTACGGACATGCGAACTTCAGAAAAATCTATATTTTTGGCACTCAGGTGTGTTGTATGCAGTAATTTTGATAGAGGGAAACGAGATAGATTCCTAGTTTCAGTATTATTTGTTCTTCAGACATTCCTAAACACAATAAGTAACAGCTGTTTGAAAAGTTACTCACATTTGGTTTTTGACCACTAAAAATGTGTACAACTGACCAATTTACTCATGGAGTCGCATTAAGATCTACATATATCTGGGATTGAACCAGAATAGGCCTTTAAAAAGAAGATACTATAAGAAAAGGTGTAATTTGGCACCAAATATCATGTGAAAATTGTCATTTTGACCCCCCCTTATACAAAACTGCTCAGTAAATATACATCCATAACATTTAATATTTTGGCTTTCTTCTTCATTTATGTATTTCTTTCAGCAGAATTTTTTTTTTAATCAAAATAAAAAAATTAAGCCGGGGACCTCTGGTTGAGTTGACACAGAATGACCCCATTCCCATTTTAAACGGGTTTTATGTGAATGGCTTGGAGTCTGAGCAGATCATCCTGATGAAGGAAGAGGTTTGACTTCTGTGAAATGAACAGCTACTGGCTTTCGCTGACAACTTGTTCCCCATTAAAGGAAAGGAGGTACTGCTCAAAACTTTGTGAAATATCCTCAACCTCAAAATTTCACAGTTCAAAAAGGAATACCAGTTACATAATTCTGTGGTTATGGACTGAATGCTAAAGGTACAGTACATGCCAATACAAGTACAACCCCACTTAATAGTGAATAAACTGTATTCAAGGTCATTGTAAAATAGCAGATATACAGAATACGTAACAATAAAGTAGTCTATATTGAAGTTTATTTTGCATTCTTTTTTATTATTATTTACTTCACACAATAATTGCATAGTAACTGTTTAGTGTGTTTTTTAACAGTTTCTGCTATCATATAAAACAAACTTTCTACATAATTAATAATTTCATAAATATTCTAATACAACTGCAGCTAATCTAGACTCTAGTAGGCTGTGCTGCATGTCTTATAAATCCTAACCATTTTGTAGAGAGACTTTAGACTCGTAGTTTGAACTTCCTAATTACACATCCTCAGGCAGTTAACTTGGGCAGTTTTGGTCAAACTTTCTGAAGGGGGAAGGAAAAATCCTTAGCCTTTTAAGGTTTGCAGATCATTAAGAATGAAAAGCACAATTACTGCATCCAGTTGGAAACGTCTCTAGAGTTTAGAATGCCAGAGCATGTGTCAGGCTTTCACAGGCTAAACGGTAACTATACGCATCACTTAATAAGTGTATTATCTGTTTGGTAATAAGAACAGCCACATAGACCCAGCTCTACTTTTTACACTGACTTTGGAGTAAACTAAAGCAGGGATGGACTGGCCATAGGGTGCATGGACTGCAGTTTTCTCTAAGGTAACCAAACACAAAATATAGTAAAAACAATAGGGCCTGTCCATATGTAAAACATATGTATAATCCCATCGAGTTTGGCCAGAAACCACATTGCAACAACAGCATGCAGGATTGCACTGCACAACATAACTCAGAATGTAGCAGGTCTTGTGAACAATATGGCAGTCCTATCGCCAACTGGTGAAGTCATTGTGTCACATGTGCTCCGGTTGCCATAGAAACAGTTTTGAGACACACACTTAAGGACTAATTCACAAAGAATGCGTTTTTGCTGTTAAAAAGGCAGGTTGCAGTTCAGTGGAACAACAAAAGCACAAGGTCTAAAGACGCATTTTTAAAATGTTTAACATCGTTTAACTTGAGCGTCACTTTTTTAGAATGTTGTGTCACTCACGAGACTCAGCAAAAGATGCGAGCGCAAAGGTTAAAGACGTCCATCTAGCGCATGTTTACATTGAAAAACAATGGAAAAGTCGCACAGTGGATTGGAAAAACGCATTCTGTGTGAACAGGCCCTTAAGACTGCACATACACAGTGCCTGGTCCAGCCTGAAATATAAGCTTTTTTAGGATTATAAAACATTTAAGATAAGAAAACATTGACAGAATTTTCTGGCTTCCTATGTTTTCACTGTTATACGTTACACTGTCAGAAAAAAAGGTACAAAAGCTGTCACTGTGGCGGTACCTTTTCAAAAGGTACACCATTGTACCTAAACAGTGCATTTAAGTCCCTCAAAGGTACATATTGGTACCAAATGTGTACATATTAGTACCTAAATGGTACATATTAGAACCGTTTTGAAGGGTGTCCCAGTGACAGCTTTTGTACCTTTTTTTCTGAGAGTGTAGAGGGCGCTATTACACATTTTCTGAAAGAGTACTGAATATCCAACGCTATCTCATGACAAACTCGTACGAATTTGTACGAGTGATAAAAAGGTGGCTAATTCGTACGAATTCATACGATTTGTCTAAACCCACGTGATGGGTAGGTTTAGGGGCGGGGTCAGGGGTAGGTCATTCGTATGAATTCATACGAATTGGGCAATTCGTAAAATTTGCATGATTTAGCAAAAATCTTACTAATTCGTACGAGTGAGCTCGTATGAATTCGTACTAATTAGCCACCTCATAGAATTCGTACGAATTGCCGTGAGATCAGGCTGGAATATCCTGATCAAAACAAAGAGAAACAAGCAATCATATGTAAAATATCGCGATCGTCACATTAAACGGCATATAAATCAAAACTGCCTAATGTTACTGAATGAAATGTTGACCCAGGATGAGCTATAGGATTGTGACGCTTTGGGGATGTTGATGAACTCGATCTACTCCATTTATGTTTTTGATCATTGTTCGTCTTTGACAATTTTCTCAGCTTTTTGCTCAAAATGTTGCTTTTTATGAAACTTACCCACATTTAAATTTTTATAAAAAAAAAGAATGCATGAAGCTTGAATAATTTTACATATTCAGCATGTTCAGATATTCATTCAACAAAATATTCTGGTGGCCCTGAAAGTTTTGTGAAAATAATCAAAAATGCTGGCGCTGGCTGACAAGTGTTTTCAATAACGCTGGTTAGGAAAGAGTTAAAGTGTGGAATGATCTTCCCAACCCTATTCGAACAGCCGAGTCCCTGAAAACTCATCTCTTCACAAACACTTAAAAAAACAAAAAAAAATCCTCTTTTAGTGTGAATAAGGATGGATGATGCTCATGTCAGGACAAAAGGTTTACAAAGAACCTTTTAAATAAAGCAACACGCATTGAAGGGGCAATGTGTGTGTGTTTCTATGGTTACCTCATCATGATCCCACACCTTTTCACTTGTGATTTCCACATGATTATGAGCTGTTGGATGTGAACGTAATATAGCCTTTGTGGAAAAGAGGAGAGTTTTTCACGCCACTACTTGTGATCTCTCTATGCCTTTCATATGAGTCAGAAAGATTAACTGCAAACTTTTCTTTGAAAAGTTTGCTTGATGAACAATTTCTCAAAGGAAGTCCACCCTCATCCGTGTCCCTCTCACCCACACGTCTCACTCCTGCAATGACAGGTTCAAAAACCTCCTTTGATTTTGTCTTTCATGCCAGTCTCTTTAAATTTAGTCTCTGGCACCCACCTTAAATCTTAGAGTCACACTTCAACAGCTTGATCAAGCCCGTTGGGTATGAGCCACAACCTTGTGTTAAGAATCTTGTGTAATGACAATATACTCTTTTCCTTTTGTTTAATTTATTCATTTGTCTAAGAAAATGTGTGATATCAGGTTTTACATTTTACACCTCTCAAGCTAAAGATAGATTTTCTTTCAGACTATAGCCTACCTCCTAACACTTAAGGTTAACAACTGTCTGTAAAAGTGTTGCCATGCCATGCCTTTTGACTTTTCAACCATCCACCTATATGGCACACAACTTGTATCACCTATCTAAAGATAAAGAGTACTAATATCTAATATCCTTCAAAATACTTTTAACAAAGTCTCTGAATGGTTAAACAAATCAGTCAGTGACTCCATGAATTGGTAATGCATGAAAATGATTAAAAGAACACCCGTCCCTTAGAATGCCTTCAACATATCCTGCATCTCTGAAAAATTAATGCGTTCTTAGTCATAAATCTATAAATCTGTAAAGTTTTCTGTAACCTCGCACTCACCCAAACACTGAGAATATATAGACTAGTCGTCGTCTTCGGGAAACAGCTTGTGATTGACAACCCACCCTATTACCAAACACTGCCTGCAGGAAGTGTCAGTCTTTAAGCTATACTCCCTGTTAGCAGGCAGGTCTCTGAGAGCACCGACAAAAAACAGTTCTTGAATGCGACCGTAGCATGCTCTGAATAATAGAGCATTTTATAAGGAAATATAATGTGGCAATTAAATAACTCTTCTGCATTCCTGCGTTAGAGTCTTTAATATGGGGTTGTTGGCCGAAACCTCCCTTTTCTTTCAGTCTTGAACTTCAGTCTTGGAGTGGAATGTCTGATTCCCTTAACTGAGTCATAAATGTAATGAGTCAAGGCTTAAAATGTATGACTGTGTTTGGAATGGAATACTAGTGTACCGAATAATATGATGCCTACTTTTTTGGGAGGGCGGGGGGGGGGGGGGGGGGTATGTGAACCCAAGTGGATGCGATTTTAGCTGGTTAACATTGGCCAGTTATATCATAATCCTCTCTCTGCATTTCACATGGTTAAAAGCCCTCCAAAACATTGGGCATTGGTGAAACATCAAGTATAATTTGTGATTTTATGTTATAGGCCTTTATCTTAGAAGTTTACTTTGAACGGCTGTCATACCAGAGAAGAAGCAAAGATCTTTTGATTAGTGTAAAAGGTGCTCAGTTGTTTTCAAAATATTGTAATATTTCCAGTATAAAGCTACTTTTAGCTTTAACAAATAGCACAACAAAATGTTGCATTGCAGATTTATACCATAATGTTTGCAAACTCAGTTTATCGACCTTAAAAATTGTGCTAAACTGTTCTCTCTGTATCGTTGGTAATTGTGATTCATTTTGGGGAATCTTTTTGTTTGGATGGTTTTTGTACTGTAAGTCAAGCAGTTCACTTTTTGTGAACTATTTACATGAACCATCAGAACAAATTGATTCATTAAATCATTATTAGCTGGATTCATTTTAATGAGTTGGTTTGTTCAGACTGTTAATGAACGTCAACCATTTACATGAACCATCCAAACTAAATAGCTGACTAAAATGAATCAGAATGAGTCGATTCATTAAAATAATAGGCTGATTCATTTTAGCGAATCAGTTTGTTCTGACAGTTCATGTAAATCAAGCAATTCACATTTTGCTAACTATTTACATGAACCATCTGAATGAAACGATACACTAAATTGAATCCATCCATGATAATTTGCAGTTAGGACAGTTTTTGCCCTATCTTACACCAGGCGCAATGCAGCACCATGTGTTTTTGCTAGTTTCAGTCCGACGCAGTGATCATTTTCAAGTCCTGCGCCATGTTGTTTAAACAGCAAATGCATTTGCGCCCATTTGTTCGCCCATGCGTGCTGGTCTGAAAACGTGTGTTCTGGCGCATTGTTGGACCGTTGCTACTTTGAGCCAACTGAAATAGACTGCGCCATTGGTTTATTGCACGTAAAGCCCAAGACACACTCATTACTCATTATAAGAATAGGGACAACCCTTTTACATTTACATTTATTCATTTAGCTGACGCTTTTATCCAAAGCGACTTACAATTGTTATATATGTCAGAGGTCGCACGCCTCTGGAGCAACTAGGGGTTAAGTGTCTTGCTCAGGGACACATTGGTGTCTCACAGTGGATTCGAACCCGGGTCTCTCACACCAAAGGCATGTGTCTTATCCATTGCGCCATCACCACCCATCAGACCATGCGCCGGGCACACCGACCATTTTTCCCGTTGTTAAACTAGCAAAAGTGGATTCGGACACGCCCAAACTGAACTTGAACTGAATGTATTTAATCTAAATTAATTTTAAAAACGAAAGGTCAACTTGAGCACCTTGCATTACAGTATTTCTCACAGTGCGCACAGTACACTCTATATTGCGTACATTTTTCTTTTTAAAAAGTAGAATGACAAATAAACGAACTATATGTGCCAGTGGTGTCTTGAAAATCATATTATGAACATCCCAAACTTTGGCAAACTTGCTTTTGGATTTAACTCAACACCAAATCTCAAAACCTCAAGTTAAGTTTTACACCTTTCCATCTTGTTTAAAGCTACTGTTTTAAGGCTTGAGTAGAGTGGTGGGCTGCATATATGTGTGTGTGTTTAAGGCAGAGATGGACAGAAAATAAAAGAGAACTAGACAGATAAAGAGAGAGGGCGATCGAGAAGCCACTGGTGAATGTGCAATAGTAACCAGTGCAACGTGATCCAAATCACAGCTTCTCAGCAGTAGACTCCCTCTTTCTCTTCTCGTTTTTGTGGTTATTTGGCTGTCCACAGGAGTCATCGGAGCAGAGAAATTGCCTGTTATCTGGGGGGTCGATTTCTCATGCGCCCTTAAATTGCTTTGTATTGACACTCTGTCATCATGTGGATCTTGCCGTTAGCCCCAACAGTCTCCCCTCAGGTGTGTGTTGCACCCCTCCTTCAGACAGAGTGCGGGTGTGTGTGTATAAGATTGTGTGTGAGTGAGCGAGTAACTAATGCATGTCTAATAGGCTTTAACGTGATTGTGTATCGTTTATAAGGGTGCTTAGCCTGGTGTGAGGAGGTGCATGAGCCACTGAGAAGTTGGCATGGTGTTCGTAAATCCATGTCGGCTCTTTGGTTCACTTTGGTGTATTGCTTTTTTGTTGTGAACACTATTAGACATGTTTGATTTGAACTTTTATCTTATATAAAATTAACAATGAAAAGTAGTTAGTTTAAAAAAATAAAAATAGTTTTTCATCTTTCTCAATTTTTACACATATTTTTGGCCCGATACTGTTATATGGGAAGCTGAACTGATATAGCTTTATTTTATAACATATATATATATATAATTTTGATGTTTAAGTAATGTTTTGTGCTATACTAATTTTGTTTGCAAAACTTTCAGACATCATATGAAATAAATAGAATAAATAATGAATAAAATTAATAACTGAAATAAATATATAAAAACAGTGTTTTTTAAATGTATTTATTTAAAATGTATTTATTTATTTACATACTTTCTGAGTCTCTGCACATATTCCTGGAATGGGCTATAAAGAGTTACATCTCAATGTGACAAACCTTGTGAAGATGTATAAGCAGTCTCAAGGACAGAGATGAATAATCGCACTTGCATTTTCTTCTTTTGAACGTCTTTGTTTAAGAGGAGTACAGAGGACAGAAATGTCAAGTGTAATACCAGTTTTTTCTCACCTTTGTCTAATAGAAAGGTTTTATTTTTAAATCTTGCTTTTAATTGGCTAAGAAATCAAATACACTGCTAAACAATAACCACTAATTTGAAATCTATAATATTTTCCTATATTTAATTTATGACAAATTGATGATTGGTTTATGTACTACAAACACTTGTGCTTTAAGTCATGGATTTTAAACAATGTAAAAAAACAATCACAGAATAAGGCAGAACATTTATTTTATAGTTTTATATTGTAATAAAGGCTGTGTCAATTAGCCCTGCAACATTCATTTACTTTATTGTTATGAAAATACTCAGAGATGGCTTGAAAAATGCACATAAACTATATATTCACATGTTTATTGTCTTCATGTTTCATCAGGAAAAACGTTTCTGCTTTTTATTCAGCTACAGCGATAGCTGGATGCCTTTGTCCATAAAAGGGATTTCCTGGAATGAAGTGTAATGACTTCTATGGCTGAATCCAAAATCGCCCCCCATACCCTCTAAATGCGGTGTTATTTGAGGGGACAGCCATTTGTAGTGGTGTCCAAAATCGTAGTGGACGTTATTGAGTGCACTCATTCTATCCCACATTGCACCGCAATAATGAGCATACAACCGATGTACACTCTCAACGGCAATTCCGAATTCGCTCACTCCTTTTCATTCACTCCTTTAAGTGAAAAGTATTAGTGGAATAACGTAGGGAATAGTGAATGAGAGTTTAGGGGGCGATTTCGGATTCAGCTTATGAGTCTCACTTGTGGACTTTCTGCCCGAGGGCGCCCTCCATCTTCCAGTATAAATAAAACAGGCATTACATGAGAGAGTTTAATGCTCTATAATGTTCACATCGCATCGTTTTGGATGTGGATAAAATGTCAGGTCAGCGTAGATAGACTATCTTTTCTCTTTGAATTTAAATCTAGATTTATTCACACGTTCCCATGAAAACCTCTTCTTCTTTAGTTTTGCATTGTTTGCAGAGTAGTGCATGTTGAGTGTTTACCAGGGCGTTGCATGTGGTGTTCTGGCTGGTTGCTAGGTGATTTATTTTGTTCTATGTGGATGTTTACTATCCCAGTCAAAGGGTCTCTTTATATGATTCAGGTCTTACTTTCAATATGAAGGTGTGGTCATGTTAGCGAAATTTTGTGTGAAAAAAAAAAGGTATGAAGCAGTGCTATGCTCACACAGAAGGCACTTTCAAACCAAGCAGCTTTCTGTTGGTCTTTTTCGCCCTCACATGAAACTATTGAAATCACCTATACAAAATTTGTGACTGCACTAGACCCGTTTTATTATTTGCCAAGTAAAACTCATTCAGAAAAGTAACGGCACACCTCTTTTGAGATATCATTCACGTTCATTGCATTAACAATCCTGGATGAGTTACGCTCTAAAGTTTAATGTACTTAGGATTAGGAGTTAGTTCAAATCCCTAACACCCAAAGTGTTAGGCAAAAGTGATGGTTGCCTTAGCTAGCACTACTAATTAAAATATAATTATTTTATTTTTTGCAATTGACTGCTTGAGAGCCCAGGGATTATTTAAGACAGCTACTGAACTGTACATTTAAAGTGCGCAGGTCTTTTGCAACTATAAGTGATTCTTCTAGAGCCTTAAAAACTCCTCACAGCAGTTTATTACTTTTCCAAAGACTTTCATGTAAATGTCTCTCAATACGTTTTCGGTTTGGGGCGTTCTTGCATGTGCCATACATTATACTGAGAAGGTTCAGTTTATGGTTTTCTCTGAGAGCAGTGCTCTTGGATTAATTAATAGGCGTCCGCACCACATGCCAAGGACTGTTTCTGATTATTATGTCTCTAACTATTTAGGTAGTCATAAAAAAAAGTTTTTCTGGAAGATTGGTGGACTGTTACGCAACAATGCTAGCAGCTAGCATTGCAAAAGTTGCTTTGTTGACTGGTGGTTCTAGAATACAGGAACACTGTGGCCAAGATGGGACTTTTAACATTTATCTTAACCTTTTTTCAGGATTATTGGAAATAATTTGACTATGTCATGTATCACTCTGCAATCTCTACACATTTTAAAGGTTCATTTATTTGTTTGACAGTAATCTGTCTCATATGATGAAGAACTGTTAAATACTGATGGGCCATTCATTAGTGATTCGTTTATGGCTTCTGCCACTTGACAAATAAACGAAATACTCGAGGGGTGAACAAATGGTTCACGTTTCTTATAATATATCTTTGGCTACACTATGTTTTCCTAATTTGGAATATGATAAAAGATTGCATATATGGACATGTTCAAACCAATTAGCTATTGAAAAATATCATATTCTCTCCATTCAACATGAATTAAGCTGAACAAAATTAAAAATTAAAGTCAGTACAATGATTTGATCCATCACTGCTGTCACATAAAAACGCAGCTTGTATAAAGAAAGCTTATTTGAAGTATAATCAGGTGCATAGCAACCATTATAGTTTGCAATTGAATACTCTTTGGGTGAAAAATAGACTGGAAAAAAAGGTGGGGGTGGGGGGGGGGGGATCCCAGAAATAGCCATCTTGCCATCTTGCCATCTTGCACTGATGATGTCATTTGGAGCCGGAGTCTGTGCAGTAGTAATCGCTCATACTCCTGCAAACTCAATCGCAAGCACATCGCAACCAAAATGTTTGGCTACACTTTTCAGGATGTGTGCGGCACACTTGAACAGCCATCACTACTACTCGCGGATGCTCTCTTCTTGGCTGTGTCCGAAAACTTAAAGAGCTGACTTGTTGTCTCGCTGCCCTATCAGGCAATGACTTTGCAGGCAGCGTTTACGCACGATGGTACCTCACGAAATGGTTTAATGATCTACAGGAAAATAGAGTGAGCTTTGGTGAAAACTAAGAGAATATTTAAAGGAGAATTCCGGTATTTTGCACTTTGAGTCTCTTTTCTGGTTTGTTTTGGATGAACTAGAGTGGTGGACACAGAAATTTTGACGATGGGTCCTGTCTCGACTTTTTGACTCGTTTAGAATCGCCTTTGACCGCTTCAGAGTGGCTGGCTATACGGGCATGCACGAACATGTCCTTAAAACAACCCTTAATGTTCGTTTTCAAAACTGTGCAACTCACCGAGTGGTTAGTGATGTACGTTGATGATTAAAAACAAATATATCGGCGCAATGTATGATTTCAATCCGTGTTATTTGCTATAGTGGAACTATTTTTTCAGATACCTCACAACCGCGTATAAACTTCCGCTCGATATTTGAGTCTGAAGCGTCTTTTCCGTTTCCGGTAGCGCAGTAATATCAACGAGCAATGAGTCCTCCAACAGAAATTAATGGGATTTTACAAAATGCCAAATAAAACATGACAGAAACTGTATTTCGCTACGCTACTTGTTTTGGAACATCAATGAACACCACTAACCACTCGGTGAGTTGCACAGTTTTGAAAACGAACGTTAAGGGTTGTTTTAAGGACATGTTCGTGCATGCCCGTAGCCGATTCTAAACGAGGCGAGTCAAAAAGTCGAGACAGGACCCATCATCAAAATTTCTGTGTCCACCACTCTAGTTCATCCAAAACAAACCAGAAAAGAGACTCAAAGTGCAAAATACCGGAATTATCCTTTAATGACTACAATAGTAATTATAGTAATAGTAATATAAGTGGAAAACGTTGATCAAAAATGTACATTTACACACAAACTGATGACCAGCCGCAACTTTCAGAGGCCATCTTTATTTTTCTAGCTCAACTGTCACGAATGGAAAGCAAAGGATTGTGGGATTTCAAAGGCAGCGACGGATACATCTATGCTGCCTTCAAAAATCGATCAGATGAAGGCATCTCAGGAGACAGGAAGTGAAACTAACATTGCATTCGGACGTGCCTTGATGCCTTCTGACCTTGGAATGTGTCCTCCAAAGGCAGCATTTATCAGTTTTTAGACGCAGCCCTTGTGGTTTTGCTCCTCTGGATTGGTCGTTGAGTAATTTCTTCTACACATTGTTTAAAAGAAATGCACGATTAAATTATTATTTTCATCGCTACCACCAGTTTCAGAATTTTTTTCTTTTTGGTGTGATACAATTCCAAACATAGGGCGGCCAAGCTTATTGACACACTGCACCCAACCTCCCGCAGAATCGCCCCCTGTTTTTTTGCGCATTGCTGTCTGGGCTTTAAAACCAACTTGAAGAATAGGTTGTGTAAAGAGAGATGGAGTCCCAGGTGGATGCCGCAGTTCTCCCAGTGGGAGAGTCTGGAGAAAACCAAGGATGGCTGGAGCCAATTGGAGCAAATTGATCTTTCTTTCATGGGCTCCACACCAGCCTCCTGTGTTTTCTTTCTCTCTCTCACATTAGCATACCAAATAAGCTGCCGTTTCTTTTAGTATGCCAGCTTTCATTTGTCACCCCTGGTATAATACAACACCCGTGTCCCTTAGCACACAGCATGAGGTTCCCCCGCTGAGCCAACCGACTCCGCGTGTGTGTGCAAGAAGATATCCATTGAGTATGACACACAAAGGGTGTTTCTCTGCAGGTAGATAAGGAGATCTTAATAAGTACCTGCATGTAAGAGTATGAACGTGTTTACATACAGTATGTGAGTGTGTATTTGAGTTTGAGTGTGTATTTATGTGCTCTATATGTTTTTCCTAGATGGCAATGGAATTAAATGGAGATGACACTTCTTTTTAGTGTTTCTGTTCTCCTAGAGCAGGAGTTTTCAAACTCTTTTGATGCTGGGAGAGAGAGATTGATTATTGGAGTACGTTTTACAAGAAAATACTATTTTAGTCTTTCTACTTAATTTCACGTTAAATTCAATGTGTTGCTTGCAATTCCTTTGTGAAATTTACTAGCAATTTCTCGACTCCAACCTGGCGTTCCCATGAGAGGCACCGCTTAATATGTCAGCACACTCCGAATGCTTCAACTCCAGGGCATTGATGACTCTTCTTTTCATACCTGCCTTGCATGTGACTTCCTGTTTTACATGCTCATGCATTTGCGTGACCTTATAATGCAAAAGCCGTACAGAACATCCAAATAAAAGCATCAGCCCACCACAATAATTCTGCCCGTCTCCAGTACAAACTGCTAATTCACATTAAAGCACAAAGCAGTGCTGTGGGCGTCTGGGTGACTGTATGAAAAAAAGAAATGATGTGATTTGAAATGGAAATGAAAGTAGCTTAGTACAAAGAAACGGCCAGGTACAAGGGAGGCCAGCCTTGGCTGAGACACAACTCTATTTGTAAAGGTCAACATCTTTAGTAGGAGGAAAACTTCCCTGCGGCTCTCTCCTCCCAAGAGCAAGGGAAATATTTAGAGAAATACAATCGGTGCTTATTATTTGTGTGGAGTGTCGTGTTTAACTATTCCCGACAGGTTCTCGGAGCTGATTCCTGTGAGTCACCGCCTCCCTCCATCCGTATACAGTCTTGGCTGCTGCGCTCAAAAGGCGGTGCAGCGCTAAAGCTAGGTGCTAAACGGCTAGGCTGCTGCTACAGCTGTCCCACTCGTCTCCGTTTGGTCTGTCAGGCTGCGGAAGCTGCTGACAGTCTAAAAGGAGATCAGACTGAGGTGTTAGAGCTGGTGTTATTCGCAATTTTGTTATTCGCAATTTTGCTTGACATTGCCTCCCAAGACTCAAAACCTTTTCCTGTCAAAAAACTCAGGAACAAATCCTCACCAAGACAGTAAGAGGACACTGTAGAGACCGTCCCTGGAAAACACGGTGAGACGCATGTATGCTAGCAAGAAGTAAGACACTAAATAAGATGACATGGCAGCTTTGTGCAGCAGATGTGCATTTTCCCTGCTGAAAAGACCAGCTTAAGTGGTCACCAGCATATGTTGTGTTTTGGATGCTGGTTCCCAGCATGGGATGCCATTGTGCTTATGTGACATTTTCAAAGTAGCTTAACTAAGGTGCCATTTTTTCAGCTACTGTAGGCTCACATAAATGGCAGAACGTCTGAACCGTGTTATTCTGGGCAAGAATCATTCACTTAGACAGAAAGAGACTGACTGACTAACTGACTTGTAAAGAGACCAACCACAGTTTTTGTTTTTTTATATGCCATTTAAGGGTGGGGTGATTGGAAATATATTTTGAGCTAGTTTGGAAAAACGGTATGGGACGGTAATATGTTTATATATATATTATTATAATTTAAAATAACTTAAAAAATTTAATTTATTCCTGTGATGGCAAAGCTGAATTTCTAGCAGCCATTATTCTGGTCACAAATTATTCTATTATGCTGATTTGATGCTCAAGAAACATTTCTTATTATTTTCAATGTTAAAAAATGTTGTGCTGCCTAATAAACTGTGGACAAACATTTAAATGATCTTTACTGTCTCTTTTGTTCAAACAAATTTCATCTCATTTCAAACATTTGGTACCCCGTCCAAACTAAATCTTACTAAAAACCCATTCTTTTAGATATAAACCTCAAATTTGGAACTTGTTTAGAGTTATGGCTTTCCTGCAGTTTTAGAGTAAAATATGTTTTGGAAAATATATCTCATACACAAATTAAAAATATTTTTATGCATTTTTCATAACAATAAACGTAAACTTCTATAACTTTAAGTTCGCTTTTTTTTTCTTTTCCTTTTTTTTTTTTTACCTTTTTCACTTCAGCAATAATCTGCCAAGCATCTTCTTCTGAGAGACCAAACTTAAGCTTGTGCTCAAAAGAATTCAAGATTTACAACAGTTTAAGTTGGAAATTCAACTTTCAGGTCTATGCTCAAAAAGTAAATAAATGGATTATAACTACTGCATAAATTTAATTTAGCAAAAACTGTATACACACATTTAAATTATCTTTACTGTCTCGTTTGATCAAATAAATGCATATTTGCTGAATAAAAATGTTCATTTATTGAAAAATATATATATCTTACTGGCTCTATACTTTTATTACTCCAATTGGTTGTGTGTTTGTCATGTTTTTTTTTTTTTTTTTTTTTTTATATATTATAATAATTGTATATTCTACATTATACATTATATGTAGCCTATATTGCAATTTATTGTTATATAATGTATATATGTTGAAATCAATACTAATTGCTTTTGGGTGATCAGAATTGCTGATATTAATAATAAAAATATCATAAGTTAAATAAACAGATAAGACTTTGCCAGATCGAGAAAGTGAACTTTCTGCATCAGGTGGTCAGCAAATGGACTGTTGGCAGTGACCGTGCTGCTTGACTAGCTTTACAAGCTTTCTATTGGTCCAGTAGAACTAGCTTTCTATTGGTCCACCTGCTAGACCATCACTAACCCATCTGAACCAGCACTTTCATCGGGTTTGTGCTTTACGCACTCCAGAAAACAGTTTATCAGAAAAACTAGTTTGTCACAACCGTTTTGTTTGCAATCACTTGCCTCGACTAATAATGAGATGTTATCCCTCTCGAGGACACTTTAAAACTGAAGGTTCTTTGACCTGGGAATCATTAAAGTGGTTGTGGTTGTGGTTTTGCTTATGCGTATACGCTCGCCACTGCATAAAGTTTCGACATTACCCCGTGAGGAATGGAAGTCATAGCCCGCTCAAGGATCTTTAGCTCCCTACAGAGCTCCAGAGACGAGCTGAGCTGGACTTATCTGCCGCCTCGCAGAGCATAGTGCACTGGGAGAGATGTCGGAGAGAGACTTCCTCCTGCATTAATGAATCCAGTCAGGCGGGATCTTAAGGGACCTAAAGACTCTCAGGCACCGAGGGGACATGAGTGGTTTGGCATTTTAAGACACAGAGAATGATTCGGGCTGTCATACGCAGGTTGTTCTACGTATTTCCTACAAGGTGCTGACTGTACTAATGTAATGCAGGCTTACTTATCTGAGCTTCACAGTAAAACTGACTAATATTTAAAACCGAACAAAGGAGGTTGTGATAGGTAAATAAAGGCGAATACTTGTCGAATGGTGGAAAAAGTTAAAACCCAAGCGCTCTCTTAACTTCTTTAGCCTTTTGTTGTAGCTAAGCAACTTCAAAGCAGCTGCGAGCTGTGAAAATCAGCCGTTAAAATTTTCCGTTTACTCTGAGCTCCTTAGAGCGATCCACCTTTCTGTGGTAATTATTTGCAGCGTGATGAACTTGAGGGGTTGTTTTTTTTTTCAGCCTGTTATATGCAGTGATCAAAGAGAGAGGAAGAAAGTGACTTTTCACACAGCTCAATGTGCCAGAAGCCTGTACAAGCATCTGCTTATGTGGGGCTCTGAGAGCTGGAGTAAACATGACTGTGGGGTTTCAGCATGACTTACCCAGAGCTGTCTGACAACACAGGTGGTATTTAGGGCTTGTTAACTGATAGATGCGTGTCTTAAAAGAGAAAGAGACGCTAATTATACAGGCACAGCAACTGAGACGTGTGACCTCAGAAATATTCAACTTGTCTAATTACTTAATTGATTTAGTAAAGATTCACTATTAAAAATGGAGGTATATTGGGCTGTAATGCACATGATCAGTGGCATTTGTCTATCTGTCTGTCTGTCATTGTTGTTTTTTCATTCTGTCTGTCTGTCTTTTGTTCATTTGTTCGTTGGGGATGGGGACATAATGATTGTTATACTGGACAAACTGGACATTCTATCCCCTAACCCTAATCTTACCCATCACAGAAAACTTTCAGCATTTTTACATTTTCAAAAAACATCAATTAGTATGATTTATAAGCTGTTTTCCTAAAATGGACCAAAAAATGTTGCCATCTTTGTGGGGAAAATCATCTTTTTGTGTTTTGTCCCCATAATGTTGGGTTTACCAGCCACCACACCCCCCCCCCCCCCCCCCCCCCCACCCACCCCACCCCCCTAAAGGACATGTTGATTGACTTTGGAAGGTCAACATTAAGTCCAGGGTTGACAAAGACAAATGATGTGTATATTGAAATGACTGACAATTATAAATATCTGGGAACTGTGATTGACAACAAATTTTGAAGCAAATGTATCGATTGTTTGCAATGTTTCAACAAAGACTTTTTTAAAGATTAAAACATTCAATGTATGCTCTAAGATGATGACTTTAAGTCTTTTATTGAATCATTTTTTTCCTTTTGTATTGTTGCTTGGTTTGGCAATTTAACTTTGACAAATAGAAATAGACTAAATAGTCTTGTTAAGGTTGCAGGAAAAGTTATAGGGGTAAGTCAAATCCAGCCTATTGATATTTATCATAGACAGGTTTTAGGCACATTCAATTGTACAAAATTTTGATTATCTCTTATTTAAAGAATTTCAATTGTTGCCTTCTGGGCGTCTTTTTAGGGTGCGGGGTGGTACAGTAGAACAAAACGATTCAAGTTTTTTGTGTGTGTGTGTGTGTGTGTGTGTGTGTGTGTGTGTGTGTCGGTGGCTGTTGGTCTATTGATCTATTGATCTCTTCAAAGGAGGTGTTTTATATATATATATATATATATATATATATATATATATATATATATATAAACTATGAACTATATATATATATGAACTATGACGTGTGCGATGTGTATTATGTATTGTGTTTTCTTATGTATTGTCTGTATGTCTGTTACCTTTTGCGGCAAAACTAGTTTCCCCCTAGGGGGACAATAAAAGTAAACAAACAAACAAACAAACTCCTCGCATTGGAAATGAATGGCAAAGGAATTTCATCTAATTTAAAAAATTTGACCAAACAAAATCTTGCTGAAATTTTTTTTTGAGATATCAACCTCTGGAACACAATTTGTTTAGATGTATGGCTTTCCTGCAGTTTTAGAGTAAAACATGTTTTTGGAAAATATATATTTCATTCAGAAATTCAAAATAGTATTTTTGTGCATTTTTCATAGCAATAAACTTCTATAACTTTAAGGTGACTTTTTATTTTTATTTTGTTTTTTACCTTTTTCAATTTAGCATCTGCCAAGCATCATCTTTAAAAAGCATTCAAGATTTATAACATTTTCAGGTCTACTCTCAAAAAGTAAATAAATGGATTATAACTACTGCATAAATATAATATTTTTGTTTAAGTTAAAGAAATGCTTGCTGAGTAAAACATGTTCAAATTTTATGACACATTTCCCAATTTTCACTGGGAGGATATTGATTCAAATTTGACTCAAGTGAGGTCAAATGTGACAATAACAAGTCAGACAGATTTGAACCCGAGGCTCAGCGCCCGTGGAAATGAATTTAATTCATCTCTATCAGTATGTCCTTTATTTAATATTTACAGGAAGGAAAACTGCAATACCCACTTTGTTGTGAATGCAAATATAAATGTTTTATCTCATGAATATGTTTCCTCTCCATACTGTTTATTCATGCATTTATTCATCCATTTTTCACGCTTATGAATCTGCAGAGACCTTGTTGCCGGCGTTGCATTGTGAGAGTACTGCAGAGATAGATACACAGAACGCTCATGATAAATGTATGCACCTTTGTCTCCCTACAGAGAGAGTGTCTTTCACCTCTGTGCTGTAGATGAACAATGAGAACATGTTGGTGTAAGAAATTACACAACTACCGGCTGACGATATTGGGGAAAAAAGTGCCATTTATTTAAAAAACAAACTGTACATGCTCTTTATTAAGTGTGCCGTTCAACACGCAGTGCAGCTCTTGGCAAAAATCAGACTAAAACAAACACTGGCATCTTTGTTCATTGTGCTCGAAGTTGGAAAGGCTTCTTTTGTTGCACTTGGAAGTAATACGGATGAGATCATTATTGTCTAATACGTTTGAAAACTTTCCTATGTGTGTCATATTCTCATTCTTAAAAGAATGCACATCAAAACCAGAGAAAGTGACAGTCAGAACCTTGTTAAGAACTCCTAATTAATTTTAGTAAGGCAGCAGGCATGCATTCAACCTGTACGGTCCAGACTTTTGCAGCGACGAAAGACACTAATTCGCTTTGGTTTTTGACTAAGAAGCCAGGCTTTTGAACTCAGTCAATTATAGAGGCGTTACACAAACTTTTTCCACTGTGTGCACTTCCTCTATCCTCCTTTCAGATTTTTTTTTTCAGGGCTCCCTTTTGCTAGTTTTTATAAATGAGCACTAATAAGACCATATTTTTCTTCTTTTCAAGCGCACCTCTTTATACTCATTTATTCTCACCTGTGACTTCCAAAATGAAACCATGCAATTACGAAACATTACGTTCAACACTAAATCATAAATTCCCCAGGCATTTAAAAGGAATAAGCCATCAAATTCAGAGACTAAATTTATTCTGTGACCTCCTGTTTTTGTGAGAAAGTGTAAAATTGCCATTTTCAGTTGGATTAAAATCAGAATTTCTTAATAAATAAGAGTTTTCTTTCTTTTCTTTAATCATCATACTGAGGTGGCAAAAAAGCCTTTAAAATTGTAGCTCTCAGGGCAGTCATGGCAACAGGAAGTAGCATCACGTGCCTCAATCTGTGATTTATCCATGGAGCAGAACGCTTGCCTTTTACATTCCATCTGACAGAAATAGAGGCAGAGGGAAAAACAGAAAATATATAGAGGGTTCCAAAAGTCTGAGTGCTCACTGAAAATATGGCATGCAAAATCTAATTTAAACAAATTGAACATTTTTAAAATAAGAAACAATAATG
Organism: Squalius cephalus; assembly: GCF_949319135.1. Classification (NCBI taxonomy): domain Eukaryota; kingdom Metazoa; phylum Chordata; class Actinopteri; order Cypriniformes; family Leuciscidae; genus Squalius; species Squalius cephalus. Next base: position 27,069,880 of record NC_137139.1, read on the forward strand.
AAAGATAATTAGAAATATGTGTATAAACATTTGTTAACATTAGGTTACATGAATTAACAGTTTACTTTTAAAGTATTTATAAATCTTGGTTTGTTCATTTGTATACTTCAAACAATTTCAAGTTGTATAAATGAACTTTATTTAATGAATTATGAACAGATAAATTAGTATATCACTAACCTTAAGTTAACATTAAATGCTGTAAAATTGTGTTAAATTAATTTAGTTAATAATAACAAGTGCATTAACTAATGTAAACTAATTATTCCTCATTCTAAGGTGTTATCAAAGATTCTGCATTATTTGTAGGTCACTAATCAAGCATGTCAAGGCATTGGGGCATGATGTCACAAAAGGTCAATGTGTTAAATAAACTGTGTATATTTTTTTTTGCCTAGTATATTTTTCTATTTCCCATTTTTGTAGCCAAGTCTTTAAGGCATGTCTAGACAGAAACTGACTTTTAAAAAGTGAGAAATATTCACTGAAGTTTAAATTGTGACAACTTGCCCCGGCCTCTCGCTCTTTAAAAAATTATAGTGATTTTAATGCAACAGTAAATTGGTTACTGGTTAAAAGTAAGTTTCCTTACTGTATACGATGAACTACTGTAATAGATCTAACCTTACATTTAATTTAACTTAAATTTACAGTTTTTGGAAGTCATATATAATTGACAGTAAAAAAACGTAATGTGACATTCCCAGAATTCCCTAATTTTTTTGTTGTTGAAATTGTAAGGCTGGAAAAACTGGAACAGAGGGAAACTCTCTGAGAGAACAAAGGAAATTAACGTTTGAACTCCCTCCTGTGAAACTAGCACCATCATTCGAGACACGATCACACTTGAGTTGACCACCTCCCAATTTACACATCATTCCCTTCACCCATCCCCTCCTTAATTCACCCAAGAATCTATATGGTTTAATGTGCATAATTATCATACAGTATTAAACATGTTTGGTATCATTTGAAATGTCTCAGTGCGACTGGTACAAAGGTCTCATTCCCAAAGAAGTAAAACAAAAGGTAATAAGGTTTTTAAGAGTTTAGAGATAACTGGCACACAAAGGAAGGTGGGTCTCTAGGCAAATGGTCTCCTACTCCCAAAAGGTGTCAACTCTGAATGTAAATTCAGGTTGTATAGGTTGGCATATTAAAATTATATCAGTTAATGAAATTTTTTTTTTTTTTTAATACTGTAAATTTAAGTTAAATCTGTAAACCCGATACCATTTTTTTTTTTTTTTTTACTGTAAGTTTTTGGCAACCACAGCTGCCAGTTTTTTTACCGTAAATTTCACAGATTTTTTTATTTTTACAGAGCATGTAGCTTAAATTGTACATTTGTTGTTGTGCAAACTCTCATGCTAATGTGTGATCAGTATTAACAGCACCTCTTTGAGCTTTAAAATTGTAGCCGTTACAATGTCCATTGCCAGCGCAGAGGTGTGGCTTGTATGTGTTTGTGTTTATTAATCATTGTATGCTGTCTCTGGCAGCATGGGATTGTGCTCGGGCATTTGCGCAGATGGACAGAAGGACAGGGCAGGTGGGGCGCTAGACATACAGATGGGACGCTCATACCACAGCCTGTCTTGTCACAAGGCTATTATCCCCCAGAATCCTTCGACGCATACAGGTTATAGCTCTTTCTAAGCCTAAATGGCATATTTGTAGCTGAACTTCTGCTCGTTGACAAGCGGTGGCACTATAAGTGTCACAGACAAAACATAAAAGCAATTCTAATGAAGACTCCCTTTAATGAACGTACTCTCATTAAGCCGCAGTTCTGCAGGTAAAACGAAAACAAAACGAGACAAGGGTTGAACTCGTCCCATGTTTGCCGTTTTAAACGGCAGTCTTTGTGGCTGCTGTACATGTGTAGGACTGCAGGCTAACACATCTAGCCACTGTGTGACAGCAATTACTGTGTGTTTTCTCTCTGCCCGGCCTTTGCAGGGCGCTTTTGTGCGAGTGGAGTGGAGACGAGTGACGGAGATGAACTATCGTCGCTGAAAAGGTTAGTGGATGTGCATCAGCATGGAAAAACAATCCAGGGTATGTCTCCGTTCCTCCTCCGCATGCTAGAAAACACCATCTCCTCTGTATATATTGCATGAAATTTGGGGTGGGTGCTTGAGCATCCTCGCTCTTGTCTCCGAGACCTCCCTGGGGTGCGTTGCTGTGGAAACGGCCCCAGGTAAATCAGCCTCCTGAAGGTGGTTTCTTGTGGTTCCATTCCGCTTCAGTAGGCCAGAGACTGTGTATTTCTCCCAGCATGGGGAACGAAACAGGCTAAATGAAGTCGACAGTCGAAGGCCCCAGGGAAGCCCACAGACAGAGTTATGTACCAAACTCATTGGGCTGATCAGCTAAACGCACTCCATTAAGGTTGGGCTCATGTACTAGTGAGTAGCCTACTACATGAAGAGTTCGCTGATTAGATGACAAAATGGACCCCATTTACTTGGTACATATACTTCTTATTGTCTTATGGTCTTATTGTGAACCGTTCACTGGTGCATGTTATTCCAAACCAAAAATATTGGTCCTTCCTCAAAGTGGAATTACTCTGAAATGATCCCTATTAATTTTCAACCACCTGTCATTTGGTGGCCACCTTTCACACTTTTCCCAATAGATAAAATGTCAGTCTCTATTTTATTTCTAGTTGAATATCATGTGTCACTATACACAGTAGTTTGATGAATCTGTGTGTGTAATGATTCAGTGTTATATATATGTGACCCTGGACCACAACACCAGTCACATGTGTAAATTTTTTGATATTGAGATATTGATGTATGGTTTGTTAGGATAGGACAGTATTTGGCCGAGATACGACTATTTGAAAATCTGGAATCTGAGGGTGCAAAGAAAAATCGAAATATTGAGAAAATCGCCTTTAAAGTTGTCCATTTATGTTTGCAATTGTGCTGCATCCAGTCACAAAAATAAATTTCTTATATATTTATGGTAGGAAATTTACTAAATATCTTCATGGAACATGATCTTTACTTAATATCCTACTGATTTTTGGCATAAAAGAAAAATCAATAATTTTGACCCATACAATGTATTGTTGGCTATTGCCATTAATATACCTGTGCGACTTGTGACTGGTTTTGTGGTCAAGGGCCACATATGAGCAATATCACACAAGTGCGATATGGCTCTATATTTGCCCTCAGCCAAAACGATTTGCTCTGGAACAACATTTAATCTAGTAATAATAGATTAATGAGAACAAAGATTGCCCGTTAGTTAGATATACCCAAACCGAATGAATTATATCTCATGTTTAACCATTATAGAGACATCAGAGCCAGCAGAAAATTCTAGAAGAACTAGCCAAGGTAAGGCTGCTCTCGGCGGGTACATGAGCGCTGAACGGCCTCTGACACCCTGGAGCTCACATCTCCGAAAATTTCTAAATTAATTTTCAAAAAGGCGCTATCTTTATAAATAAACCACATATTTAATGTGTTCAAACAACTACATTTTTGGCTAAAAAAAATACACTCTGTGACACAACAACTGTAGTATTTGTAAAATTATAGTGTGTTTTCTCCCCCATGATACTGTGAGAAAACGCGTTCTTAGCCCTTAGGCTGCTATCTCAATAAGAGCAAATGCACAGATAATATACTGATAATGTACACATGCGTTTACATTCTCAAAATGTTTTCGCTCATAAGACATAGCCGACTATGTTTACTAGGATACTCGCAATTTTTGAGAGAATTTTTTGTGAATTTGTCCATTCAAGTGCAAGAAGATGTGAAAGAGAGCTCAGTTTAGTATTCGCACGCTGTCTGAGATCCGCTTTCTGGACGTGCGCAAACATCTGAATAACGAAATAAGCTCCCTTTCGCGTCTTCTTGCGCTTGAATATTTAAATTGTCAAGGCTTAAACTTTTGTTACGATGCATCACAGGCCCGTCAACTGTCCTGAGTGTCATTCACGTTCATGCACTGTTAGGATTCATAAAAATGTTATCGGCCAACTGGCGAGTGACACTGTTTAATATACTCGTATTTGGCGCTTGTATGGGAGGAATTTTTCATAGGAAAATTAAAACATTTTCTTTAACAGGAATTGATGGGGCTAATGAATGTGTGACAGGAGCCTATAAATTCCTAATGCAATAAATTGCATTTACCGCAAAGTTGCTGGCAGGATGGCATAGCCAGTCTCCCCAAGACATATTGCATAGATTTACAGAGACACGGTGGCTGAATGCAACCGTGGGCCAATCTCCTAGACTGAATGCATGGTTTCTCTTTCTACATGGAGAGTATGTGTCTGTCAGGCCTGTCACATTGGCCCTGCAGCTGTGTGACTCACTGCTCTCCCCAGCACCTCTCCTGAGACCTCAGCATGTCAGAACAGTCAATAAAGCCAGCGCAGCAGTGCCAAGAGCCTCCAGGGCTGCCCATGGTGGAGTCATTAATGGACCTGCATGGTAACATGGATAGGTGAGAGCTGGTCAGGTATCTAGTCGTACATTCATACAAGCTTCCTGTGAGAGTTGCATGGGGCCCAGTACAAGTACTTGAGGTACTCACATTGCCAACCTTGAGGATGATGAGTTTTCCCACAATTCATTTCTCAGTCAGGTCCCGCACTACAGATAGGCTTTGGTCTGTCCTATCGTCACAGCCCATTAATGAATAGTGTACATCAAAGGCTTTTTTTCTCCTCTGTACATTTCATCTGTTGTTTGGATCGCTTTTGACTATTTAGCTGTCGGCAGTAGTGTTGCAATGGCGATCTTTGGACGTGAAATAAGACAAAGTCACATTGCCGCAAGCGCATCAGTGGAGATAAAAATAAAGGGCTGTGGAGGGTGGGCACAGCCAGGGAGACGGATGGGAACAGACAGAATAAAAAATGTCCATTTGATTCCCTGTCAAAGACAAGGGTTCCTTCATCCTTTTTTTAGTATTCTGGGGCAATTCATGGTATTTTTTTGTGTTCACTGGGAACTCATCCTGGTCCCTCCAACAGTATCTCAGATTCTTCTAAGGCTTATAGCAAAGATCTTAATTCACAGAGATAATTTACTTGAGAGTTCCCTTGAACTCCATATTTGAGTCAAAAACAACAAAGTCTTTAAAGTTGTGTTGAAACGGAAGTAGTAACATATTTTCTTCTCTATTGTGATGTGCATCCAAGTGTAATGGATTTCTCAAAAAAGAAAAAATGTAGGCTGGGGACTTTGTTCTGTGCATTGGTTGTAGATTGGATTTTGAGATGTGGGCATTGCACTGAAAAGTGGAGACACAAGAATACGAGGTTACAGGGGCAGGGTTTGAGCGCACTAAATGATTGGAGAAGTTCTGCATTCGTCACCACAGAGAAGTCTGTTGCTTTCACCACACATTCCAGTTATGGCATTTAGATGAAGCATAAGGAGATTTTTGAAAAATGAAACGTGCACAGATGAATTGTTCACTATAAGATCTATGATATGCATTTAAAGAACACATGGGGTGAATTGCCATTTAATGCTGACTTCAAGTCTATAAGAAAATTATTTAATTTACTTGCGTGCGTACGTACTGTACTTACAGGAACAGGATACATGTATCAAAGATCACAATGATGCAAATGTGCCAGATTTAGCCAATGGCTTATTTTCATCTGCTGTCCCCAGCCAGGTTGAAGGTAACAAAATATGTATACATATATGCAGAAAAAAATGCTTTAATATTAATGCTAAATGCCAATATTGCATATTATCAATACTAGGCGGGCCAAGTTTCTGATTACTTAAGTGTCATTGACGTGTAAACATGGTTGTGTTGTATCTTCATTTTCTGACTGTGTAAAAAGTCATTTTTGAAGCTAATTTTTGAAGTCAGTTTTTTAAGATCAAGAAAAAAATGTATTCCTCATTATATGTTGACTTTAACATTCAGGTTCATGAATTGAATGTCTTCTGTGGCAACATCAGCATCACACTCCTTGTCACTTGTCTACAACTGAAAGTTGAAAAAGAAAGTTGAAAAAGTTCTTCTATTGTGCAAGGTGTTGTGAAAAAAAATTACCATATACGCATCAACAATCCTCTAGAAATAGTTTGAAATAGTATCCTTTTAATGCTATTTTTGATGTAACGACGATTTGGATTGCGTCAACTCTTTTTCTCACAAACTGAATAGTATGTGATGAGGAAAGCAGTGATAGTCTGTATTTTGGTCATGTATATGGCTGGTTTCAGTGGCCCCTGTGTCTGTCTAAGCACTCACACCTGTCTGAGTTTTAGAGATGTAGTCTGAGGTGCCCACATGCAGCGTGCATGGCCACAGAACACGTTCGCCAGGACAGATCAGTCAGTGATTGGGTTGAGAGCTACTTCAGAGGGCCAGATGTGAAGGACAGCCTGTGAAAGCCCAGCAGAACCAGAGATGAGCTTAGAAGTTCAAAAAGAGAAGTCACTGTCTCTATTCATCTCTAAACTGAAAAAGTCTTTGGGTTGGAAAATTGGATACTCTGTCATTTATTCATCCTCGTGCTAGTTATCGTTCGTTACTTGAAAATGTTTCATTGCTCTCAGATCTAAAAAATGTTGCAGCTTTGTTCATGCATTTGGCATCATTGACATCAAACCTGGTGCTTCGCAAAGATCAAACATGCACTGCAAATGAAATGTGAGAATTTTAATATTCATGTAAGTCTCTTTATAGGTCTGCTTAAACATCGTTGTTCTTTTCTTTTTTCTTTTTCTTTTTTTAAGTGGCAGCACCCTCCTCCTCACTCTCATTTCTTTAACCATTCTTACTGTAAATAGCATCTTTCTGGACATTACCATGGCACTGACGGAGGGATTACATGAAGGGTTCATTTGAATAGTGTCAGCAGCTTAAGCATTAGAGCAAAATTATGAGAAATGAAAGAGAAAAGGTGCAAGCGGTTGATAGTTACTAACGGAGGACCGGAGAAAGAAACTCATTTTAAAAAGCTGTAAAAGCAGAATAATCGACTTTAGTGTTTGGATTGACTTTTCTAACTGAGACTGAAGTGGATGGGTAAAATGTTTTTGAAAAAGTCTCTTATGCTCAGGACTGTATTTATTTAAACAAAAATGCAGCAAAAACAGTAATATTGCAAAATAGTATTACCATTTAAAATAACAGTTCTCTATTTTAAAAATGTAATTTATTCCTGTAATTAATGAATTTTCAGCATCATTACTCCAGTCTTCAGTGTCACATGACCCTTCAGAAATCATTCTTTTATGCTGATTTTGTGCCCAATAAACACCTTATTATAATCAATGTTTAAAAGAAATCAGTTGTGCTGCTGTTTTTATGGAAACCATGATACGGTAGTGTAAATAGATTGAGAGTTTCTGTAAATTTTCATTCAAAAGGATAGTTCACCCATAAACAGTGCTGGGTAGATAACTTGCTAATTGTAGTTTGTTACTGATTACTACATGAAAATTGTAGTTATTAACGTAATCTAGATGACTTATATTAGGTAATGTACAGTATTCTGACTTCTTTTTGGTTACTTTTAGATTACTTTTGACCTTACTCGCTTATCACTTAGATTTGAATGGGATAATTGTGTAGGTACCATATATATATATATATATATATATATATATATATATATATATATATATATATATATATACTGTATATATAATTTATATATAAATATTGCCTAAATTGTCCTATATTAAAGCCATACAAGATTGGAACGGCATGAGGGTGAGTCAATTTTATTTATTTATTTAGCCATCCCTTTAAGAATTTCTCTTCATTGTGTACCCTTCATGCCGCCAATGAGCAAAGTAGCCATAAGCTATTTCCCCTTTTCTTTTCAAGCACTGTGCACAAATCAAACTCATCTGAAATCAGCAGGTCCTTTGGACACGGTCTCCTTATGGTAGCCATGTGTGTAAAAGATGCTATTTCCACTTCCTCCTCCTCTCTACTCAGCATCCTGTTCATTCTCTTCCCTCTCTGTCAGTCTGTCTATCTCTTCTCAGCTAAGCTGTTTTCACTCAAACGGTTACTTTGTAGTGAAAACAAAAAAAAAACCTGATTATTAATTAGCATGCTAAAAGATTTGTTAAGCATATTAAAGCCACCATTACATATAACCTTTGTCGTCCTCTCTTTTTTACTCTCTATCTGTGTGTTTTTCTCTGTTTTTGACATACAGACTGAGGGTGGCAGGCATCAAAGGGCAGGAAGAGCAGAGAGCCCACACCCACTGAGCTAACATTTAAACTCCATCCAATCCCACCAGGAACCAAAGGCACAGAGCCGAACGAGAGATTAAACCCAGAAATATGTATAAAAGAGTTGAATTTCGAGCGCTTTCAAATTGGTTCAAAGGGACAAAGAAACTTCATCAAAGCACCACATCCTTCTTTTGCCCTTACATTTACCAGCTTGGCAGAACATGGATCCAACGTCCTTCAGATTTCAATTTTATGTCATCAGATGACCGGTGCAAATCTTTTTTCTGTGTCTATGTCCATCTTTACTCAACTCCTGCATAAGTGCTGTGCTGAAAGGTGAGCTTCTGCTCTCAAGCATCTTTTAATGCATGAATTTATTTGCATTTAATAAAATAATATCGATCCAAGTGGCATCTGCAAACAAACAATCAACATTTTTTCAGAGATAACTTTACATTGCTCAGTTCACACAAGATGCGGTCTTTGACTATGTGACATTTTTAGGATGCAAAATTAAAAAGGTTACAATTTTGAATGTGTTAAAAGCCCTAAATTCCATTCCATTCCATTGAACTCAAGAGCATGTTCTGCATGAACGATCTGAAATGTATTTAATTGTGCATTTTTATTTAGCCTATAACTTTATTTATACATTTCAAAGAGTTGCTTAAGTGTCCAAATGCATTTTGGGGTCACTCTCTCTGAAGTCACCGTACCTACCCTGAACTCATCATTTAGTTCCCTGATAGCCAGACACCTCAAAGCTCTTCCCCGTGTTAAACACACCTGGCTTTGTGTTCAGTGTCCTAGTTCATGATAAATGTGAAGATCAACACCATGAGTTCACGACCCAGACAAGGATGAGAAATGATGGTCCTAATTGATTCTCATTTTCAAAGGATCTGATGGGCGCACGAGTCAGGCAGCTCCTTTAAAAGAGCTAATGAGCTTAATTGACGACACTTGACGATCCATTTAAACCTTCCCACCCCCAGCACCCCTCCCCCTCGTCCCAAGAATTAAACCGTTAAAAGAAAGGCTTGAACTTCTTAATCTCTGCAAATCGGACTAATCCAGCATTGCAGAAATGCAGGCTTCAGAGAGAATGGATTCTTAAGCCTATACGCTGTGCATAGGTGTTGCTTAGCACATCTGTGGGGGAAGTGTGCGCCATGGATCCATTCATATGTTTATGAGGCGAGGGTTAAAGTCACAGTTTAGGGTGAGAGAATGAGAAGTTTGCTTCCGCTTCTCTCTCTCTCTCTCTCTCTCTATCTCTCTCACTCCGATGTCTTCTGCCTCCTCTATGCCCTCCAGGAACCCAGTGTTTATTGGCTGCCTGAAATACACCCATCTTTCCACCAGCCCCCGGCTAGCATTGTCTCAACAAAGCCTGTTACTTGATGGTTCAATAGGGGCTTTTTGGGGGTGATTTCCCTGCTGTTGCCTCCTCTCTCTCTCTCTCTGTGTCTCGGTAGCTGCCGTCTCGGCTCAGGAGCATGGCGAATGGGATCAGAAGCAAACAGCCTCGCTGATAACGATGAAGGGCAAATATTGAAGCCTTATTGTTTGTTTTTTCTAGCTCCCCTGCTTCTGTCTGCGGTGTCTTTCACATTCTGATTTATATTCACCTAAACTCTGACATTAACTCGTTCAGGCTTATTTCCTAACCTTTGGAGAACATATGATTAATGCAGAATGCACTTTAAACCAGTGATGCTTTTCCTCTAGTTCACTGACTTGTAGCTGTCATCATGAAGTGATCTCCGTGATGTTCACTCACCACCTCCCCCAATTCACTTATAGTGTTAGTTAAGTTTTTTTGTCATAATTCATTTTTCAGGACCATTTTACTTCACTTTATACTTTGTCTCATTCCTGGGAAATTTGCCTTGGACAACATGACACGGCCAGTACACAGCTTCGATCACACACAACACAGTACATAGCATGTACATATTGTACAATAATTAGAATATAACAACATTCCAATAATAAAAACTAGCAGCATCCTACATCAATTTTGAAAATCTCTTAAAATTTTTACGCAGTTAGACTTGCACATCAAGACCTTGAATCGTCTCCCTGATGGTAACAAATTAAAATTCATATGTAAAATGTGTGTATCATCAGAAAAAAAAAGGTTTTAGCTTGCTTTAAAATAGATGCCTCGTACAGCTCTTGTATGGTTCATTTTTCCTCCCACCCTATCATTTTTTGAACAGTATGCACCAGTCATGCTAGTTTTGATTTTGATTTAAAAGTCAGATTTCCATACCATGCAGTGATACCATATCTTATTAATCTCCCAAAACAGACTGATAAAACAGAAACAAGATCTTCTGGTTCACTCCAAACACTTTTAACCTTCGCAGGAAATATAGCCAATGCTGCAATCTAGAACAAAGAGTGTTGATGTGAGAAGACCAATGAATTGTCCTTATAAACTCCTAAGTATTTATATGAAGAAACCTGTTCAATAATATTACCATGTGTTATTACGGGGCTATGGTCCCCCACAGATCTAGGATCAAAAATCATTTCAACAGTCTTCATTTCATTTAAAATCAAGGAATTAGTGTCACACCAGCCAACAAACTCATCAACATCAGAAAAATACTGCAAGGGTTTTGTTGTCTTATTCAGTAAACTCAATATTGCTGTATCATCAGAACATTTGATGAAGTATCAGTTTTCTACCCTTTATAGAGCTAAACTGTCTGTATTGTGTTGCTGGGCCTTTAAATGCCTGTTTACACCAAGAACGTTAGCTATATAAGCATTCACATCAATGCACAATAACATCTGTTTATTATAAGCGTGCACTGCCGTTTCATTATCTGCTGCTTTACATGCTCAAGAACTTTAAAGGTGGATTCTGAATGGCTGTAAACTGTTTTTAACATTCATCAGCTGGAAAAACCATTCTGAAAGTGATTCATATAACGTTATCGTTAGTTGTAGCGACTTCCCATTTTTCATTGAATTAGAATGATTATTAAAACTTTATAGTTATTGTTAGTTATCGTCTCTGATGTGAACAGCCATTAAGGCTTCTGTGTTTGGACTCTCATTTTTCCCTACTTCCTTTGATGCAATTGCTCATGCAGGATAGTCGCTAATGAAGAGTTTGGGACAGTGTGCGTTCTTTTGTTGCCTGTTGTCAGTATATATCACTTTCCTGACTAATTTCCAAAGTAATTTATTAGGACTAGTGCTTTCTACCTTATTTCATCCCTATTACCTCACAGTGACCGGGTGGGTCAGTTTTTTTTAACACTGAATAGGCAAGCTGACAAGTAAATGTGTCACGTACAATCTAAGGATAAGCTGGTTTTGCTGCTTTGTTTCAATAAAAGTTCTGAAAAGTAAAGTATTTTATGCAGAAGATCAAGGAAAATTTGATTGCTCATAAAATGACCCCCGTATAACCTATAAATCCAGGCTCATTTGAAAAAAAATGTGCCTGTAGCAACATTTCTGTGAAGTGATATTACGTTGATTCTTGCATGTTTCAGGACTCATTCAAAGTGAAAAAGTCGACTGAGTGGCACTAAAAACTGATTGAGACTCTTTTTCTAAGTCATCTCAATGGCAAAAAGTGTCCCAATCACCCTGAATTCACCCTACGTATTGCAGATGTTTCAGAAATGAAATGTCTGGTGTGTTGCGGCCATAGACTGTAACAAAAAGATGGACTGCGCTTTCTTCCACTGTCGAAAATGAAGCCAAAATATCCCAGTAACGGTCGTTGTCGATTGCGCCGTTCAGAGGCCGAGTCTGCGCAGTAGTGATCCTGAAGTGGAGCCGGACATACTCCCGCTCCCGCAAACTCAATCGCAAGCACAGCTGTCAATCATTACGCTATACCCCATTTTACAGCATCAAATAACTAACTGAAACCAAACTTACTGGGAAAACGAACACCTAAACATATGGCTGCATGATGAGAACTGCCTATGACAGAATCCATCTTTGGAAAAATAATTATTTCAAGTGTAATTGGATTTTTTAGTTCGAATGGGCTCAGGTCCCATTCGATTACATGGAGAGGGCGGGGTTTAAGATTTATACTGCAGCCACCAGGGGGCGATCAAAACGCTTTGGCTACACTTTTCAGAGCTTGTGTAGCACACTTGGTTGCGGCAAAAGGTACCACATACACTAAACCTAATCTATAGGTTTTAACCGATAACAAATCAAACGTAATTGAAAAATGCTTTTGGTGACCACCATGCCATTTTAGCTTGCTTCTACAAGTCTTTGAGCTCTTTTATCATGACTTTTTTTTTCAGGGGACTTGTATGCAATGCTAGTGCAATACTGTACCAGGTGAGCAATAGAACAAGTTTTCTACTGCAGAACTGCCATACATATGGAGCTGATTATGTGAAATCTAATTAGATATGCTACATTAGTTTACAAATCACTATGATAAAAGTGTTTTGCAGTCTTAACATATTGTGCAAGGAACCCCACATAAATAAGACTTTATTAATCTATAATCAGTCCCTGTAATCATAATTTGTATGAAGAGGAATAAAAGTTGTTGGTATTTTGCTGCAACTCGTATTCATTTCAGCTGTACAAGGCACAGAACTGAGTTACCTTTTTGGGCTTTTTCGCTTGGCTATAAGTGTCTGTCCAGGTCAGGGGGTTTCTGTCTCGACGGTGAGATGCTCACTGGTCTGAAGAGATCAGCCTAAGGCTCCGGCTGGAGCTCTGACAGATGGTGTCAATACACTGCATATCAAGAGAGAGAGAATGAAAGAGGAAGAGAGCAACAAAATGAGACAGAAAGAGAGTGAGGAACACTTGGTTTGGTGAGTCAAAAGCGATGGACACCTAGCACGTCTGTCCTCGGTGTGTGATGCGACTGCTGATTGGTTCTGACAGGCCCTTAGAAAAGCCGTCAGCCTCAGGGCTTGAAACCCTGTTGGTCCGTGCTGGATGAGAGAGGCGTGGCCTCATACTTTAGAAGTTAAAGTGACATAATTTAAAGGAACAGTCATCCCTTTACCCATCTTAAATTGTTCTAATCCAGTATGATTTTATGCGGAAAACAAAAAGGGATTTTAGGATGTCTGTGGATCTTTAAAATGTCTTTGATTCAAATTTTAAAACACTTGAACCAGTTTTATAAAATATTATGATGCTTTTTAGTTTTTATATTATATTTTGAAGCTTGAAATGTCCATTTCCTTCTATAAATTGGAAAAGAGCAGCAGACTTTTTTCCTGCTAGTGTTACCTTTAACTAAAACTATTAAAAAGCCTTTCTGTTAATTTAAGTAAAGCTATACAAAAATGAGAACTGTTGCCTTAAGCATAGTCCACACATACACGGGTAATTTTATAGGAGTTTTTCCTCCTTTGTTAAAAAAAATTATAATTTGCGTCCACATGAAAACACGAAAACAGCCATGAAGTGCTATCAAGAGCATGCCAAACCAACAAGTGGCAATATAACCCTAACCGTAAAGCCATGTTGGCCAATCAGAAGCCTGGAATAAAAGGTTATTAGCCTACTGGTTACAAACCGCATAGAAAAAGCTGCGGTTTTGAAAATACCCGTGTTCGTGTGGACAGGGCCTTAAACTCACTGAAATAATTTTAATTTTAGAAGTACTAAAATTACAAACTGAATTAAATCTTAAATAACTAAGTATATAAATATTTATAGTATATAAATAATATTAAAATACACTGTTAATTATTTCACTGTAAATTTACAATAAATTGCAGGTTAATAATTGCATGACTTTCACAGTAAGTTACCGTATCATTTTTACAGTAAATAATTGTGAAATGACAGCTGTTTACTGTGACTTCACAATAACTATGCCGTCATATTACTGTGATTTAGCAGTAAGCTGCTGTATAATTACTGTATTTTACTGTGCAATTACAGTTAGTCTATCATATTACTGTAATTTAACAGTAAGCTGCTGTAGAATTACTGTATTTAACCATGTCTATACTGTGATTTAGCATAAATGATGGACCAAACAAAACTGATAAAAACAATGGTTTAACTTTTATTTTTTTAGAAGAAAAATACATTTTAATAACAGGAATAAACACTGTGTAACATGAATGAACGAACACTGGGTAACATGAATGAACACTGGGTAACATGAATGTCTGTCAATATGTGTGTGAATGTGTTTACTGTGTTTACCATTATGTGATAATGGTACTTGAAAAATACAATTTAATAACAGGAATAAACACTGGGTAACAGGAATGAACACTGGGTAACAGGAATGTGTGTCTATGTGTGTGCACTGTGCATGTGTTTACTATGTGATAATGGTACTTCACAACGTAGGAGCTGAAAAGAGAAAGAAGGAGAGAGGGAAGAGAGAGTGAGAGAGGGAAGAAAAGACAAAAAGGTGGGAAAAGAGAGGGTTGCAGGTGTCTCGCTCCTTCCCTTGCAGCAGGCACCTGCATAGTATGGGTTCTGTCCACTATCTACAAAAGATAAGAAAGACAAAAAGTTTAAGTTACTCTGTGGTGCAAGTACCTGCAAGTATGGTACTCGCATTGTAAAACTAATCCTAAAATGTGTACAATTTAAGAAATTACAATTGTAAAACTCATGATAAATCAGATAAATCATGTGAATAGTACTATATCAATTAATATTAAATCAACAAACCAGAGGACTCTGAAAGTAACATGATTGAGGTTAAGCAAAAATTACATGACATGCGTACATAGTAATGCAACTCAGTAAGCCAGTAATGTGATGTAAATTTACACTTAAAACTATTGTAAAGTATGTCTGTAAATTTGACGTTTTTATTCTAACCTATCAATAACCTATAACATTGAAAAGGCATGTTTAATTCAAATAAACGTAAGAACAATGAATTTTAGACATTTTGCAGCCTGTCTAAACTCGTAGAACAGATTAAAGGGATAGTTTACCCAAAACCCCACCCTCATTCCAAACACGTTAGCCCTTCGTTCATCTTTGGAACACAAATTAAGATATTTTCTGACTCCTCCATGGACAGCAATTTTATTACCACTTTCAAGGCCCGGAAAGGTAGTGAAGATTGTTAAAATAGTCCATGTGACTACAGTGGTTCAATCTTAATGTTATGAAGCGATGCAAAAATACTTAATAGTGCGGAACGCACAAAAAGTATTCTCGTCGCATCATAGCAATAAGGTTGAACCACTGTAGTCACGTGGACTATTTTAACAATGTTTTTACTACCTTTCTGGGGCTTGAAAGCGGTTATAACATTGCAGTCTATAAGCGGGATCAGAAAGCTCTCGGACTTCTTAAAATTATCTTAATTTGTGTTGAAAAAAATTCTTATGTGTTTGGAACATCATGAGGGAGTGTAATTAATGAGAGACTTTACATTTTTGAGTGAACTAACCCTTTAATAGCTTAAGTAAACATCTTACTGCATAACTAATTCTAGCTTAAAACAGAGACAGTGTTTCGTTAGTCTGTTCTGAAGTTGGAACACAACTTACATTAGACTGACATCCATTCAAAGTCAATGAGCTTCCTGATCAGTGTACAGACTTGCTGGTTTATGTGTCCTCTCTGCCTCTTTGATTTTGTACCTGTCTCTGGGTTGATGCCCAAGAAGCACATATAAACAAAAAGACAGAGAAGAAAGATGTTAGTTTAATTCAAGTGGGATTAAAAAGGTTTCAGTTCCCAGTCATCACCTTCAGTGGGTCACTGCTGTTGCAGTACTGAGCAAAACTAAAGTTAGCTCAGTTTTAACAAGGTGACATTACTTGGATTCAATTAAACAGCAACCATTTAAATAACTTAACAGCAACTGAAAAACATTTACATCACAAACACACAGTCAAGAATAGTCCTGCAACAAAGTAAGTTAGATGTGTGTGATTTACCCAGGCAATGCATTTGCACACATCAATTTACATCATTTACACGTACTGTTTGCAGAGGATGGAGGAAGAGCCTGTTGCCAGTCCATCTCCATGTGGCTGTTTCTGCTTGTACTCTTCCTCCTCGAATTATTACCCGTTCACAGACAAAATGGCTCCTAATATCTCCAGATGTCGACCTGTTTTACTTTAGAATAGCACAGCTAACGAAGTTCCACTAATTCAGTGATAAACACATTTATTTTCCTATATCTTTTTTATAATAAAATGCACTTTATTTTTTCTGTTGACGAGACAGACAACGGCTGCTCCGTTTCACACACGGCAGAAAAATATGGACGACGCCGCCCAGCTAGCTAACGTTACTAATTTGAGATTAATTTATTCCACCTTTGCACAAATCCACAACATTATAATGTATCTAGTTGATCATAACTGTCATAATACACACATTAAGGCCACAGCTTACCTTATAACTTTATTTCCCGGTGGTAGAAAAATGCTGTGGGAAAAGAGAGAACGCTGTTAGAGTAACGAACGTTAACTAAGAAAAGCATTAAGAAAAGCTAAAGTTCAATTTTGACGGTGTAAGTTAGCTAACGTGAAGCCTCACAGTTAATAACTTAATACGGTACTACTAATACACTTATTAACACAACCAACGTCTGATTCAAATTTGCGCGCTCAAACCTAGACGCGAATCTGCTCCAGCTAAGTTACAAAAACATGAAACAGAACTTAACTAACGCTAATTTGGTTCATACTTTTAAATAACATGCAATTTCATATTAAAAACAGTCATCAAATTGACAAAGTTTGAAATTAAACACTTACCGCACTGAATCCGTCGAGTGAGACCATGGAGGAGATCAGGCCAGGGAGCTCCGGGGGAGCTCAGATGACGCAGTTGCAGCGCGAAAATGACGGAATTCACAGTAGTTTCTTGTAAAAGCCCCGCGCCTGCATTATTTTCACAGTAAAAGTCTAAATACGGTATTATATTGTGAAATATCACAGTTAAAGCCTGTGAAGTGGTAATAATGTAATTACCTGTGAAATATTACAGTTATATATTGTGAAATCCTGGAAATATTTTACAGTGTAGCACTGCTCCCTTTTGTGTTCAACAGAAAAACAAAACAAAAAAAGAATAGAAAAAAAAAAACAGATTTGTCGTAAGGTTTGGGAATGACATAAGGGTGAATAAATGTTGCTCTAATTTTCAGTTTTGTTTGAACTTTTACTTTCAAATTCTTTATTCCTGCTCGTCCACATTCAGCAACATCAAAACCGATCTAGATGTGAAGTGTCAAACGTATGCAGGAGTCTCTGTAGAGCATGTTTGTCAGTACGCCCGCTTCAGGAAATGTTCCCATTTAAAGCGACCCATAGTCTCAATCACTGAGAGAAAGCTTCGGCACTGCCTCGCGACCTGCTGACTGCACAGTTTGGATCACACACATTTAGAAACATGCCGGTCATTAATCAAAATGATTGACAGCTCACTTCACCCTGTTTAGACATATTTATTGCCACTTCTGTGATGTATGTGTGATGTTTGTGTGAGATCCATGGCCGACACGAAAATAATCTGGATATGAAAGAAAGAGATACTTTATCAAATTACTCGCTGTTAGATCAAAAACACATGAATAATGTTTTTTTTAAACGCATGAATAATGTTCCCCAGGAGAGCCGGGAGATTTTTGTCATGGTGTGAGTAGAAATTTGCCTTTTTGAAATACTATCGTTTGGAAGCTCTGAAGATTCGCAGACTAATTAGGCTTATTTGCATGCA
This sequence comes from Squalius cephalus, assembly GCF_949319135.1. NCBI lineage: Eukaryota > Metazoa > Chordata > Actinopteri > Cypriniformes > Leuciscidae > Squalius > Squalius cephalus. Next base: position 27,087,771 of record NC_137139.1, read on the forward strand.
GTGGAAGCGAACAGCTGACAGCGTCCACTGCCGGCCAAGAGAAAGATGCTTTTAATGAGAGCTCACTGCTGTGTTAAAGGAGTCCCCTGCCTCCTCAGACCCTTGCAAACACACACACACACACACACACTCACGTAAACAAGTTACATGTACAATGTACAAGAACAACCCTCCTCCGAGGCTCTGCCCCCACAGCCATGTTGCCTGCTGCATGTTTGTCACCACTCCAATTCAAAATCAGGGTGATAATTACGCTGTTATCATTAACAGCTCTATTTCAGTTTGAACATACTAAGCTGAAATATGTTTATGATTTAAATAGTGAAGTTGCCGTTATAAACAGAGTTTTAGTATTGGATCCTGATGATGCAGTGTTGCGGTTAGACAAAAAACACCTCTAGTCATCAACCAGAACATGTATATACATGAAACGTAAAAGAAGTTGGCTTGCTGTATTGTAAGCGTTATGTTTAGTTTCAGTTTGGTTTTGTTCTGTCCCTGTTTGCCCGAGTTCCTGGTCATTGTTAGTTGCCATGGTTTCTGATTTGAGTTACGCACCTGTTCCACATTATGTTGATTAGTCGTGTACTTACCCTCAGCTTTATATATATATAGGCTATATATATTACACAGTATATAAAATAGTGTTGACATATGTTCTATTGAATATTGAATTTTGATATAGAAGCCAATAGCCTCTGTCACAGCCGTGAACCATGTAGCCTACTTGATATTGCTACTGTATAAGTATTAGGGTATGTTCTCTTTCATTCTAAATTTGGGTATGATCGTGAGTGACAGACTGATTTTGGTCACTTTTCCCTGAAGAGAAAGACTGAAAATTTTATTTTTGCTAATATTATTTTTACTGATCAGATATTATAATAAATATCACCCAAATATTGGATTTCAGAATTATAGTCACAAGACTTTAACGTTTTACATGTGTTAGCATGAGAATAGTATGGTACTGACCTTACTAACCTTGTCTGGGTGAAGTTATAACCAATTTTGAATAGCGTTCACATTTATCTGCAGAATTACATTAGCAATCTAAATTCAAACAGCTTCAGATAACATGGATTATTCCACTTGAGTCGAATGGATTACTTTTATGCTGTGCTTTTTGGAGCGTCAAAGTTTTACTAACCATTCAACTGCATTGTATGGACCTAGAGCTTAAAATATCTAAAAGACAAAGTCACACATCTGGGATGGCATGAGGGTCAGTAAATCATGATAATTTTTTTGTTTTGGGGTGAACTATTCTGATAAATGTTCAATGGGGTCAATGTTTCTTTCATGGTAAGAAACATTGTCACAAATTTAGCTTGTATTGAACCTTGCACGAGGTTATACAGAAATATAAGTGGATCAAACATGGCTCCAATACTTTAATAGATTGCAATTTTAGCCTCATACAGTTCTTTGTTTTACGGAAAAAGGTTGAAACTGAGTTTATTGGGGGATTTATGCATATTTGTATTAGGAGATCAAGAGTATATTTGCATTAGGAGATCAAAAATGGTGTTAATGTTGTGTTCCAGACATCATCTTACCTAAACACCATGCAGAGAGCCACAACATCACTTGAGATTAACCCTGAGCTCTGCAGTCACCTTGAGCAGAGAGGCTCATGGGAGGTAATTGTGCTCTGACAGAGCCTGTGGTGCTACAGGCGAGGACCCACACGCTTCTATACGCACACAAATATATAGACCACTCACCTGTCATTAAAGCGAGAAGCAAGAGCCCCCTCAGGGACAGAGATGGATGAGGTGTCAGTCCTGAACCCGTCCACAGAGACACAGGGACCTGTCAGCCCGACCAAACCACGGCCAACCATTAGAGCTTCACGCATGGCCCACAGCCGCCCGTCAACGGCTCCGGCTAGGAAACTTTGTGGCGCGCCGGAGCCTCTCATTCAGAAAGAGCGGCTGATAGACCAGGACAAAAGAACTGGCTCCACAAAAGTGAGCCATCAGGGAGGACAATAGGAAGCCAATTCATCAATTTCAAGAGCAGTTTCACCTTTAGTAGAGTTTAAGGTACTGTAAACTTACGAGAAACGGAGGAGTTCTGGGAGACATAGTGTAAGAGACACTTAAAGGCTTGGAGAGATTTATTGTACAGACGGTGCTCGCTGGCACAATGCTCTCCTTTGCTCCCCGATACCTCTTTGTCTGGCTGTACTGCTCTATCCGGAACCCCATTACATCAATGTGTAACTAGGTTTTTGCATTGTGGGAAATCATTAAAACAAACTGCAAGGGAGTATGTAGTTATTTAGAATAGAATAGTTTCCAACTAGTGAGATGCTATGGAGCCCCTAAGGGAACATGGCGATGAAAACAAAATTAGATGAGAAATAAGGAAAATATTTTTTTTCAAAGGCCTGGTTTCACAGACAGGGCTTTGATTAAGTCAGGATTATGCCTTAGTTCAATTAGGACATTTAAGGAGCTTTTATAAACATGCCTTAAAAAAATAAAAAAACATAACTGGTGTGCATCTTGAAACAAAACAATGGCAGTGATATTTTAAGAAATGACAGTTAACAAAGCTCAAACATTGATATTAGTCTGAGACTAGGCTTAAATCTTGTCTGTGAAAATGGGGGAATGTTTTCACGTTCTCTTGCAAAAGTATTGCGTTCCCCCAAGAAACCTTGTGTTCACTCACAAAAACCTTTGCATTCTATTGTAAAAGTATTGAGAAACTCATGAAAGCACTGAAATCAAGGATCTTCTCCCACCTCGTATAACTTGTAACTATGAATGTTTTGCGAGTGAACATACAAGTTTTGCCAGTGAACGCAAAAGTTTTGCAAGAGAACGGAAAAGCTTTGAAATATAATTTTTTATAATTTTTTTTACTATCATCATGTCCCTTTAGGGGCTCTGCAGGATTTATTAGGAGTTGCTTCAGATTAAATCGTCTTCCAAAAGTAGTAGTAGAAGATACATTTTTATAATTATTATTATTATTATTGGCGACCCAATACGGTACCTAATTACCAAAACGGTAATTAAACCTGTTGAGACCCACAAATTTTAGCAAACACTTTTATCCAAAGATCACACCTGTCCTTTGGCTTGGAGCCTAGACTGCTACAACACATCAACCTTGTTATCTGTCAATTTTTAATAACATCTAGAGTCGCAATGACACTCTTCAGGGTGTTGTGCCTGCAGTTACCAGGCCATTCTCAGAAATCAGTGTTATTTGCTGTTGGACATCAGCCCTTGTGATGGTCTGTCTGGAGTGCTTTTGTCAGTGATGTGACATCATGGATTTTTTTTAATGAATATCTGCAGCATTTCTGGCAAAAAGTGGATTTCCACACAAATAAATTTGATTCACTCTTCAGTTCACTCAAGGAATATTCCTTAAAACTTTGATGTGGCGGCTTGGAGCTAAAGTAAACCTTTGTTAGCTTTGTCAGGAAGACAACAACTGCTATTGCCTCTGTCATCACACTGTAAAACCCAATAAGTTAACTCAACTCAAACTGATTGAGGAAACTGATTGCTTTAAACCATTTAAGTTTAAAAAACAAATACATATGAGTATTGTGAACTTATATATATTGAGTCATATGCACTCATAATTTAGTGTTGGTTTAGTCAATCATTTTGAGTATAGGTAACTTGAATATTTTAAGTTCATTCCATTAATTTAAACTGAGTTCATTTAATAAATCTAATCAAGTCTAAACAACTATATAGCTACTCAAATGGCATGAGGAAACCGATTGCCGTAAATGGTTTAAGTTGATTAAACTCAAATTAATAGTTACATAAGATAACATGCAATTATTTTTTGTGATATAAATATACCTTTGCAGATGTGTAGGAGCGACAGTGTCCGAGAAAGTTCTTGGGAGTAATATTAACCAATCATCTCAGTGAATTGTCACATTGCTTGTAAATGTTTTTGCATTGTAGTTTGTAAAAAAAAAAAAAAGATTTATAAAAAAGCAATTTTAAGCACATTTGATTGCCATGATTTTTTTTCCACCTATCATTTTTTTATGCAATATCCCAAAATTTAATAAAAAAATGTGGAAAAAAAATTAATTTGCATAGTTCTAAAGGTGTTTTATCATGTAGAAAGCTGAACCATGAGAAGCACTCGCTGCTCTACTTTTAGCTGAACTCCCTGGAAAAACTTTTTTTTTTACCAGAATCCCTAGTTGTCTGACATTGCCTCACATTGGCCTTTTTTTCATGATTGGAGAACTTTCCAATTAAAAACGTCCTATTTGACGCATTAAATTAACTAGATATTTGTAAACTCAACACAGCTCATGTGAACGTGCATGGTTATATTCCTGGTGTGGTGTGTCTTCTCAGTTGAGCTCCTATTACTTTTTTTTTTTTTTTTTTTTTTCTATCAATTTTGTTTTATTGCCTTTTGATAAGCAGGAAAACAAATCAATGCTGTACTTTCTGCTGAAGTGGTTTTCAAAAAATAGCACTTTAGTTTTAATAATTAGCATAGTTCAGAAATAAATCCTAACAATGACGTGTGGACTGAGCTGGAACCGCATGTGTTATATAGCTATTGATTTGCTAATTGTGCTCCGTCTCAGTTCTTTGTTCCAGTGGGTTGTGTTTAACCTAAACGACTCTGAATTTCTCAGGACCACAGCTTGTTAAAAAGAAACTCCTACGCTTAACATCTGAGAATGCATTGACTTGCTGTGCCCCTCTGGAAAAGGGTTTCTATCTAACTTTGAACAAACCCTGCATTTCTTCTTTTATCTAGGTCTAAGAGATGTGACATTCTTGGCAACAATACGGTTACTGTCGGCCTCCTCGATATTTCTTACAGATGACTTTGATAGCTGAGAGTACCGGGGATCTCCGGGGAGTTTGGCGGGCCGAGGCATCCGTAGGGCTCGCAGCAGGTTGTCTGGTTTCTCAATCTGTAGGGTGCCGCTGTGGTCCACAGGGTCGTCTCGACATGTCCGTTATTCTCTCAACACCTGGGATTATGCAGTGTCTCTTTGAGCCTTAAAGGATTTGGGCAAATCAGAAAGGGCAAGTCCACTGAGACTGAAGCCCAGCTATGGATTCAGATAAGCTGACTTACTCTATGGATGGTGCAACTGTTCTCCGTGCAGTGAAACAGCTGCTGTGGATTCATGTCGGCTGGTTTCGTGCTGATCTCAGCACAGCTCCTGGCATCCTCTGTCTGATGGTTCCCTGGTGTGGGCGCTATGAATAGCTCTCTACCCCTCTCCATTTCCTCCTGTGTCCTGGCAACACTGATCCGCTGGCTGCTGGGTGCTGCAACATTGAAGCTGACAAAGCAAGGAGTGCAGGACTATCCGGAAAGCCAGATGTGAATATATGACAGAGAGATGAAGCAAAATAGGTTTAAATATGTACAGTAGCTTTTAAAATGTATAGTTTTTATGTTTCAGGAATATGTTCTGGTCAACCTCAGAATGCATAATGAAGAGCTTAAATGTGCCATTGCTCAGTGAGAGATTGGCAACTAGATAACTTCTTATTATAGTCTTTTTTGATTATATTACAGAAAACGGTATGAAATTAGCCCATTTGACACATACAGTCTTTTCTGGTAAATTACCGTTAAGAGATAATGGGCCCTATTTTAACGATCTGAAACTCAAGTATCAAGCGCAAAACGCAAGTAACTTTGTGGGCGGGTCTTGGGCGCTGTTGCTATACCGGCAGGATAAATGACTCTTGCGCCCGACGCAAATCTAAAATGGGTTGGTCTGAAGTAGCTTCATTATTCATAGGTGTGGTTTGGGCGTAACGTGAAATAAACCAATCAGAGCAACATCTCACATTCCCTTTAAGAGCAGGCGCGCTTGTTCTAAAGCGGATTCCTATTATAACGGCGGATTTGCCAGGCGCACGCGAGGAGCGGTTCACAGCCGAGGAGACCGACGTTCTCGTCAGGGACGTTGAGGATGGAGAAACACACCCAAATTAACTTTGGTTAAACAGGCGTATGATAATTTGGGTAAATGTGTAAGCTAGATGTATGCTTTTATAATAAACTGTTTATCTATCTATCTATCGTAATAATGTAGGCTATGATTTACAAAAATGAAACCTGCTGCGTCTGTGTGTAGATGAGAGAATCAAAGTGTATGTGCGTTGTGCACACGCTACATTGATTATGGCCAAGTATGCGCCCTTAAAATAGCATATGAATAACATGCAACGCGCCACTGACTTTAAACTAGTTTTTTTTCGGTCAGTGGCGGAATTGTTTTCTAAACCTGCAAAATAGCATGAGGGAACGTTTGCGCCGGAACACGCCTCCTCTTTGCGCTGAACCACCCCGGGGAGGGCAAGTGTATTTCTTAGTTAACCGACGTGCGTCTGTGGAGGGAAAAGTCCACTGTGCGCGGGTGCAAAATAGGAATGATACATGCGTCGGTGTACAAAGTCAATTGTGCTGGGTGCAAGATAGGGCCCAATGTGTGAATTGGACCTTTTAAAAAATAAAAATAGTAAATCGGTTCTGGTAATTTACCGGTGTGAGAATTTGTAACATTACCAGTAAATTACCAGTACGATGCTGTGTGTGAACAAAGAATAAAGATTACAGGTATGAGCACGTACGAAGTCAGAACGCTGATGTAAGAAGTTTCCTTTGGGCCAATCATAAAGTTCTTATGGAGATGATGTAATTACTCTGCTCTGTTTAGATTAAGCTACTATATGTAATATGTGCTAGATGGACATCTTTGACCATTGCGTTTTCAGCGTGTCACGTTCAAGACCTAGCCTTCTTTTCTGCGCTCAGCTGAAAATGCCTAGCTGTGGGCGCTTGAGCACTTCGGCAGCACAGCGTTTTTAAAGTTGAGATGCATTTTAGTGCTATGATATGGAAGAAATAAAACATTTGTTCCGTTATTATGCTTGTTGTCATCTGTTAACGTTGTACAAGCAGAATGTGGCGGTTGGTCTGTGTTGTATTTGTTCCGCCCCTCCACTGTGATTGGATGGCTGGGTAAAAAAGTGACAGTCATGAGCGCTTTGTATACCCAAAGTTGAACATTCTTTGACTCTCGGCGACCGGTAAAAAACCGCAAAACGCTCAGCGTGAAATAGACAACCCAGCGCCTTGTTACGCTGCTGGCGTTTTAAAAATGCAGCGCTCCCATTGAAAACAGTGGGAAAAATACACTAGCCTCGGGGAAAAAACACCTTGATGGACACACGGCCTAGCAAAAACGCATTGTTTTATGCCTGTCACTTAGATGTCAAATTGAACAGATTCTTGAAGGCGAATGAAGACAACGGCGTAGCGTTTAATGATAATTTCCAATGACTGAAGAGTGATATAAAAGGTGATATTGAGGCATGGGTGAAATATATAAATTCATTACTATTTAAAACCAGTTTTCCCAATAAAATATTTTTAGTTTGATACATTTCAATATGTATATATATTTATATGTTTTTGGAAAAAAGCTTATTTATTTGATCAAAAAGAAAAAAATATTGCGAAAAAGAAATATTGATATTGCGAAATATTATTACAATTTTAAAAAAATAATATACTTGTAAATGTAATTTATTCCTAAGATCAAAGCTGAATTTTCAGCATCATTACTCCAGTCTTCAGTGTCACATGATCCTTCAGAAATGTTTCTAATACACTGATTTGCTGCTCAAGAAACATTTCTTAAAGCTATACTGTGTAACTTTTTAAGTTGATTCTTAGCAAAAAACACTTTGTTCAACCAAAAGTATATGTGCTCATTCAAGTGTAATTACTAGTTCCACCAACTAATAAAGTATTCTCGTAAGCGTAAAATCTGCCATTTATAATACATACGAGTGAGTCGCTCGAATGGCGGCAGCCTTGAAAATACATTTGCCAAAGAGGGACATACCTGGAAATTCGCCTTTCGCGTTTTACACTCAGTGACACCGTGACGAATGCAGAGGTGGAAAGAGTACTGAAAATTTGTACTCAAGTACAAGTACCGTTACATTGCTGAAATAACACTCAATAATTACAAGTAAAAGTACTGGTGTCAAAAATGTACTTAAGTAAAAGTACAAATTACTCTTCTCAAAAACTACTCAGAGTACTAGTTACTTTTTAGCTGGCGATAGTTAATGTATTACCAATAAATATTCAACCAAATCATAGATTTATGTAGAAAATAGCTACTTTTAACACGTTTTTACCTTATTGTCGAAGGACATTAATTAGTGGTTATGATACTGGAATTTCTAACTTCAATATGACACCTTGAAATATGTAAATATTCAGTAGGCCTAGCCTATAATTTTTAATACATCGGGAAAACTACCACATACTAAATATTTTAATATCTACATTTTTGTCCATCCATTTTGTCAAGGCAATCATTATTTTCAAGCATCGAAAAGCACAACACTCATTGTAACAGTAATCTATTTGAATGGAAAAGTTTAATTCAAGTCTTCTGAAGAGACACGTCCACTCGGTGAGATTTTAATTTAGGCTTTTGTTTACATATTTAAACATTGATCAATAACCATTACAATAATCTAACTTAAATATTTACTCACTCAGTGTATTTGTCTTTATACAAGGAAGCTTGATTTCAAACTGAATTTAATTAGCAAAAAAGACTAGATTTTTCGTAACTTTTGACAACGTTTAATTCAAGAGCATGGAGAGATTGGAGCTGGACGTCATTTGAGTCTGCAGTGAGAACCACTTGGAGAGATTCGCGATTGCACATGATATGAGACAGTCTGAGAGCGCACACTCAATATCCGTGTCCAGTTCATTCGTATATTTGAGAGCTCGCGTCCAGTTTTCTGCGATTACATGAATGTGCCCTCGCGTTACAATATTGCACTTGTGACATCTGCCATTAAAATATACCATATAAACTTGCAGGTATTAATAGAATTGAGCGTAATAGGCCTACCTGCAAATCCCGCGATGAGAGGAGGCGGGTGTGTCAAACTCGCTGTCGTTGAGATGAGAGAATGAGAACGCGCAGCTGGTATCGTATCGGTGTATAGGCCTATAGGCTACTGCAGAAACTGAGTATTGACAGATATTTCGGTATTGATATGTATCAAAATATAGATATTTTGACAATACTACTATGTAGTTTGTTGTTTCTCCAAACTTTCAGTCCAGCCATTAATCACTCTGAGCTCCTCGCCTCCTTCACTTATGATCAGCTGATTCAGCTCTTCAAAACCTGCTGCGACTGCGGCGGCTTTGATTCAGTCCAAATATCAGGGGTTTTATTGGTCCGTTTACGATCGAATATTTTTATTGGCTACCGAAATGCCGGTCAAAGATTTGAATATCAATTCAAATTGTACTCAGTAACGAAATGTGATTTTACAAGTAGCGAAGTAGATTACTTAGCTATATGTACTTGAGTACAAGTAAAATTACAGATTTAAAAATATACTCAAAAAAGTACAAGTACCCAAAAAAACGACTTAATTACAGTAACGGGAGTAGTTGTAATTCGTTACTTCCACCTCTGGACGAATGCGAGGGGGAGATTACTCGCGACTGCCGGCAGATTTGAAAGATTGCTGAAGATGGAGGATCACGCCTATTTTCGAGGACATGTAGCAGAGTCGCCAAGGAAGCGAAAGAGAGAATTAAATCGTCAACGCGACAGGCAAATCAGCAAGACCAAAGTCAATATTGGAGTAACTTTTCCCAGATGGAAAGAGCTCATGAGGAGCAAAGATTTTAAAACGGACGCCGAAGTTGCCTGCTTTCTTCTCGACAGGTAATTCAGCCTATTTGTGTAAATTCAAAGTTTTATAGTTGCTTGTCTAACCATAGCATGTTGTGCATAACGCCAGAACGACCTCTAGTATAACTTGCGCTACTTTTCCTCGCATCAATGGTGAAAAAGTATTGTTTACCTTGTAACATAAATCTGTGCTGTGACGGATCACAGGTGATGAATAGTTTTAAAGGCGCAATTTTTGCGAAGTCGAACTGGAAGCCATGTTAATCTTGTAATAATACGGCCACCGTATGAGTTAAAACGCCCTCTGAATTGAAAGGAACAGAAACTAATATTCACTGGGTAGTCATATACAATTTCACCGCTAGATGGGGGAAAATATCACACAGTGTAGCTTTAATATGATCAATATTGAAAACAGTTATGCTGCTTTGTTTAGTTTTTTTATTGTCAACTTTTTTTCAGGATTCTTTGATGTAAAGGAAGTTAAAAATAACTGCATTTGTGAACTGTAGAATATAAATTAATAACTTAATATTCTTTATAATCATACGTTTTTTTAAGACTGTATGATTGAGAAATGAAAAAAATCAGTGCATTTTAGGATTGACTCTAATAACATGATATTACCATGGTTAATGAAATTGGCAATCATTGATATATAATCAAAGTACTATAGTATTACTATTTTATGTTATCACTTTACCATGGTACTGCTATAGAACAGTTTTGTTGAAGGCGATAAAACAAGGCAAGTTGACTTTAAACCCCCCTCATACCATCCTTTTCCATCTTTTAAAGCTTTTAAAGTGTCTATCATATTCACACACAATGAGGGCTAAGGTCAGAAACTTTCCTATTGCCTCTTGCCACTATCATTCAAATTTGGGTCAGTATGTCATCTCTCTGAGACGAAAAACAAAAAATGAAATGATGAATAAAAGGACCTCTATCCTCAGACTAAAAACAATTCCAGCAGAATTGGATTAAAATGCCCGTCGTCTTTTGGTCCACAATAGTGGAGCTTCACAAACACATTGAGGAGCAGGTGGAGGCAGCGTCCAAGCCAATTCATTTGCACAATGCAGAGTCTCACTTGCCTTGATGAGCCATTGTCTTGGTTACAAGGGAATATAAAAAAAAACAGGACGCAACTGGCAGAAATGGTCAACGTGATTCTTTAGCGCCTAAATCCCCAGCTGGCCTGCGACTCGCCAGTTGGGTGTGTTAAAAGGAGCAGATATCAGAGCGTGGGTCGCTGCCAGTCTTCTGGCCTGGAGTAATTAGCCCGCTCTTCACACCATCGCTGAGCTCACCAGAGGAAGAAGCAAGTATTCTTGCTGAATGAAAGTAATTTTCTTTAAAAAATAATCTTACTCTGCCTGAAAAAGTGTATTTCATTAAATTCTAAATGGTATTGATAAAACAATAGCCAACTATTTTTAAGTATACTATTGTATCAAATTGTTTCGTGTGCTGTGTTGTATTTTTATGCTTATTGCCTACTGTAAATTAATTTATATAACTTCTATTTTTGCATAGTCGAAAAATGAAATTTCATCTTTGAGAATGGTATGCAACACTATCAATAATAATTTAGTCAGTTACCCCAAAAGGGTAAATAACACGCATGATCATTGTCTTAAAAGCTCATTGCCGTCTATTTAACTGGTCTTGTCCATTAGAAGTTTAAATCAAGGATTCCAGGCTTCATTTGTCTTGTAAAAGATCTTGTTTGCGTACAAGGTATCTTCTGCTCATAATTAACAGCTTAATTCCATTGTGGTTTTTCACATTATGGCTTTTAGCAAGTTCTGTCATTACACATAGCGTTTGTTTGGAAGTCTTCGGGGAGTGAATGAAAGTGTATTTTCTGCTCCATTTACTGTTTAATGAGTGCTTCTGTCAACTTTCTCTCCACGCACACTATGAATCCATAGATGGTTGATAGTATCTGGAATATATAGTAGGCTACAATACATTTTACCCACTTGGCGAACATTTTTCATTCAGAGCAATTATACGCGTTATCAGAATGTATATTAATATAGCTCCATGCGAATCTAGACATTGATTTAGCTATTGCTCTAGTGCAATGGCAATGCTTTACCAGTTACATCTTGTTTTGTTGCACCGATTAATCATAGCAATGATGGTATGCAATATGTGTGAAAAAAAAAAAACTATTCCCACCCACTAAGCAAACACAAATGAAAATCTTAAACCAAAACTTTCAAAAAATACAAATCTTAAACCAAAAAGTTCAAAAAGCTCTGCTAGTCTGTAAGTCTTGGTTTAAATGTGCAAGACCTCAGAAACAAACTGACTTTGCTCCTATGCTGTGTTCTTTATCTGTGTGGAAAATATTGTAGGCTTGTTTCTGTTCATTATCTCGTTTCTCTCTCCACCAACGCTCCCTCTCTTTTGCTATGCTCCTCAATCACTCATTATGGCTCTTTCTTTGAAGAATGGAGTCTATTTATAGCTCACATTTAGCTTAAAAAGCTGCTCAAGCTTTTCTTTTTTATTATTATTTATTTTTATGGATCTGTGCCAGCACTTATACTTAGGCTTTATTTATATCTATTGCCTACTTACAAAATACTTACCGATCTGGAGACCACAAGTGACTTTTAGTTGAGTGTCACTGTATAGTAGTAGTTCACCCAAAAATAAAATTGATTTACTCACCACCATGTCATTCCAAACCTGTAACATGTGCAAACCATCGTCCCATACATGAAATGAAAAACTCTTATCAACAAAAGCTCTCTGCAGTTTTCCGTCAAAATAGAAGGTTAAAGTTTTACACGGTTAAAACAAAAGAATATGCCTTATTCACAGCAGCACCATCTTTTTGATTTTTAAGGGGAATGAAAGTGAGACTGTGAGGGATAGATATACATCTCTTCAGTGGGTTATTTAATGTAATGTGTATATATACTGTATATATATATATATATATATATATATATATATATATATATATATATATATATATATATATATATATATATATATATATATATATATATAAAAAAAAACCAGACAGTGTGAGCAGTGGAAAATTATAACTTATCTAGTTCAGCTTTTTACAGCGGATGCCATTGAAAGCATGGTAAGTCTATCATTCCCTCGTTTTATATAAATCAGATATTTTTTGGCCAAATTGTGCAGCCCTACAAACAAGCACGGCAAACCCGGCATTTTTTCTAGCGACATTTTTTATCAGAATTACAAAGCCCCACGACATGCAGAAAGAAATGTATATATATTGTGGCCCTGAATTAAGAATTTGTTCAGTCATTTTGGTAAATCGTGGCCACGTTGAACTAATTTGTTCCCTCGTTTTGTTTTAACTTAACAAGTGAGCAAACTATTGTGGCCATCATGATATTTCACCCAAATATAAGTGGCCATGATGATTTAGTAAAACGAGGGAACAAATGATTATATCATGCGCATGATTTACTTAAAATGAGGGAACGAATGAGTAAAACGTGTTGATATATTAGTGAGTCATGATAACGAATTGCTAACTAATTAACTATAGGGCTCTGTAATATGATTTATTTTTCTCGAATCATGAAGCCCTAACATATACCTCTTTTCTTTCAGCAGATCACAAACTCCATTACATCCAAGCAGGTTTGTAACAACATGAGGGTAAGTAAACGATGACAGTTTTCATTTTTTATGTACTTTCCCTTTAACCATAAACAGCAATTGCTATGCACACAGGCGCAAACACAAACTGTCCACGACCCTTAGGATTGAAAACACATTTGCAGTCCCATTAGCTTTAAATTTGACAGCTCGTATTTGACAGCCCCCTCCCCACCATATCGACAGACACTTCCCCCCGAGACCCTTTAGCCTAATGCTCAAACATGTCTCATATGCATCCTCGCATTATCAGGGTTATGGAGGCGTGAGGCCGCCTGAATGTAACCCTCCCATTTTTCCGTTTTGTCGTACCTAACCTAACCTCCCCCCGCTGCGCTCTGGTATGAGGTAAAGGGTTGCTATTGAAGACGCCGCCTTTGATGGCTGGAAACAGATGGGCAGAGGAGGAGAGCTTCGTGCTGACAGGTATCTCTCTCCTCGTATCTGAAGTCCAGAGGGGATGTGGAGCTCTGCAAGACAAACACTGAAGGAGACTGCACTGATTGTTCTGGCAAGTGTTTTTGACTCTTCACCTCCCTTCACCTGAAATGAAACCCTGCCAACGAGACGTTTAGACGCTGATGTTAGCCAAATTAGCCTCCTACAGATACTGGCACTCATATATGGCCTTTCTGCTGATTATAATTTCCCCCACTGCCTTCATTCACATATGCCCATTTGTCATGGATTTGGTTCTTGTATGTTTTGGCATTTACATTCAAGAGTTTCCTTGAGACTTAAATATAAAGTTTCTTCCACAACAAGGCCACAAACTGCCTGGAAATAACCCTTTTTTACTTTACTCATGGCTATTTTCATGGTTAGGAAACCTTGAATTCCCCACATATGGAACTTTAACATGCTTTTCTACATATATACACTGATATAGGCTGAGTCCCTTGCAGATATGAAGAATATTGTGCTAACAATGGTTAAGGATGTACTTTTAAGTATAAGCCAGTATGGCATTATCAAGACAAATTTGCTTTACTGTATTTCTAATAGCGGCTGTTTACACAACACCGTTTTCAACCTAAACTGTAAAGCTTTTTATGCGTTTTGGCTGTTCATTTACACGACAACAGCGGTTGTCAATGGTGGTCGTCTGTACACGGAAAACTCAAAGGAAAATCTCCTCACTTTGGCATATCGTTGTCGTGTAAACGTACCCTTATTTTGGCCTGAACACTTCAAAAATCCACCATCAATAAGCCGGCATGCAGGCACCTTTGACATACTGTTTTGAATATACTATAGTGTTTCATCCTGCTGTATTTAAAGCCAAAGTGAAACAGCATTGATACATCTATGCGGCATGGCAGTTATTTATTAAATGATGAAGAGTAGCAGACCCTTCTTTCTGGAGCTCAGTTAGCTGGTGTCAAGATGAATCCCTCTCTGCTGCTGAAATCAATCATTATGCACTATATATCATATATATATTTCATATGTACAAGATTATAATATCAATCATTTGGTATTTATATATATATACTGTATAATCAATCACAATCTCTTATCTGACCGTAGTTATGTCAACAAGACCTTCATCACTCCAATAATAATTTTTTCTACTTTATAGATGTGAGCCTGGCATGGCCCTGACGTAATTTATGAAGCGCTGCAGAAACACGGCTCTAGCTCCTGCTAATTGGTGAATAACTATTACCTCTCAGCGTGACATGCTACTTATATGCCCTTGGGCTTCTGTTCTTGGTTCCATGTCTGAATAGTCATCTATTACATTCAGTGCTGAGTCAGCAACAGAAGTTCGGATTTGCAGGTGTGTTAGCCTGAATTACAACTGGATTCTTGTCAGAATATAATGGGTTATACAGCCTATGCTTATAGATAAAAGCGCAATCATTAAAACGGCAGATTATAACACTTTACCATATTTAACATACAGTAAATATAGTAACCGTGTTATATTTTATTTTTATATATATATATATATATATATATATATATATATATATATATATAATATTTTTAAAAAGTTTATCAAAGTTGTCCTAAAACAAGAACGGGTATTATTCAAAATCCATGTATAACTTTAAGACCAAAGCGTTTTTTCACGCGGCTGGCGTATTTTTTCAATTGTTTTCAATGGGAGTGCCGTGTTTTTAAACACCATGAGCGTAACGAGGCGCTGAGCATTTTTTTCTCCACTGTGATTGGACGGTTGGGTAAAAAGTGACAGTGATGAGCGCTGCGTTTTACCCAAAGTTGAACATTCTTCAACTCTCGGCGACCCTTAAAAAATGCCGAACGCTCAGCGCTTCAGCGTGGAAAAAACGCTCAACGCCTCATTACGCTCATGGCGTTTTAAAAACACGGCACTCCCATTGAAAACAATTGAAAAAATACGCCAGCCGCGTGAAAAAACGCTTTGGTGGACACACGGCCTAATGAAAGGTTTTGATCCACTTCAAATGTTGACTACTGTATATGCACAGTATATAACTTATCTGAATAGACTGATTCACTAAAATGAATCAGAGTGGATTCAGTGAAAAAATCACAAAAAAAGTATCTTGCTGTCTTCCTCAGATAGCCTGACTACGTCAGACTTCGTACTTCCGCTCAATTTCATTTTGCTTCTGTACTCAGTCTGAGATAGCGACCGTTTTCCCCCGGCCTGAAAACAGCCGGCCAATCAACGAACAGAGGGCGGGCTGAGAGCCGTGACGTAGACGCTGATTGTACCGTGGATGCGTAGATTTACTTCACATTATCTGCAAAAGTCGTTCACAGCCATGTTCACTCCGGTATTTCGCTCGAGGGTTTTGTTTTCGCATCATACATGTGTTTACAGTGGAAGTTAGATGCGGCTGAGCATGCGCATAACACACGCCATAACCAAACGTTATGTGATTGGCTTACGGGTAACCAATGATTTTAAACTTCAGACAAGCGCCCCCCCCCCCCCCACGAGAAAGAAAACGCTTTTCAATTATGCCATGCCAGACTCTGTCTACGAAGCAAAGCGAAGTAGCAGAGTTTGGTATTACCAGGCTATTCCTCAGAGGTCAAGTACTGTCAATATAACTGCAAAGTTCTCAAAATCATCTTTACACACTGTCTGAGTGGAGGATGCATTTTCTGGTGGACCATTGGAGTGTAGGGCACTTTTGTATCTGTATTAGGAGAGGTAATTGCATGTGCCTGGCCATGACATCAAGGTGATTAGCCTAAGGCAAGACCACAGGCCAGGAACACCCAAACACACAGACATCACGGACAGCCTTACTGTCAGTGTAAGGTGAACCTTCTTCATTATCTGTCCATCAGAAAAGAATGAGACAGGCAGAGAGGGAGAGAAACGGCGTGACAGAGACCATGTGGAGATAAATGCATGGTTAGTATTTTTTCATATAATTAGCAGGGATTTTCACAGGCAGATTTGGATCATGTGTGACAGAGTGTACGGTTTAACTTTGGCCTTGTTTACACTCTGTATTAAAGGGATAGTTCATCCAAAAATGACAATTTTCTCATTGACTCTCATGTTGTTCCAAACCTGTATTCTGTTATTTATTTATTTTCATTGGAACACATTGATGTTTAGTCTGTTAAGCATGGCTTCAGAAGACTTTGGAAGTGGAATTCATGTTTGAGGTATGACCTTGTGTCATTTATGAACAAAATGTGAAGTCTCTTCAAGTAATATTAACCACAGACCTTATTTTACTCTTAAATTAAAAACCGCTTTTCTAAAATTTAGGAATTCTCACAGGAACCCATGGTGAATTAGCCTTCCGGGTTGGCCTACAAACTGACGTTATTTCTGAACAGCTCTATTGTGATTTTTTTTCCCCACTGAAATACTCTCTGATTTCCGGCTATGATGGTTTAAAAGACATCTGCTAAAAACTTCACCCATCACCCATCCCCGTCGCTACCCACGTCACCCTCCACCTGCCAGTCAGCAGCCGAGACGAGAGAGAGGTAAATAAAGAAGATAATGAAGAAAGCTAATCGGACTGATCAAATTTCCTGTCACTAATGAAAGGAAAGTGAGTCTGGTTTCTTCCCATGTCTGTGATAAAGATGATTAAGAGTGAACATCTGATAAACTTCATGCTTCAGTGAAAGCACTGAGGGAAAGACGTGTGAGAGAAAGTTTCTAATTTTGTGGGTTATGCCTTATTAGAGCATTTTGAGGTGGTAGATTGTGCGTTATGTGTCTTAATATGAGTGTTTCGGAAGTGGTTGGTTTAGATTTAGTTTTGTTCCAAAACTGATCTACCTTGCTAGCATTTTAAGGGTGTTTCCAACGTGAAGACTGTTTCAGATAAACTGATCCAGACAGGCTTCATTTTGTCAAAATTCTAAGGCTGCATCGCATTTGTCCTTTTGTAGATATAGCAATCCCACAATTCATTGTGATTAGTTCAGTAGAAAATATCAATAAAAATGTGACATGCTAACCAAAGTTGTGTGCCAATCAGAACTGAACTGGCAATGCCTTTAAATTTCAATTCAGTTTCTGAATTTGAAGTGGAATTCGAATTTGAATGCAAAGAAGTACAACTACAATTAATTGAACATTAAGGAAATGACATAAATGGAAAAAGCTAAGTTTCAGATATACTAACAAAAAAAGTTATTTTTGTTCTTCATTTAGGGGTAAAAAAAAAAAAGTTTGAAATACCTTTGCAGTGATATACTGTTAACGAACATCTCGACGCCGCCCCCACTGATGAGAGCGGCATTTAGATGAATATGTGTTATGTGCTTTTCTCTCAATAATAAAGTAAACGCACAACAAAAATGACAGTGGTGAGAAAACAGCAGTTAAAGGGATAGTACACCCAAAAATGAAATTTATGTCATTAATTACTCACCCCCACTAAACCTTTAAGAAATCATATGATTGTAGCCATGTGGATGTTTGCACTATCAATTCGGCACTCCAGTCAGTAAAGTCACGTTTATTTATATTGCACTTTATACAATAGATTACTTTAAACCAAACAGCTTGACAGTATTAAACATGAAAAAACAGTGTCAATGTTGCTTTCAATTAGAATTATACTGCAATTTCTACTATAAAGCGGCTCTCCAGTGTTTGTTTTCACACGGGGAAGTCTGACCTCGACGAACTCAACAGAGGAAATGAGCAGGAGAAGATTTCCAAGTCAAAGAGGGCGGAGCCCCAAAGCACACTTACCTATTGCCTAATCGCCATGGACCAATGGTAGTTGGAAGGTTTCTACCAGCCAGAGCGAACTTTTCCAGAAACTGTTTTGAACTCCAAATGAACTTTGTTTTGGCCTGATTTTGTTCGAAATAACAGTTCGTTCTTTGATTTCACTTGAAGTATTTTGGGGCCTTAACTTCGAATGATGGCTAGACAAAGTCTTTTTTGAAGGTTTTGAAAAAGGTTTAAAAAGCTATACAATTCAGCCCGATCTCATCCCAAGGCGTCATACACTGACGCTCTTGACATTTCGTCTATATCCAACGCACATGGCACCCTTTAGCGTCAATATGAGACACAGATAGATATGGGCCAGAAGGCGCCTCCTAGCGGTCTAACCCTAACCCTACCCCAGACCTAAACCTACCCATAACCGAACAAAGCTCTATGCGTGTCATATTGACGCTAAAGGGTGCCATGTGCGTTGGATGTAGACGAAATGTCAAAAGCGTCAGTATATGACGCCCTAGGATGAGAATGCGTTGTACAATTTGAAGATTAAGGACAGATTCGATTTGATAAAAAATTTATACAACTTGTAAATTGAAACAGAACCAATTCCTCAATTCTGAATTTTCAAATTGCTGCAGAGCGTTGAAGGTGTAAATACGTTTTCTTAATAATAAAAAAGTTTTCAATGCTTTGAAATTTGAAGATTTATAGGCCTTACAGACATATTCAATTTGACTCACAATCCAACTTGTGAACTGAGACTAAAAAATCCTTTAATTTTTATATAAGTTGCTGTCTGCAGAGCATTTAAAGTGTAAATTAGTTTAAAAAATGTAAAAAGCTTTGAAATATGTCGATTTATAGGCCTCACAGACAGATTAAATTTGTTCAAATTCCAACTTGTGAATGGAAACAAAACCAGTTCTTCAGTTCTGAATTTTAAAGTTGCTGCCTGTGTAGAGCATTGCAAGTGTAAATCTAAACCAGGGGTTAGTAAGGTTCCCCTCAGTTAAGATGCTTCCTTTGTATGCAGTAGACAGCAAGACAGCTCACTTGGTTTCTGTACGGGATCTTTATTTTCTCCTGCATGATGTAACTGTAAATTAGCGGTCTTGGTTGATTTGTTTTTAGATCTAATGCTAAAGAGTCTCATTTTATAAACTGAAATTCCCCTCACTATTCACCTCGAGGCAGCGTCCTCATGTGTTTGGTGTGGTCCACCCAATTTCCATTGATTCAAAACCTTGGAGCTTGTCGCTGTTGGCTGTTAAGGCGAAAAGAAGCACTAGAGGACCACAAAGCTCTTTTCTCTGTATCAAAGGTAGCTTGTACACGGGACAGATTGCCAACCTACCTCAGCCAATTGATGAACAAATGATCCAATGCTTTGTGGAAACTGGGCAGCTGTCCCTCTGTCATCCAGATGGGCAGGCATTGAAGATCGGCTTGCTTGCTCATACACACATGCACATTTAATCTGTTCTTTCACATCTCTAGAAAAGAAATGCCACAAAGAACCTTTTTCTCCTTGTAGGAGAGCCTTTCAAAAACATTTCAAAGAAGTTTTCATTATATTCATCATTTTTGGAGAGGAATTCAAGTATTAAGTGTTTCACGTATCACTTTATGATTTCTTTTTGGGAGTCTGTAAGCTTATTTTATTGACAAAGAATAAAAAATAAAAAAAACACACAGCTGTAAAGTACACAAGACAAGACAGTCAAATGTCTTCCTTCATAGGCTTTTAGGCAGGGCCTAAAACCAACAGTCAGTAAAAAACAAATAATCAAATTACAAGCAAAAGCACAAATAAATACAATTTAACAAAGATACAAATGAAAATATTTTTTTTTTCCTTTGTTATTTGATTAACATTAAAAACAGACAGCAGCAGGAATTTTAGGCTGCTGTCTCTTTAAGAGCCGATCATGAAACTGTACATGTGCTTCCTCTGTTACTTTCTCAATCTCAACTGTTAACGTTCAACTTAAGACATAAGCGACTATGTTTACTAGGATACTGTGAATTTATTCACTCAATTGCAAGGAGACATGAAAGAGAGCTCAGTTTTCCGGGCGCGCGCTTTGGATGTGTAACGAGTAACGAAATAAGCTCCCTTTTGCGTCGTCTTTGTTCAAGTTCATGCATTGAATTCATAAAAGTGTTACCGGTGACACTGTTTCATATACTCGCCAAAGCCCATTTTTATTCGAGCAGAGGCTTTGAAACAACATGCAGGTAAGACTATAAAATAATTTCAAGTCAAATCAACATTGTAGGCACACGTTTCTTTATTTAGTGAATAGTTGTTATAATGAGCATAACATGTACATATTATTGCTATTAAAAGCTCTGAAATACACAATACCTGATTAACTTTTTGGGTTTCATTTTGCAATAGTGATTTAAAGTGAATATACAATTCAGGCACACAACACGGGCCTTCCAACAGGAGGTCACAACTTCCTTTTGCGGACAGACATGCAAATGTTCATAGTGCTTTTAGAGGCTGCATCTTACGTCTTTCCATACCACACTAATGGATTTACACGAGAGATAGTGTACAATCTGCCTCTCCCATCAAAATCAGATCTGCGTGTCGTGTCCCAAAGCAGCCGTTGCCATTTTGGTGTAATTGGATATCTGTGGTCCATAATGAAACAGCTGTAAAGCCGGAGAGCTCAGATAGGGCGAGTGTTTCCTCTCACAAAGAGAACTGCTGACTAGAAGCGCGGGCAGGTTGTGTCCCCATTGTAGGCTTTTTGATGCAATTTCCCCCAGCCAGTGGTAAAACACGTTCTAAAGAACTTTTAATTAAACTTCCAATTAGGGAGAATCTGATAAAGGTGCTCTCTCCGTCAAACGTGATGTCATTTTTTTAGGACCCTTGAATGCCTGTTCTTCATCTAGGCTACTGTGTGTTTTGGTGCAGGAAGTTCTATGTTATGGTCTAAACAGGCTTCTTTTTTTATCCTTACCCCAAGTAGGCCTATGGAGCGTAACTATGAATTATACTTCAAAATGTGTTAGTTGTTGTGGAGAGGCAAATTACTTTTCAAGGTAAATGGGGGGAAAAAAATCACATTTACAAGGAGGGAACATTTGTAATGGCCATTATACCACAGACACTTGGAGGGTGTCTAGTAAATAACTAGAAATACTAGCATTCATAGAAAAGCACCACTAACAATTCCTTCAGTAAATCCAGTTTTGTGACAGTTTCCTGTCAGTCTTGTATTTAAGACCTTTACATGGACTCAAAACAATGGTTGTCGACATGACCTTGTCCGAATGTTATCCTGTAATTCTAGAAGAGGCCTCTATAGCCTCAGGGTATGGCTGCACTTTTCAAATCTATACTAAGTAAAAATGGCCTGAAAGGAACTAAGACACCGTGGACAGTGAAACCTTCTGTTTCATTCCTTTTGGGTTCTGTTAAGTGCTTGCAAGGTTGTGTGTTGAAATTCCTCAAACACAGTTTTTTTTTTATTCTAATTTAATTAATTCAGCTCTACATACTCAATTCACACTTTGTTTTGCAGATAATTTCACCCTTAGGTGACTATCTATATTAGTTTTTTTAAATAGAAACTTATTAAAATTGAAAATTTCCCTTTCACTTTGGCCCTGTCCCAAATTGAACACTGATACCTAGAGGTCTTCCTCTGAGTCGACGCTTTGCTTCATGGACTGTTCGATAAGGACACGTGAGCACTCTTCTCAAACCTAAAATGTCAAATAGGACACCCTGCAGTTTCTGTGAAGTTCATGGTTGTATGCGAATGCAAAGGCCATGAGACCGCAAACCGCATGTGATTAAGAACAGGGCCTTGATGTCATTATGATTTGCATTTGTGATTGCAATTGTGATTGGTCTTTCTTCTTGCACCTATTTGCATACTGATTTGATTGGTCAGTTCTTAGTATTTGTGCACTTCTAGCAGCTCTTTTTTGTTCTTTTATTTTTATTCTGATGTCTTCTGATATATGTATCGGTCAAAAGTTTGGAAACATTTCTATTTTCAATGTTTTTGAAAGAAGTCTCTTATTCTCACCAAGCATGCATTTATTTGATCAAAAATAAAGAAAAAAACAGTAATATTGTGAAATATTATTACAATTTAAAAAATGGTTTTCTGCTTTAATATACTTTAAAGTATCATTTATGCCTGTGATGCAAATCTGAATTTTCATCAGCCATTACTCCAGTCTTCAGTGTCACATGATCCTTCAGAAATTATTCTGTAAAAAAAAAAAAAAAAAAGAACAGCATTTATCTAAAATAGAAATCTTTTGTAACAATATACACTACCGTTCAAAAGTTTGGGGTCAGTAATTTTTTTTAAATCAAGGAATTAATGCTTTTATTCAGTTATATTGTCAGAAAATATTTATATTTTGAATAAATGCTGTTTTTTGAACTTTTTATTCATCAATGAATCCTGAAAAATGTATCACAGGTTCCAAAAAAATATTAAGCAGCACAACTGTTTTCAACATTGATAATAATAAGAAATGTTTCTTGAGCAGAAAATCATCATATTAGAATAATTTCTGAAGGATCATGTGACACTGAAGACTGGAGTAATGATGCTGAAAATTCAGCTTCGACATCACAGGAATTATTATTTTTTATTATTTTTTATTTTGATCAAATAAATGCAGGCTTGATGAGCATAATTGACTTCTTTTAAAAACATCCAAATTTTTGACTGGTACTGTTTGTATATATATATATATATATATATATATATATATATATATATATATATATATATATATATATATCCCAATAATATTTATCAATATTACTGAACACTTTTTTTTTGCTTTTTGTATATATACTAATTTTTGTAGCTGGTTTGGTCCTTTATACTTAAACCTCGTTATTCTGTTTGTTTGTTTGTTTGTTTGTTTGTTTTTGCCACGAAATAAGAAAATTTAAAAGTTAATTGGAACTTTTTGTCTTTATAATTCTGACATTTTGACTCGCATATGCGAGTTTGTCTTGTAATTCTTACTTTTTCCCCATAGAATTGTGAGAGAAAAAAACTGAAAAAGTCTTTACAAAAAGATTAAAATTATTATTCCGTAGCAGAAATAAGCTTCTGTAATATTGATAACCTCAGTGTCACAATTGAAGAAGGCAAACACAAGGATGGAATCAACAAGACTTTTAATGAGGATACTTCAGAGGATAACAACTCAGGAATGTAAGGCAACGTAAAGAATCCACACAAGAAACGTAAACTTGATAATCAGTCTTTGTGTCCATCTTGCAGGTCTCCAGGACAGATGAGGATCCCGAGGCTTCGGGACAGATGAAGAGGAAGAGGAGGACAGACGAGGCAGGTTGGCAGGTAGTGAGGTGAGTCACTGTAGGTATGAGCGATGAGATCAGACAACGGTGTGAGTATGAGAGTGGTGTAAATGACAGTTCTTGTTGGTGACAGCAGGTGCAGATGGTTAATATTCCAGAGAAAAGGAACGAGTGGGAGGAGCTGAGGAGTCTGGCGCTGAGGGACTGGATGGAGTCCTGACACTTAAGGGCCGGTTGAGACATTTTTTTCTAAGTAAGCACGCGTTTGACCGCTGCACTCACATCTTTTGCAGAGTCTCGTGCACGACACCGCATTCTTAAAAAGCGGCGCTCAGGTTAAAAGAAGTTCAACTTTTAAAAAATGCGCCTCGACAACTTGTATTTTTTCCCCTATTCCACTACCCGCATGTTTTTCAAAGCAAAAATGAGTGTTGTTTGTCATGACAACAGCAAAGTCACTAACATGGCATTTCATTTATGTAAAAACCAAAGTCTACAACCTATAATTCTTTTGGTGCCTCGCAAAGCACTGGTATTTCCTTGAGGAAATGCAAATCTTGAGCTTTTTACCTTTTGCAAAGCACATCTGTGACTGTACTACATATTTTGTGAAGCATCTTAGCATGTGCACATCAAGAGAGAAAGCTAATGGGGGGGCAATCTTTTCGTTTTATGAAAGCCATCTGTTTGCATGGGAGGCAAAGCAATGAGATGTGTCCCTGGAGCCTTGGGCTCCATTGCTATGCTGTCAGGGAGTTTTGGGACAGTTTGTGGAGTTAGAGGGGATCCCTGGAGGTATGACCATTGTGGGCATTACATAGAACAGAGTAGGTCTGAGCCCTCACTGCTAATTGAGCTAATTAAACCTTCTCAGAGGGGGTCCTAATGAGGCACTAACGAGGGTTCTCTAATTACATATTTACTCATTTATCCATGCAGTGACTAGAGCTCACTCTCGCTCTCATCAAACTGTTTGATTTTTCTCAGGGAACGCAAAGGTTTGTACTGTATGGGAGTCCAGAGACTATTGTATTTTTTTCTTTTTTCTTTTTATAGAAATGTGGTTCACACTTTAGTTTAGGGTCCAATTTTCACTATTTACTAACTACTAAGACTCCTAAACTCCTAATTACTGCTTATTTATAGTTAGTAAGGTAGTTGTTAAGTTTAGGATTAAGAGATGTAGAATATGGTCATGCAGAATAAGGCATTAATATGTGCTTTATAAGTACTAATAAATAGCCAATATCCTAGTAATATGCATGCTAATAAGCACATAGTTAATAGTGAGAATTAAAAAATACTGTATAAGTGCTAAAAGTAATATTTAATAGTACTATTTATATTAATTAAGATTAAATTATTGACTTAATTTAGAGTTGTATACATGTATATAATCAAAAAGTATTGGTTTAAAGCAAAAGTCTAGGTATCTACATTTATAATTTATTAAAACACGTTAAATCATTTATAAACTATATTGATTATCTTCAACTCGATAAAAGTCGACATGAAATGAAAATTCAACCCATCTATTTTCTGAATGCATGTTATAGATCTTAATTTGAAGGATTCATTGCAATGGACAATCAATAAACCGATGCTTCTTTTGCTATTTCCATTTCATCTTGAAATTAAAGAAATAATGTTAATTTATGTATTTTAAAGATTCAATCTTTCAATTCCGCCATACAATTTATATATAAATTAGGGCTGTCAAACGATTAATCGCGATTAATCGCATCCAAAATAAAAGTTTGTGTTTACATAATATATGTGTGTGTATGGAGTATAATTATTTTCTATATATAAATACACACACATGCATATATATTTAAGAAAAATGTGTTATTTATATATAAAATATTTATATATAATATAATATAATATAAATTATATAT
Source organism: Squalius cephalus (assembly GCF_949319135.1). Lineage (NCBI taxonomy): Eukaryota > Metazoa > Chordata > Actinopteri > Cypriniformes > Leuciscidae > Squalius > Squalius cephalus. Next base: position 27,113,540 of record NC_137139.1, read on the forward strand.
AATATAAATATATATACACAGTATATACATGCAAATATTTCTTAAATATATACATGCATGTGTGTGTATTTATATATAGAAAATAATTATACACCGTACACACACATATATTATGTAAACACAAACTTTTATTTTGGATGCGATTAATCGCGATTAATCGTTTGACAGCCCTAATATAAATACAATTTATGTAACTAGTTATAGTCTGGCTCACCAGGTTCGAATCGTACAATCTTACAAGAAACAATCTTAAAGGACAGAAAATATTGCATGATGTGCGCCGAACTTTGTGTCGTTACTCTTGTTCTTTATTGAAGAAATTTAGTGCTGCAATTGACCCTGATCTCTTTTAACTCTTTCCCCGCCATTGACAGAAATGTCCGTCATTTGTGAGACAACGCTTCCCCACCATTGACGGAATTTTCCGGCTTTCCGTGTTTTCACAGTTATACGCTATGACACATCTTCTGAAAATGTACAGAATCTTCAGATGAAAAGACATGTGAAGAAGAAGCAGAAACAAGCGATAGCATATGTAAGCAGATGCATATGTAAAATAAAGCGCTAATCATCATTAAACAGCAAAAAATAAATCAAAACTGTTAACGTAACTAACGTTACCAAATGAAATGTCGAACCAGGACGGGTTATAAGACTGTGAAGCTTTGGAGGTGTTGATGGACTCGATCTACTCCATCTATGTTTTGATCATCATTCTGAATCCAATCTGGATGTAGTCTTTGACAAAAACTTAGCTTTTTGCTTACATTTTTTTTTAAATGAAACTTACCCACATTCAAGTGTTGATAAAAAATAATGCATTACAGTTTTTCTGAATTGCTAAAACACTAAATCCCATTCTCTGAACCAAATTCTCAATAGCCTAAACCAATTTGTCGAACAAATCACTCTTTCTGTAAAACATTAAACAAGTTCAGGTATGTTTGCAAATCTCATGCACTCTTTTTTCAAAACACATTCTCACTCACTAAACACATTTCGCACTGTGATACACTTATGATTCAAAATGCTAAACACAGGCAGGCAAAAGTTAAACAACTACAACACAGTTGTCATCGTTTACACACAACGACTCAAAATTGTTCACACTTATTTCTAATGATATGACCAAACCAACTGTACATAATATAAGTCCCAAAATTTACTCAAAATGTTGCACATAAGAGGAAGAGTAGGAAGAGTATGTGTGTAAGAGGTGGTGATAGATATGAACTGAAGACATGATGCTGAATCAGAATAAATCTCTCTCACTGACCTTGATTTTTCAGCTTCACTACTCTTCTGAGTGTACTTTACCGTAACATGCTTTTCATTTAGAGTTTTTTACTGTAACTTTTTTGGCTTTTGCAGTTGGGTCACTGTATTTTCACAGTATGCAAATGCTGATACAGACATTCGATAGGCCTACTATACAATATTCAGTACAATACAATACTTGCTGCAGTGCATACAGTATGCAATTTATTCACCTTTAAAGTCCGCGTGAACCGGAAGTTGCAAACGACTTTTCTCCAGTGTTGTGACGTATTTCCCAGTGAAAAGGAATATTGAACAGAGGGCAGGGTTTTACTCTAGCGCTCCTCCTCTCCATCTCTTGCTCAGAGCAGACTAACGGTTTGAGGGGAGTGGTTAAGCGTTTCCCAACCCAAGCCGTCAAACCTACATCATCAGAGAAGGAACGCCATTCCAGACCGGAAGTAACTTTTCAGACTTTGATTAAAGATTACGACGGCAAACATTTTTTCTCTGTGTATTAACTTGCACGGATTAATTTTTCACCACAAGACTAGTAATATGCGCTAACAAAGTAAATAGGGTCAATTTTGATTTCAGTTCAACTTTAAGTTGTCATTACTGTACTTTTTTACGTAATTGCAAAATTAGTTTACTTTGTTAGAATATACTTTTTTCTGTAACTGCATGATCTGAACGCTGTGTTCTCCATTTTTTTGATATGGTGTGTCTACCGAATGATCTTTAGTGTTTATAAAATTCACTTGCTGTGTGTATGATCTGAAAGCATTGTTTGATTTTGAGCACAGATAAAATGGTTTTGTGGCAATTGTTTGATTTTGTCAGAAGAGGCAGAGGTTCTCTGAATGTGGTTTGAAAAATTGGTTTTGTGTTTAAAGTTTTGAGAAAGTGAGTGATTGTTCTTTCTTTTGATATATTTCATGTTCAGCAAAATATTCTGGGGGCCATGAAAATCTTGTGAAAAATTATCAAAAATGCTGCCGGTGGCTGAAAACTTTTTTTTTAAATCCGCTGTCAGGGAATATTGGGGAGTTAATTCTTGGCATGAAATTGAGTTGCTTTTCTCTGTTTCTAAGAAAGCGTTTTCTTTAGCTGTTGTTGTTTAAAGAGTGAGATTGATGGAGTATTCATTCAGTTATGACAAAGAACAAAAATAACAGTTCGTTACTTAGGATACTGGCTCTTTATTTGCCAGAGAGAGAGAGAGAGAGAGAGAAAAGGCGTAAGACTGACAAACATACGCTCCCACAGCAATGTGGGATGCAGGTGACGGAGGAATGAGACTCTGATAAGACAATGACACATCTCACTAATACATCCAGGTACTGTGAGAGGAGGCTGCATGTTCTCAATGATGCAGAATTCATCAAGAATACAAAGCAGTGAGTGTGTGTGTACAGTAAATCGCTTCAGTGCTTCCCAATAATGCTGGAATGTGTGCGTGCCATGGGATTAGAGTGGGATGTATGCCTCCATGCTGTGTGTTAATACATAACAGCAAGCTGTGTTCTATTAAAGTTACTTGTTTCCAGATAATGCTGTATTGTCCTATGATTGAAGCGGTTTATTATTATTTATTTTAAGTAAATGTTCACATTTTCTGTAGAAAGCTTGAGAAGTTTTGGGCAGAAGTCGCCACACATGATGCAAGTGTATTGTGGGTGTTTGCCAATGGCATTGGTGTGAGTGTCTAATGTTGTTCTGAGTGGTTGTAGTTTTCATTGTCTTCCAAGTAGAAAATCATTCATAGTACACTTTAAAAAGCACAAATAAATGTGTGAATATAGGATGCTCAGAAGAAGTGAAAGGCAAATTTCATACAGCATAACTAATGTATATGTGTTTGTCTGTTTGCATATATTTGACAGAAACAAACACACACCAGATGGTGAATTTCAAAAGCAAGATAATTATACAACATTGCCATTGCAACAGAACTTAATCATATTCTCTCTTCTCATCCACAAACGTGTGCTTCGTTGATGATCCATTGGCATCTTCCTTTCAATTTTCCTTAGTTTTAATGTCAGCCCTATTCAATCAATGCCGCTAATAACACAAAGGGCCCGGAGCCTGCAAAGATAGAAGCTTTACTTTGATAGCCAATTAGGACAAGCTTTCTTTCTTCAATCCGTTTGTCATAAGACTCCACGAGTCAAATAAATATCCAAGGTTGCCTGACACAATTAAAACCAGGAGACATGGCATAACGAGTCTAGAGACCTCACAAGAAAAGTAGCGTTTGTTGTTGTTGTAGGAAAAGCCTTGTTTAGCAGAGAGATAGTTTCTATTAGTATAGAGGAACGTTAATAACAATCCGTAAATTAATGTAATTCTTTGAATAGCGGATTTGCTGAGCTGTCTCATTATGCCTTGGCCATGGTTTTCTCATCATTTTGCATTTTTCTAGTGATCAAGCAGTGTTTAGCCTTTTATTGAGGCCTTTCCAACCACAATATGAGAGAAAATGAACATCAATTTCATTGTATACATAATGTTGTTGATTTATATTATATACATCCCGCGAGACTTTATCAATGAGCAGCTTAATAGCGCAGCAGCCTTTGATGTGATGATATCCGAACCTTCCAGGAAACCAATGGCAGGGTCTATCAAATGAAAGTCTGCGTAATGAGATTTCTTATTAATGAGGGTGAAATACAGTGAGGTCTGGCTGGAATGAAAGCAGCGTCAGGGGACCAAAGTGATCCCACAAGTCAACTATACTATGGTAATGAGGTCTTGGAGAAACCACAGTATTTAGAGGGACAAAGGAGCTCCTTGATGCATTAGGAGCAGGTATACTCTTGACAATAGATTCATTGCTTCACTGATATCTTCCATCAATGCAACAGAGCTTTCTGTAATCAATTACGATTTGCTTTGTGTTGTATTGCCAAAAATGCTGAGAAGGCTCCATTCATGGGGCCATTTATATTTTATTTGTTCAAATATAAACGTGGGCTGTTTATGTGAATCTCCAGGTCAGACGGGGGAAATTTGTTGAATTTAATTTTGGTTTTGTTGAACTTCTTCATTTTATGCTGAATGGACCACAATTCAGTACAGCCATCCTTGAGATTTTATGAAGAATATAATAATGACTCAGGCCCACACATATTCTTTTCTCTCACATTCTCTCACCTCTAAAGTTTGCCTTGACCATGCTCTTACAGTTCCTCATCATGAAGAGGTGGCCATCTGGGGTCTCACAAAGGTTTCAGATTTATAAAAAAAATCGTACGTACACTGCTTAAGGTTTGCTTTATGAATCACAATTATTGAAATGCTGTGCGCAGGTGCATATGCTTTCAGTTTGCCTCCGTCTCCTCCCCGAAATAACCATATATGGAGCTTAAGACTGTTTTATATATATATATATATATATATATATTAGGGCTGGGAATCGATAAAAAAAAAATTAACTAATTAATGGCACAATTTGCTGTGATTAATCGCAATTAATCGCATTTTCCCCCAAACTTCAATATTTAATTTAATCATCAATATTTAAACATAGAATCACTAATTAAATTAAACAACACACAAGAAAAGGGAAAAAAAAGAAAAATGTCCACACAAATTGGACAGAAATTAGCCCTATATTAAAATATTAAACCTCAATATCAATATATTATTCTTCATTCAGTTCTATGCAACATACTCAGATGTAACAGATTTATTTTTTGACTAATTATCAAAATAAATTATAGTCATACAAAGCTATTATTACCAGAGCATGTGATCAGAGCAGGTAATTTTACCATTGTTGCCCAGCATGGCTATACCAGCTCAGCAAACAGAAGTCTACTACTGAGAAATTTCACGTTATTTGAGCGGACTTTGCTTTTCCAGTGCGTGATCGGTACATGATTCGAGCGTTTGGGCCGTTAACGACAGAGCAGAAGGCACAGAGCAGAACACGCAGCGCAAACATGGAGCGGAACATTGAGCAGAGAGTGCAGCGACACACCGACGCACACACACGGAACGGAGAGCGCGGCGCACACACGGAGCGGAAAAGACTGTGCGTCAATATTATTATTTATTTATTAATTCAATTCGTTATAATTAATTTGTTCATTCTTTTTTATATTATTGACAGATGACAGTAGACTAGCCAAATAAATGAAACACAAAGCCATTTTAACAAGTAGGCCTATCAATAATTATTTATTTGTTATATATTATCTGCAATAAAAATCCGTGCTGCAGGACTATCCATTTATTTACTTACTTAATGCATGTTTCCATTGATTGTGAAGCTAGACATTGAAAATTGTAGATCAAGCGCATGGGGCTGCATGTTTTTTCTTGTTATGAATTGTATCCTATTTTCCGTTATTACCGTTAACTACGCGAAGTGATATGGAACTGTAATGCGGTCAAGACCTGCCTGGAACTACTTTAGCTGTGCGTTTCCAGAAAATAATGCACACCTTAGAACATTCTTCAACCAATCAGATTCAAGCATTCAACAGCCCTGTAGTATAAATATATATATTATGATCTCACTGCGTATTAAAGGCACAATGTAAGATTTTTGGATCAAAATATCCAAAAACCACTAGAACAATGTTGTATATGTCACTAGAACAATGTCGTGCGTCGCCTATCAATGACATCATACCCGCATACCCTTGATTTTTTTTTTTTTTTTTTTTTTTTTTGTAGAAACCATGGAAACACCAAAGACGCTTTAATATATTATGTTTTTTATTATACAGGTGAGCAACTGTTTGGATACGTTCGTCGACAGAAAACGAATCATTGTTATATAGCGCAACACAGTTAGTCTTTTTGTTTAAATCTCGTTTTCTTGATTTATCGAAGAATCTCGTTCTAGCTCACTGCAGTGTGCAACAAGTGTCTCGAATAGCCGCCGAGTGAACGGACAGAGTAGCGTTATAACAACTTTCATCACACTCAAATGTATCTAATATGATAAAACAGCGCTGCGTTACCCCACATACGCATGTCCCGAAGAAGCGGAAGCGGCGTGTGCAGCATAATAAAAGCTCCACTGCTCTCGAGCCGTTTGTCATGCTTGTCTCTCATTAGCAATCGCTCCAGCGGCCTTGTTCCGCTCCATGGCTTTAATAACATTAATAAATCTTTAATACATTACTGGTCATCCATGAATATGATTTCTGCCCGAGTCCCGTCGTATTCTCCACCGGCTGTAGAGGTAGAAGACAACAACTCCTATGATTTGGCAAAATCAAGGCGTCATCAAGCTACGCCTTTGTTTTGAAAAAGCAACCCCTAGTGGTGAAAAATTACATAGTGTGCCTTTAAATGACCAGTAAATTTCAATAGATCTGTTGGGTAAAATAATAGACGATCAAAAACGCAAAGGGAAAAAAAGGCACTTCTCCGACTGTGAGATGGAGGTACTGAGACAGAGGCATGAAAAAGGATTCTATTTGGTGTGCTCATGCTGGAATTTCAAATAATAGAAAAACTGTGGAGTGGGAACAGGTAACGGCAGCAGTCAATGCTGCCACCTCGGTGTCCCACACGGCCCAAGAAAAATCAGTGGCAGAGCGGGATTTATCCGTGAGGGTCTCTCCAGTACAGGCCGTAATTCAGAACATAATTCCAAGAGGATGGCCCTCAGAGGCCCTCAAATGTTACTAGAGTGTCAGATTGCAGAGCTCCTTTAAACATATCCACGTTGCTATAATCAGATTCTTATGCTTTATTTAAAAAAAAAAAAAGCTTGCTGTTTTCTCATTTTGTTGTATGATTATTTTGTCATTGAGAGGAAAGCGCGCAGCACATATTATTCATCTAAACGTTGAAATGTTTGCTAACAGTATACCGCTGCTCATGTATTCAGAACTTCTTTTTACCCCTAAGCGAAGAACGAAAAAGTATATTAGGACATTAAATGAAAAGCGGAGTTTTTAATCATTCTGTTCACTTTATTGCTTGGCCATTTGGTGTTGCTAAATCACACACACCACTTAAAGAGTGTCTGCGGTACAGAGATATTTACGATATTTTTATTTTATTTTATATGAATCACTCTCTTGGCCTCGAGAGACTGACTTTAGAGGTTGCAGTCTCGTGTATCCTGTTCAGAGCAGGACGAATAGAACCGGACGAGTTACATATGCACATTTCTATGCCCATTTTGTGCATACACAACGTTTATACATCAAGCCCCTGTGCCCGGTTGCATAAAGCACCATTACTGTATCTGTCAAGGAAACTCTTGGCAACAGCAGTGCAAGCATCAATGAGAGAGCATCAGGGTGAAGGCTTTGAATTATAGACATTTATATAGGAATTTTAGCAGTCACTGAGTTCTGTAGTGAGTTTAAAAGAAACCTAAAGCAATTAAGAGACTTTTTAACTGGATAAATAGAACTAAAGTTCAGGCTGTGGAGATATAAGTCATATACTGTAAGTCAAGGGCTGTTAGTTTTTCACAAGTACTACTGACACATCAAACCGGCCTTGTTTAGAGAACTTGCTTTAAGAGGTACTGTGAAAAAGCCTTGAATATTCTTTCAAAAAAATAGTTCCTTTCAAACATTCATGAAATGAATAATTGAATCAAATTATGGTGAAAGATTAAACAAATGCTGTTTCAAAAGCATTTACAACTTTCAATTGAAAAACAAGAGTTTGGTTGAAATCAATGCATCAGGCATGTGGTTGTCTTCAATGAGAAGGCAATAATAGTTGTGTATGATTATATAAGCAAAATATTTATTTAAACTAAGTCACGTGAAAATGTCATCACGATTATGTTTTTGACTTGTGTCAAATTATTTCTTCACAAAAACAGTAAAAAGCATTTTGTCTTGTTTGTTGCAACTATAGTGTTCACAGTGTTCTTTTTAACTAAAACTATTAAAAACATGTTTTGAAATAAAGCTGAAAAAAATATAAATACTAGAAGGGAAAACTTAAAAAACAAACGAAAATCAATTTTATATATATATATATATATATATATATATACAGTATATATATATATCTAGATAGATAGATAGATAGATAGATACAGTAGATAGATAGATAGATAGATAGATAGATAGATAGATAGATAGATAGATAGATATACACACACACACACACACACACACACACACACACACATATATATATATATATATATATCTTTTTTTTTTTTTTTCTTTTTTTTTTTTTGATGTTTTGGTTGTTTAAAAGCAGAGGCTCTGTTCTTTCTTTCGATATATTTCATGGTCAGATATTTATACAACTAAATATTCTGAGGGCATGAAAATTTTGTGAAAAATTATCAAAAATGCTGGCGGTGGCTGAAAACTTTTTTTTTTTAAACCGCTGTCAGGGAAAATTGGGGAGTTAATTCTTGACATGAAACAGTTATCATTTCCGAGGAATTTAAATTTCTTGTTAGTTTAGGCGTGACTGACAGTGATGCCCATGTTTGTCAGTTTGACCTATTCAGATTTGTTGTGAACATGTTTTATTGCATTTACATCATAATTACCCAATCATAGTGATGAAGAGAACATGATACAGTAGGTGGGCACTTCCTTGTATGTGACATTTCATCCCTATCTTTCTGTGTTACACTATAGGACCTCAGTGAGATGAAAACTATCTGCTGGCTTTGCTGTTGGACTGTGTGAGTTTTGCAATATTTGTTTTATTTTATTTCCTCATCCAATTATCTATTGATCTGTCTGTCTACCTTTTTTGAAGGAGGCACTGCTTTTTGCGTTATCAGAGAGAGCTTCTTTGGTTGAAATGCTTAGTCTTGTTTCAATAACCAAAGGAGGCGGAAAATTAACAAAACCTTCTGTATTTTTAGCCTCTAGTTGAACTTGAACTTAAAACATGCTAATTGTGGCCTTCATGCAAGTCTCTTTAAACCAATACCCAGAATCTCTTCCAGCTCTCCGGTGACATTTAACCATTTCCCCATTGCCACTTGGACAATTACATCAATTGTAACAATTAGCCCGGTCTAGATTGTGTTACGGCTAAGTGCCATTTAGCCAAACAATGCATTCGAGTCAAATCAATGGCCGAAGAGAAATCGCATCGATCTCCAGTGCGCAATGAGAAAATGTCTCATCTCGCAAAAACACCATTGTGTTTAATAGTGGTCAGGTTAGCCTTCGCAGACGCCGGCTTGGTGCATGCTGGCATGGCACTAATTCCGTCCCTTTCTTCCCTACAGAGATGAATAGATTGAGTCTTTCATTAGATAAATGGTGCCCAGAGAGTTTTAATGAGGGAGGACAACTGCAACTATCTGTCTAGTGACCTATTATCATCTGTTATTGCGCAGAAATCTCATTTGACTGGATTTTTAATTAAACAGCCGCTAAGTAAAAGGGCACGTGTATTCTGCGGCACAAGTCAGGGCACCCACCGGTAATCAGAAATTGCAGGTAACTTTTAATCATTCCTGGGTGCCTTATGGGAGTCGGATGAAATGTTATATACTATATAGGACATGTATTAAAGCCAGACTTTGTTAAAAAAATAAAATAAATCAACCTTTGAGTACAAAAGGAGGTATTTTATAAATGTATTCCCTTTGTTTAACATGGTTCAGAAGGTAATTCGGGTTATGTGTTGATGTACTCAAATGCGCCCACACTCGCTGGTGGCCTCTGCACCTTTAGTTCGGTCAACTTTAGATTTATTTGCATGAAAAAAAAAAGGATTAATTAGTCAAATAGTATCCTTCTGAGAGCACTCCGGTGATGATGCTTGTGATCTCAAGGTAACACTGTCTCTCAGAGTCGGGTTATTTGCTGGTTAATGTAAGCTTCAGTCGGACTCGCGAGGCCCTGGAGCCCTATCCCTCCAAACTGACACCAAAGTCAAATTTCCTGCTTGCTTTTTAGCTGTCTGCACCACAGGTCTCCTGCTGTTTGCAATCAGGAGCTCGCAAAAGCCCAGAAAGGCTTTGATCTGTGTGATGTCTCTCTCTTTCTGTACTGTGCTGTTCACCAGCTTTCTCTCCTCCTGTCCTTCAGTGTGGCCCAGGGTTGTATGCCGTTCAGAGAATGCCTTTTAATTTCCAATTAAATTCCTACGTACATTTCGATTTGACTTTTAGTTGAACTGACAAATAAATGCAGAATTGTAAGCCGAACTTGAATTTAACGAAGTCAAAGAATGGAATAAAATTCAAAGAATTTTATATAATTCATAGCTGCAAATGTTACGTTTGTAGTTTTTAATAATAAATGTCATTATCAGTAAGGATTACCCAAAAACATGTTAACATAGAAACAAAGTATAGGGAATTTCCAGAAATATTAGATGATGTTACTAATCAATGTGACACACACACACACACACACACACACACACACACACACACACACACACACACACACACACACACACATTATACCATTCAAATGTTTGGGATCTGTAAGATTCTTTTGGTGTTTTGGATGAATCTTATGCTCGCCAAGGCTGCATTTACAGTATTTGATCAAAATTGTATTTGTTCTATTTTATTATATTTTAATATGTAATTTATTCCTGTGATGGAAAAGCTAACTTTCAAAACTAACAGTCTTAATTCACATGATCCTTCAGAAATCATTCTAATATGCTGATTTGATGCTCAATAATAATAAAAAAACGTTCGCGACATGAGGGCTTGCAAATAATGACAGTATGTTTATTTTTAAGTGAACTATTAAAATTCAGTCAAACGCATTGTTTTTAGGAGGCTAATATGTGTCCCTCTCTTGTCCATGAAATGACAGGTTAAACTGAATTGGGTTAGCTGGACATTCACTGCTAATAGCCAGTTTGCTTGGCATTATATGTTGTTATTCCTGTCACATTTCAGTTCATTATTTAACTGAAACTGCCCAGAATCGTGCAGTCTCCCAGCACTTTCATTATGTTTTTAATGGCCTACAACTATTTCAGCAATTCACCCTTTTTGTAGAATCATTTTCATATTTAGCTTGAGTTACTCCATGAAGCTCTGACTGCCTGTTGTCTTCCTCCCCTACACCAGTATTTTGTTTTACATTTTCCCCCTATTCTCTCTCTCTATTTTTTTTCATATGCAGCAGTTCAAAGTTTAGTATTTCAAAGCAGCTTCCTTTTGAAGGGAAGAGAATCTTTGAATTATGCATTGGCTGTTTAGAGCGAGCTAAAGTAGACTGGCTCCAACCAGGGGGAAACTGAGGCTTCAAAAATCAGGCGGTTAATGAAAAGAACCACGTTCTCTCTCTCTTTCTCTCTCTCTCTCTTCCGTCTCTCGCCTTCCTTCGAGCTTAACTAGGCCGGGCGGTTGCTGCATCTTTCCTCTCATCACTTGCTTTTCCAGGCAGCTCCGGAGGAGCTTGAGTGTGTTTGTCACACTTTCCACCCTAGCACTGAACCGAGGGCATGTGTGCATGTATTTGAATTTATTGTGCTTCCTCACCTGTGAGTGTACATCCACATTGGGGAAGTAACTAACTTAGGACCCGTTTAAACCTGGTATTAAGATGTTTTGGTCGATCTGATCACAAGTAGACGAGGGAGACACATTCCTGTTTACACCTGGTGTTTTAATCTGTATCTTTTGCCCACTTTCAACCACTTCTGTCCCGATTTCTTCGAGGGGAGGTTCTATGGCGGGTAAATGTATGGGCTTTTTCAGATCGTTCGATCTAATAGACTAAATAAGCTTGCGCAATTTTACACATGAATGTGACCCAGAGACAGCGGAAAAATACGGAGAGCAGCAGCTTTCGTTTCTGCTTTGACAGCTGCAAGACCAGCCGAAAGCTGTGAGTGTATGAGAGAACACTGTGCTTGTTACGTTTTTTCGTCTTAAAACCAAACTTGGGTCTTCTGACGACAAAGTTTAAATACCGTCTGGCCAGTGCACTTCCCATAATGTTTAAGTGTTAGGTGAGTAGGTGGAGAGTAGGCGGCCTTTTGTTTCTGTTCGAACACATTCGACCACGTGAGCGTTTACACTACGAAAGCAATCCAGTCAAATGTGTTTTTGACTACCTCTGTGTAACGGAGGCCAGCTAGTAGTCGCTGTGCTAGTAAACGTCACTCCTCTGATCTCAACAGGCGCTCTAGCGACAGATGCTAGAGGCTGCAGTCTTTAGCCTCCTTGTTAGAGCATCTGACTCTCACGTCGGAGACCGAGGTTCGAGGCCCGCGCAGTGCGGGGTGAGTAGGACCCGGGTGGAGGGGTTACGTTGGTGCCGTGACCCGTATGGGAGTGAGGTTTAGGGGGGTGAGTGTAACGGAGGCCAGCTAGTAGTCGCTGTGTGAGTAAACCTCACTCCTCTGATCTCAATAGGCGCTCTAGCCACAGACGCTAGAAGCTGCAGTCTTTAGCCTCCTTGTTAGAGCATCTGACTCTCACGTCTGAGACCTGGGTTCGAGGCCCGCGCAGTGCGGGGCGAGTAGGACCCGGGTGGAGAGGTTACGTTGGTGCCGTGACCCGTGTGGAAGTGAGTTTTAGGGGGGGTGAGTGTAACAGAGGCCAGCTAGTAGTCGCTGTGCGAGTAAACCTCACTCCTCTGATCTCAACAGGCACTCTAGCGACAGACGCTAGAAGCTGCAGTCTTTAGCCTCCTTGTTAGAGCATCTGACTCTCACACCGGAGGCCTGCGCAGAGCAGGGCGAGTAGGACCCAGGTGGAGGGGTTACATCTGCAAGTGGTGGAAGTGGACAAGCTTAAAACATTTTAGACCCCTAGTTTAGCTGTTACAAAGTTTTTTTTCAGTAACAGCCTATTTTTTTCATCAAGTAGCAGTGTTTTGTTACAAAACATTACATCACTATTTTTTCAATGTTTTGATTTTCTTTAATATGTTGGACATTTTAATTTGTTGAATATTACTGATTCAAGTCTCTCAGAGGAAGTTCTTGAAGTGTCTGGTGGCATTTTGTATCTTTTTTTTTAATTTATAGCAGAATGTTAATGTTGCCATTCATTATTATTTTTTAGCCACAATTTGTTTATTAAAAATGTTTTTGTCACAGGAAATCTCTCACCAAATAACAACACAATGCAAAATAAATGACTAATTCTGCTAAGATTTTACGACCAGCACGGGATTCGTGTTCGGAGCAAGCACAAATTTAGATTAAAATATGCATTTTCATGCATCATAAATGCACATTCTGCCCCTGACCTGTTAACACTGCGATTGCGCATTTGCTTATCTATAATTTAATAATGTCTTTCATACATTTCTGTGAACAAACAAGTTTACATTTTTTAGACTTTTTCTATAATTTGTATATAACACATTTTTGCCTCACAATGTATACAAAAAACAAGCATACAAAAATAAATATGATTTTATCTGACTTTAATATGACTTTTATCTGAATTTAAGACATAAAAATTTTTTTTGTCAGATGACCTCAAATAGAAGTGTGTCAGTGATTCAGCCCATGTCATCAGAATCTCACTCCAGTCAGGCAACCGGAGATGGTAACCCTGGTTATATATTTTAAACTGCATTGCTGCTTTAGCAGCTTCAATGAACCTGGTGCTTTTTGTTAGTACTTTGTCATTCTTGTAGAAAGATGTATCTTGTTTTCAAAAGAGTTGCTTGACTGTAGTACTCTAAAAACTTGGTCAAGCTACATGATTTAAAGTAGCTTCCCCAGCATTGGTGTGTATGATGCTTTGGTGAAGCATGTGTTTGCATGTGAATCTGAATGTCTGTGTAAGTGGTGATTATCATTGCGTTGAGAGAAATGTGCTATAGAAGTTGTACTGTATGAGGGAAGGATGGGAACTCCAGCTGAGGGTGGAACAGGTCTGTGGGATATGGCATTTTGAGGGATAGGATTGTTTGATGGCACCTCCACCTGGTGATGGGGTGGTACTACAACCAACTACCCAGCAAGCAATTTTAGCCTTCCAAATACAGCCCTGGCGTCTAGGCTAAAACAAGGCAAAATTTGGGCTGTCAGTGCCCAAAAGCTACAAAATTTGAATAGACATCTTACCATAGCCCAATAATAGACTAGTCATCTAGATAAACATGAACATGTCAAAGAAATTAAACCAAACACCTTGTAATCAATGTTGACTTTGCTTACATGATGCAATATCAAACATATGGCAAGTTATTTTGGCAAAAACGACATGTAACCAAATTCAAAGTTATTTTGGCTATAGAAATGGGTTACTCATAGCCGGACTATATCGGGTCTATAGTTATCCGAGACAGTGAAATGACGGCTATTGCTTGCTGGGTAGTTCTGTGAAGCTTGTACTACCCTTGTTTATAATGAATTTTTTTTTTTTTTTAGAGTTGTGACTTGTGAGCTTGCAGTCCGAAATGAATGTGATCAGAGAGTAAGAACTGAATGTGATGGATGCTATGAAATGATATTAATACAATAAACTGGCAAAACTGAATGTCCGATTTGTGAATGAACGACTCTTGTGAACTGAATCTTTTTAATAAATCGGCCAAAAAGATTCACAAGTTAAGCTCATGACTTATTGGAATTAATGACTCGTTCAAATACTGAATCATTCAGAAAAGTTCTTGACTCACTCACTGAACTGCACTGACTTACTGGAGCGAGTTAACAGCACTAAAAGAATCATCACCACAATCATTGTACTGTGAAAATTGCTATACAAATAAATGTGAATTTAATTAATGGAAACATTAAAGAACTTGAATTATAAAGTGGAATTTGAATTGTAATCCCAAATTATTAAATGAAATATCATTCAGAGATTGATAAATTGCTTTCAGAGTCATGGCTAAGAATGTTTGTAACTCTTCACATCCTGATAGCAATCAATAATAGAAGTGGTCTAAATATTAAAACATGTATATATATCTGGAAGTCTCAGGACCAAAAAATGTTCGTCCAATCATTGTATTCTGTCTGAATGCAATGATAGGATGTCCTACCTGCCTGTCAACATATGTATTTCCATACCTCCGTGCAAATATCACGTCATCAGCATGTTTCATGAAGCTATGCAGATTTGTAGACAGACAGTCACCGAGCACCACAAACAAACAGCAGCCTTTTACAGTTCTTCCTGAACCAAAACAACCAGCTTGTGCTGCGTTCACGCCATGTCGTAACTGTAAGTGTATTACGAGGTGGCAACCCGTGAGGTTCTACCCAGAGCTGTTCATGTCCTCAGACTCAGATTTATGTGTTTCTATGTCAACACTATTAACGCCGAAATTAATCTGCAGCAGTCAGGTGGTACTAGTAAGAGCTCTGTAAGTTATTTACATACATTATTATTGTAATATTATGTGCTTTGAAACAATTGAATACCCTTCATGTGTGCGTTCATGTGTTTTGGAGGAGGCGTGGCTTTGGAGACTCTCTGAAGGGAGGGTGGGATCTCATGCTTTCAAAACTATGCTAGCCACTTCGAAAGTGCCTACCCTACCTTTAAAGGGATAGTTTACCCAAAAATGAAAATTCTGTCATCATTCTAACCCTAACCCTCACAACGGGCTGCATAACACACAATAATGAACCTCATTGGTTCTTGAGGAAGTTCAAACGGGCTGTGTAACACGATAATGAATCTTATTGGTTCTTGAGGAAGCTCAAACGGGCTGTGTAACACGATAATGAACCTCACTGGTTCTTGAGGAAGCTCAAATGGGCTGCATAACACACGAGAATGAAACTCGTTGGTTCTTGCTGAAGCTAAAATGTGCTGCGTAACACAAGAACCACCTCACTGGTTCTTGCGGAAGTTCAAACAGGCTGCGTAACACAAGAATGAACCTCACTGGTTCTTGCGGAAGTTCAAACGGGCTGCGTAACACACGAGAATGAACCTCAGAGGTTCTTGCAGAAGCTCAAACTTCAGATAACAATAACGATATAGTTACAAAAATCGATCTAAATTTAAAAGAAAAGCAGAGTCCACACCACAACTAAAACGTTAACGGCGCAGAGGATCAATGTCGTTGGAATCCCTTTCAAAACATTATTTTTTTTACTGCTGATGTACAATAAAAAAACATTGAAAGCCAATCAGAATCCATCCTGCTTTAAAGAACCCAAACATTTAAAACTGCAGATAACAGAACTGCAGCACATGCTTATAATAAACAGGATGTTATCATTGGTGTGAATGCTAATATATCATTCTAGTTATCTTTATAGCTATTCTTGGTGTGAACAGGCCTTTATTGGTATTGGCTTAATGCCTCACTCAATTATTGAATCATTCAGAACAGTTCTTCACTCACTCACTGAACTGCACAGATTTACTGGAGCAAGTTATTTTGTTCCTTAAAAGCACTAAAAGAATAATGAATGGAATCATTAAGGAGCTAGAATCATTAAGTGGAATTTGAATTGTTATAAGAATTATTAAATGCCATTCAGACAAAGTGCGTTCAGAGTCATTGCGCAGCAGCTTTCCCAACTAAATGAGCCACGAAGCTTGATTCCAGGTTCGAATCCAAATCGCAACATGTTCCGATTCAGAAAGCATTGTGCTAGCAACACCAAGGTTGCTGATTTGAGTTCTATGGACCGTGTATTAAAAAATATTAATACCTTGAATGCATTGTAAGCACATGTCCCAAAAAATGGATTCTTCAAAATACACAACTACACGAAGTCACCCCATCACACTGATTCTGTTTAATCACCACCAGAGAAACGTAACCTTCAAAGCACACGCCAACAGTCTTTCAAACTGGGTTATGTCTTTATCATTAATAAACAGACTTCAAAAGGCTCTGAATGATAGGCTGGGGGTTGGGGAGCGGGGCACATTAATTATTCTCTGTTACTGAGCGGGTCTTGAGTGTAATGGTCTCCCTCCCCAGCAGAATGATAGGGGTCTGTTTCTGTAGGGAGAGGCGTTTACATCTCGGGCTATAATGTGTGATATCTATGGGAAAGATCAGCCAGGAACCCGTTAGAAGCCCTGCAGGGGGTCTTTTCCCTTATTCTTTCCTCTTTTTCCCCTCTTCCAACTCCCACTATATCTTCCTAAATTCTCTTTTCAGGCTCATGCTTCATTATCCACACTTATTATTAATCGGAGGTTTTTCTTGCTGCGTCGGTTTGAGTGAAGGAAAAAAGCGCTGATCGATAATTTGCCGGAAAAAAATCGTTTCAGTTCTAAATGTGTTGCTCAGATCAGTCATCGGCCCTTCACTGCGAACTCGATACGCAGGCACTAACTACTCACCTGCGGTGGCAATCGATGACCAAACGGGGTATGCGAGTGGAAGAAAATGGGATCGGTCTCGTTCTCCCTCTCATTTTCTCTCAGTCTGTCTCACTTTGTTTGAGGTTTCGATTCATTGGATTTCAGGGCTGTGAAATGTGGAATCCTAGAGGAGAAATACTGGGTGAGGGAGTTCATAATGCTGACAACTCTTGAGGAACCCAGTTATATACAGGTTTTTTGATTGATAAAGGGCTAGTTTACACTAAAAAGTACAATTTTGTCATATAGATTGCTCACCCTCATGTCGTTCCAAACCTGTTTGACTTTTTCTTCAATGCAACACAAAAAGGGCAGAGTGTCCGAGCTTCTGTTTTCCATAGAATGAACGGGGATGGTGAATTATACCGCCAAACTCCAAAAAGGAGTTAAATGATAATCACTCTCAAATCTCATTCCTGCTTGTTTTCAATACAAAAAAAGGCATATCACTTTTTTTTATGTAACGCTTTATACAGTACAGATAGTTTCAAAGCAGCTTCACAGTAATAAACAGGAAAATAACAGACTCAATAAGAACCAGTTCAATTATAAGTTCTACAGAAGACAACTCTAATCTAACTCAGGTCAGTTCAGTATTGATTTGATTTAGTCCAATAACAGTGTCGACATTGCAAAATTTGTCAATTATGAAGCAAATCTGATTCTGCTATAAAGCTACTACAGAAGAAAATAGTGTCATTATTTAGCTCAATTCAGTTAAATTTTTGTTCTCATCTAATGGCATCAGTGCAGTCAAATTGATAATATTAGGCTACTAAATATTAAGAAACTAAGAAAACCAAAGTCAACAGTGTCAAAGAACCCAAACTTCAAGCGCTGACAGAAATGGACAAAAAAATCTTGGGATAAACCAAGCTTTGTAAACACGTGGCACCAGATGACAACAATTTTCATTTTTGGGTGAACTAGCATTTTACACCGTGCCATGTTCCTTTCAATTATAAATGATGGTGTCATTTTCATGTTATGTTAGGATCTTTTTTTAAAGACTGCTAAAGATGCTTCTTTGCTCTGCCTTGCTTCTTTAATATACGACTCAGCAACTTATTCTTTTTTGTGTGTGTGAGTTTTAATTTCACACAGACGGTCAATTTAATTATTGGCATATCTCAGTTGCAACCAATTAAGCCGAACATATCACTCTGGTCGCATCATTCGCTGACATGTCAAATGCAAAATGAAAGGAAAAACGAATTTAAATATGATCAAAAGTGTTACAGGGAAGAATTTAAAGCAAAGACTTTCTGGTTTATGTCAACAAGAAATACAGAATGCTGCTTAATTAAATTCATGACAGAAAGGCTCCTGCAGCAATGAATTAAATTGCCAGAGCTCAATAACTGACAGGCAACCATTTTAAAATGGACAGTTCTGGTGAAATCTAAGTTGTAAAATCCTAGAATCACCATTCCTCCATAATAACCCTCATCTTCTTAACACTTGTAGTTTCAGGGCCACCAGTCCCTGTTTAACAGGCAAATGGCCATGCATGTCTGGTGAGCAGAAAGGTCAGGGTTATTGAATATCTCACTTCCTGCCCTTTCCCCACGCCACTGCACAGCCAACAAGATGGAAACATTAAAGAAGATTTCAGCGCTCTGACAGGCACGGGTCACGTCACCCGAGAGCGGCTGCCAATTTTCCATTTCAAGAAATCCTCAATGCCTTCATTTGCCTTTGAGGGTGTGAAAGCAGCTGTGTGATGATGTGCATCCCAAAGCCAGGCCGAGTCTTCAAAACCGGGATGTGTGTTGACGTGTTTGTCCAGGTGGATGGAAATAAGTGTTTGGATCTGATATGATTTTGATATTGATGATTTTTAAAGATATATTAGAACTGAAAACCAAAAGTTACACAATGAAAATATACATTTATACAGAAAAATAAAGTTAAAGGGATAGTTCTTCCAAGAAAGTAAATTTCAACCTCATATTGTTCAAAATTTGGCAAGTTTGTGTCTGTAAAATGCAATTTTACTAATTGCTACAATACTGTGGCATTTTCTATTCCTCTAATTAACCTTTAATCTCTGCATCCCATTTTAAACGCTACAGTATAAATGCTTCCGTTTAGTTCAATAAAACTGCCATCAAAATCTTGTTCATAGACTAACTAGCATTCATTTGTTTCTTTTCTGTAGATGAATGAGATTCTAATCATGCATTTTTCCTTTAAAGAGAGCAAAGCGAGGTCTGTGGATCCATAGATGTGTTTTATTCAAATTCAGATCATATGAAGTGCTAGTTAGCTATGAGGACAGTCTAAAAAAAAATAGCGTTTGCTAATGAGACTGGTCTCATTTAGGTGGCTCTCATAGTTAGCACTTCACAACAGTGTTTGTTTCACTCTTGAGTGTCAATTAGACGGCGCGAGGAGAACTTCTGAAAAGCAGTAATTTTCTCTCCTGGATTAGCTGATAAGGAACTTTTTCAAAATGGCTACACTTAGTCCAATTCGGAAATATAGTCAAACAAATGCAGCGATAAGGGTTTTTCATGTTTTTCCATCAAAGCTTTTTTCATTTAAACTAATCTTCAAAGCGTTTTCCTGTTTATTCGTGCTATTTGAGTTGTGACACAGAGAGCTTTGGTTTATTCGGCTTAAACAGCCAATCATAAGGTTGGTTGGTTTTCTGATAACAGTTTGCAGCTATTTTTTCACCTATAGTTGTGTCGTGGTTCTTCAATTCTGCAATTCATCATCGGCTGTAATCAATCATATCGAGTGTATTACTTACATTTTTCATCATATGTCTCTTCAGAGATGTGATCCCAACCAGTCTGTTTTTCCTTGTGTTCATCTCTCTTGTGAGAATGCTTTGTTGTCTCCATCTCCTCGATGGGTATTTTAACCCAAGTGTGACTCCTATCCAGACAATGTGGGCGAGCTGAGCACTGACCCAAGACCAATGGATCCTGCATGTATCTAATAAGGCCTATTGGGGGTTTGCTGCAGTCCCTACAATAAACCTGACATACAAATGGAAAGGTTTGAGCGGGTAACCTTGCATAACATTGTTGGAATTAAAAAATGGCACAATGATTTGTCATTTATATGGTGAGGAGGAGTATGGAAACTCTGAAGTTATAGATTAATAGACAAATGGATAGCCTGACCCAGTTCTCCCAGTTATTCACTTTGAGTTAGTTCAATGCTGATTTAATTCAGTTCAATCACAGTGTTGATGTTGCAGATTAACAATAGTGTCATTATCCAGCTGAATTTAGTTCAAGTTTTGTTCTCATTCGATGGTGTCATTGCAGTCAAATTGATATTACTGAATATTAAGCAAGCCAAAGGCAACAGTAAACTCCATCCAGTGACAAAATCCATCCAATATGGACTAATTAAAATAGGATGACATGGAACCCATTGACAAACCCATTTGGGGCCCATACTGGGGCTAATTCAGATAGGGCCGACATGGGACCCATTGCCTATACCTCAAGTCCATATCGTGCCTACATTGGCCCCACCATGAATTGTTGGCTGGTGTATCTAATAAGGCCTATTGGGGGTTTGCTGCAGTCCCTACAATGAACCTGACATATGCAAATGAAAAGGTTTGAGTGGGTAACCGTGCACAACATTGTCAAAATTAAAAAATGACGCAAAGATCTGTCATTTATATGGTGAGGAGGAGTATGGAACATCTGAATTTATAGATTAATAGACAAATGTATAACATAAGCCAGGCCGGGTGTACCTCATAATGTGAGACGCAAAATAATTTTTTGGATTAGTGGATTTTTGGACATATCTGTAAGAATGGGGTTTACGCAGAAATCTGTGCCATAGAAGCTGCTTTTTCATAGCTCCATTTGTCTTAATTTGCAGTGGCCCAATGTCTTAGCAAGATTTTATTTACTTTCATTAAATCTTTAACTAAAATGATAGTTTGCATGACTAGTAATGTTACTGATCTGTTCAATTTAATATGGATTAATCTTTAGACCTCATCGGTAATGATGCAGGGACCAAATGCTCCATAAATACTCTAGTCAGTCTTTAGCCTTGAGAACAACTGAGTTAGAAGGGTCATCGTTCTTCTAAAAAACTCCATCCATTTTCATCCCTCACCATTTTAGGAGACACTATCGCAGACATTTACTTTAACCATCTGTGTTGCTAACCGCTGGCCCGTACTTGATAGAGGTGACAAAAGAGAGAGAGGTCAAGAAAAAACGGAAGGAGAAAATGAGGGGGAAGGAAAGACTCACGGTAGAAAGTTATTCAGGCATTCACCTCTAAGCACTCCGGGCTCTCCCGTGTCCTTCCTATTTCTACGTCTTATATTCCACATGCCTCTTGAACACGCACAAGAGCCCCAGAATCATGCGTTAACAGTTGCAATGGCACTGAGCTCGAGTTTCGGGTCTTTTCCCACAGGCACAATGATAATTCTCACTCACAGAGAAAATTGATGAATTGCTTGTCCGGCTGCTGTTTGGATGTATTGGATGCATGATAAATCCCTAGCGGAGTGGAGTGCGCTGTGTGGATTGCTGTGACATTTGAGGTGCCGCTCATCCTGGATTTGTGGTCACTACACAGGGAGTGGACTCACCAGACCTCTGCCGTGAGAAGTGGATTTGCAACACCTTGCAACCACACTGTCAACTTCACAAGCTTTTGTCGTCAGAATAATGTTTTTGACTTAATATGTGTGAGCTTTTGAAGTGTGTTCACAACATGTACATGAGGGACATGGTGGACCACAAGGATTTTTCTGACTTCTTGTCACTTATTTGACAGGACCAGAAGATAGGAGACACAAAGGCAGGGATAAAGTAGGGTCAAACTTTGACTAAGCTAAACTTTGACTTAAATCTGATGACAGTGGTATCATAAATATAGCTTATTTAGCTCAAAACAGGTTAAAAACAACATTATTTATCCATCTGTGAATGATTTATGTTCCTATAGATGTCATAGTGAGTGTTGCAATGTTTCCTATTACTATAATTTCTTCTATCTATCCATCCATCCATCATGTTTTGTTTTTTTGATGTATTTTTTTAATACTAAAATGCTATACGTTAATTAACCAAGCTAAAAAATGTTCTAAGAATGATTCACAAACGCTATTGCTGAATGTTCTCTGAACGTTCAAAACGTCCAGTTTTTTAAATGTTTTAATTTTCAATTCCATTTTTCCATCATATGAATGTTACTTTTGAATGTTCTCTGAACGTGCTGAAATCAGTAACTTTTTTTATAGGCTTTTTATATGCTTATAGGCTATAACATTTTTGTGCCAACATTTTGAGAACATTATTATATATCAGATAACTTTGAACGAACAAATTGTTATCGTGGCTGGGTGAGTGTTTGTACAGAGAAGCTAGAACGATAGCCAAAGTTCTGAGAACGTTCTGTCAGCTGGGAAGAAGAAACAATTATAATTAAGCTATTGGTAACACAGTTTCACCCTAAAAATGTAAACACTGTGGCATTTTCAGCATTGCTTTGTTTGTTCAAGTGACCCAACATGGCAACATTGACTTAACCAATGGCATAAATTTGATGCAGAACTACCTGTTTGTTTGGAAATGATCTTTGTTTTTTATGATTATATCCTTGAGAGACTTCTCTAGGAATCGAACCCACAACCAAACTGTTGCTAGCACCACCAGTTAAGCTATAAAAACGTGTCCTGTGCTTACAAACACCCCTTTTTAAATCTTTGGTCTTAAAGAACAGAACGTAGACTAACACTGAATGACAGAACTCTGCTGCGTTGCACAATCATGTCACAAAAGCGTAAACATTTACAACGCAAGCAATTAGGATGTGCACTGAGCCTTTTATGTGAAGCATACAGCTAATGTCTCTCTGCCTGCCCTGAGCTTCTCACATTTAGCCATCTCCACAGATCAGCCGTAACTCATTCTCATTCTCCCGCTAAACGAAGCTCTGTAACAATGTTTTTCTGTTTAAAAAATGTCGTTATCACAGCAGGTAGATGTATTTTACAGGCCAATTATTTTGGAGAAGACAGAGAGAATACAATCTTACGGCTGAACAGACATCAATTTGAGGTATGAAAATGCAATAAATCAAAATAAAAAGAAAACGTTTGCATTTGTATGTGGAAGGGAATGTTGTGGAGGAGCGAAAGAGGGACTGAGGAAGAAAATGCACTGTTTTTGTAAGTATAGACTGAGAACAGTTTCTGAAAGTTGAGAAAAGTGGAGGAATGTTTCAATGCAAAGTGAAAAATATATTCAGAAAATGCTGTGGATATAATATTTTTTTCAATTTTGAAAGCACAAATGGGAAAGATTGTAACCTTGACAGCATTTCTATGAATAATTTGTTTCTCAAACATATGGGGAAATGGAAAAACTCAAAAGTACAGAAAAACTGGAGCAGTAGACCCTAAACCTCCTTCAAAAATTGTTAATCGTTATTTTATTTTAATAGCCAAGTTATGTTCAGCCTTGGTTGCACACTTTGCTTTTGTGTGAAACTCATTTCAAACCGAGTAAAACTTAATTTATTTTATACTTAGTTGCTTACTTAGTTTAAGCATATTTATGACTAAAAAGAACACCAATTCAAAGTCATCAGTAGGCAAGACTATGCGATTTCTGGGATGTTTTTAGCAAGTGAAATTCTCAGCAAGGCCGTGGCTCCCTCCACCAACACATTTTTAACTTTATGGAAAGTGTTGTAAAGTTTTCTTTCATCGAAGCAGAGACCAGGAGACAGTTGGGATCACGTTCAACAGAAGTTATTCTTTATTGAGAACTCCGCTGTACGTGGCTGCAGGAATCCAACATGATCTAACTCTAATACAGTTTGCATTGTAGTTATATACATTCCAAGGGGGAGGGATTACATAGAGGCGGGAACTCTGAATAAAGCATGCAAATGAAGTGGGAACACACCCTACTCTGAGTCCAATTGAATCAGCATAACTATTCACATGCTGATATTGGCCAGGAACTCCAATTTCAAGAGCCATCCAAGAGCCATTAAAGACAATAGGTGAAAGTCAATCAACCTAACAATTCTGAGCTCCGAAAGGTGAGAATCTCAGTGATCTGACTCATTTAAAGAACAACACTGGAAGGAATCTCTTGATATACTCATCATAACCGCTGCTAAACTTTCTCAGTCTATATTGGAAACTAATTTAAACATTTAATAAAATATGTAATCCAACAAAAGCAATGAGAATCCAAACTAAAAAGTAAAGAATGAAAAAAAAAATCTACAATATTAAGTTACTCACACAATGCAAAAGTTTTATAATGTGTTTTTGAGCTGTCAATAGCTGTTTCTATCCAAAGTTGCAGATTTAACTTATGCACAAAATTGGAATTTTGCATAAAACATTTGCAAATAAAGCAGCATTTCCATCCAGTGAGTTGAAGAGAACAAAATGATCACTTCCTGATAAACTGGGGCAAAATATCACTAAGAAAAATGGAAGTTGCTGCAATTTTTTATATGACACAGAGGGCAGCAGGGATATTAGGCTGCTGTCACTTTAAAGGAGAACTCCGGTCAATTTTAACATTGAACTCATTTTTATGAGCCAGCGCTCATACCTGTATTTACATCCTGTTTTCGGTCGAAGGCCATAGTAATCGATTGTCGAGTTCACGCGCGTGATCATAGGTAACTAAACATATGCGCGTGAACTCGACAATCGATTACTATGGCCTTCGACCGAAAACAGGATGTAAATACAGGTATGAGCGGTGGCTGAATTAACATCATTTTTATCCATATCTTTCACATCTACTGCAGTCAGATTCACCGCGTGTTGACTGAAGGAATCACTCACATTGGCTGTGCACTTGTAATGACACATCAAGGATGTTAAGAGGCTAAAAGCAGGTTTAAAACTTGCCCCATTGAAGTCAACAGGGTGCAAATTTTAAAAAGAGGATAACACGGTGTAAGCAACAACGATTTTTGTCGTTGTTCTCTGTATTGACAGCACTCCAAATTTACAAAAAAATGAGCTCAATGTTAAAATTGACCGGAGTTCTCCTTTAAGACCAAATGCACGGATCCAATTTATTGTTACACAATCGACTTATTTCCCACCTTTTTATCATGTTCATTTAAGACATAACCATCAGTGTTTAATTGACTACTCACCAAGCCGGGCATTTTGACATATTTAGGTGTGTATTTAACTATTTAGTTGCGAACACTGAAGCTCAAAGAAGCGCACTGAAGTAAAGGAAAGAAATGCACTAAAGTTTCTTGCTGTCATTGCTGTAAGGTTGCAGTCATTGCAATGTCTGCACTCTCTGCAAAGACATTGCATATTTATTGTCCTTTTAAGACACCTAGTACAACTGCCAGACCAGTGAATGTAGTGAAGCAATTTTAGCTGTGAATAGAACAATCGTAAGTTTTGTGTCATATGATCGGCCTTTATGGAGACCACCGATCAAACTATATAAAGCTATTATCGGCCGATAACGATCGGCACCCGAGAAATCAGAGCACCTTTAGTGAAGAGCTTTAAGTCGGTCACATAAATATCACTTATTAACAGAATAGTTATATTGTGCATGTGCATAATTTCCAATCAAGTTGTAGCCTGAGGGTACGTTTACATGATAACGATGTACTAAAAATGGAAACGTTTTTCCTTTGCGTTTTTCGCATTCAGACGACAGCGTTGTCAAAATTATACTCGTTCACAAGGATCCGCAAAAACGCCAGACCAGTAGTTAGCGATGTGACTTTGTAAAGAAACACTATGCGCCTATAGACTGAACGCATAATAGGCTATGCATGCACGTGACGCACCATTTTCACAAATACGTATTTGTGTAGTTTGCACAGACGCTATAATTTTCAAAAACTTGCACTTTGAAAAACATTTTCAAAAGTCTAAATGAACAGCCAAAACGCATAACTATTTTTATTTGAAAAAGGTGTAGTGTAAACGGCCCCTAAATGTGTTAGGCCTAAATTATGGAAGACGTGTGAAAATAGTATTTAATATAGCCTAGTTGATTCACAAAATGCTAGCAATGAAATACAAACTGATTCAGAAAAAGTTCTTCTGTTGCTTGAATATGCAGTTGTTCGTAGACAAACTAGTGAGTTTATATTCTAAAAGTCCACAGGCCAAAAAAAAAATGCCTGTAGTAAGTTAGCCTAGTTGAAGTAACACCCAATAGGGTATATGTCGAACGTCGCATGACGAAACCGGAAACCTGGTCTCATCGCATCCGCTTGTCATAGAAAGTGTTAACAGCCGTATGAACTGACGCCGATATCTATGGAATTTTAAGGTAATCAGCTAACCTACCTATCTCACTTTGTTATTGGCGTTTTATTCTATTTAAATATCTAAACGTTAGTGTGAAGTTTTTTTTTTTTTTTACTTTTAAATATCGATCTTCACATGCGAGGGACATTGGTTATGATCATCTTTGCTCGCTCCTTTTAAGTTATCTTGAGTAAAACAGTAAAAAAATGCAAGAAGCACATACAAAAGACCTGAACCGGAAGCGATGCGTTCTGTTTTCCGGTTTCGTAATGCGACGTTCGACATATACCCTATTAGGCTACTTCTTAAACAGTCCTGATTCTTTACTCTAAAATTAGAATAGAAGTATAAAAGTCCAAAAGAAGTTTTCTTAACTGTTGAGCGTCTTTTACCTCCACCTGACATCCCAATTATGAGTCTTCCAGACAGGTCAGCCTTGTCAGAGCAGCGTGACGCATTTAGCAAAACTCTAATTGCCTTCATCAGCTAGTGTGACCAGCCGTTCACGCATCAGAACCCCGCATGCGACCTGATCTCATCCGTTTCCAGTTATGACAGTAGGCTACACACGAGTCTAGCTGAACCTCGGTATGTGAACAGCACATAAAACAGGAGATCTGTTATGTCAAATTTGTTTGATGTGTCACAGATGTCATATTTCAGTAGGCCTTTCTGATGCTTGCATCATCCTGTCGTTACCAAAACGGCTAGGCTATTGAAAATGAATGAGTTGTTTACCTTTCTGTTGTCGACGTCGTCGTAGTTGTTTACATTCAGATGAGGCTGATTGTCAGATTTACATTTATTTATGCAACTCTAGATTAGAACAGTTACGTACAATGGAATAGAGAATTGAATGGGAGAAAGTGTCTTTGACTGACTTGTTGAGGACGGAGGGTTCGGAAACTGTGCTCGGAATGTACAATAAACTGCTTCAGCACGGTTGCTGTGGTAACTAGAGCACACCGCCACGTGAATGTGCGCTCGCGACTTTCCACGGAAGAGCGAGAGACCTTTGGGGATGTGGGAGGGCTGATGTCAGTGAATACTGACAGTGCACATCCTAAATTATAGCTGGATCTGTCTGCGCAGCATACCAATATGTGATATTTTTATAACTGTGATTCCCAGGACTCCGGAATGTGCCGGTGAGCGAGCGATTCACCGTGCCTCTTCGTTTGATTCGATGTCTAATGAATTGCTACGTGGTTTGATTCAAAGAAAAGAACACACACACAATATTTAGCAGAAAAATCTCTTTTTAAGCCTTGAATGTTGACAGATGTTTTCTCTGGAATCTTCTTCGGATTAGTTGAACATTTCACTCATGTTTTGTTTGTCTACACACACACATAGACTTAAAAAAAAACAAAGGGGCCGTTGACAATGTGAATTCAACACGTTTCTCTCATAGTAACAGTCTGCGAATAATTAAAAGCTCAATTCAGACACAAAGCTTATTAATCCCAGCCCTGTTCACTTCAGACTCATTCACTATGGCTATGCCTTTTATCTGCTGTGCAACACAGAAACATAGACATCATAGATTTAGATAGTGGACATTACAGGGAATTATTTTCTCGAAGGCTTAATAGGAAATTTTTCAAAGAGAATCGTAGATAAACGTCTTTATAAGAGTTGCTCAAACAATCTAACTCTCTTTGGCTCAGATATTATCTAAATGGATGCAGCAACTTTTTGATAAATATTTGACAACGATAGTTTTCTTTTCTAGCTGATGAAAAACTTTCCGTAAACACGTTTTTATTTAAAATGAATTGGTCTATTTTTTTTTTAATGAAATCTAACAACAGCAACACCGAGCTTTAGATTTGAGAAGGATGTTCTTTTAAATATTGTGTTATAGTCATATATGAGGATCTGATTAATTTTATGAGCTCTCGAACAAAAGTGGCAACTATATAGTAATAAATGAGGGAGGACTGTCTGAATGTTTATGAATATGTAAGAAGTTTTGATTGAATTACCATTTCACTCTCTCGCTTTATCATCTTCTTTTTTTGCTGAACAAAATTGTTATTGCCAATGACCTTCATCTAGTGATGACAGCCGTGGCATTGACTTGGGCACTTTATATACAGCTGCATTGTCATATTTGTATGCTGAAATCTCTCACTCTAAGTAAAAAAAGGTTCAATGGGGTTCAATACTAGGGTTCTTGACTCAATTTTAAAGAATCCTATATGCCAAAAAGGTTCTATATAAGGAGAAATGTCTTAAATGATTGCATAATACTTTCATGTTTAAAGGGCTAATAACTTTTTTTCTACAAACTGTTTAATTCATAAGATTTAAATAAAATTAAAAATGAATTAATCCATAAAATTATGCCATGATAAGAACCCTTAAAGGTTCTATATATTGTATGAAGTGCCTGATAGAAACTTTTCTTCGGCTGTGGCCCTGAATTATCAGATACTTGGGTTCTTCTTGATAAACGAACATAAACAGAAGCTTAACAGTACTTTCTTGATGCACGAGAACAAACCTCATTGGTTCTTGCAGAAGCTCAAACATGCTGCGTAACACAAGAATGAACCTCATTTGTGCTTGAGCTTCCATTTACCATATCTGATGTGTGCGTTGATGTGAATAAAAGTCTAAATTAAATCTGTTCATCATGTAAAGTGATTGTGGACTGAATTTTGGACTAAACTGCTGCATTCACATGGATTATCATATGGATATTGATCTCTTATTGAACTTTTTGAAGCGCCAAAGTGGTAATTGCGTTACTGTCTATGGAGGGACAGAAATCTCTCAAACTTCATTTGAAATATCTTTAGTTGTGTTTTAATGTTGAACGAAAGTATTTGGGAGCTGGAACTACATGAGGGTGAGTAAATGATGACAGAATTTTCATTCTTGGGTGAACTAACCCTTTAAATCTGTCAAGGACAGACAGTTAAGGCCCTGCTTTAAATCAATTAGGGTCAAAGAATTTATAGCTATCAATAAATGCCACATAAAGAACAAAATTTATCATCACAAAGCACATGTCTCAGCATATTTTACAAATAGGTTTACAAATAAATTCTCCAATTATTCCAGAACATCGTAATCGACCAAGAAAATATTTTTCTCAAATGGACAGACATATTTAATAATAATAATAAAAATCATCAGCATGAATTTTGTTCATGTCACCATTAAATGAAAATTAACAAATCTCTATTTTTATGGAATATTGCAGTATTTATTATAAATGATTTATCCGTGCACATTTAAATAAACAATTCGTTCCCATGACTTACTAATACATTAGCAAGTTTTAATTCACTCCCTCGTTTTAAGTAAAGTGTGCATAAAGTTTAATAACTTGTTCCCTCATTTTTCTAAATCGTGGCCATGTTGTAAATGTAAGGGACTCTCTGGGTGTCTGTTTGGGTCAGTTTAGTTATCCAGCTTCACCTCAGTCCTCGGGCGCACCGGCTCCAGCTCAGTCCTCCGGCACCCTGGCTTCGTCTCGGCCGCTCGTCCCTGTGTCTTCGCCTTGGTCTCCAGGACCTTATGTGTCGCCCGTTCTTGTTGGCTTTTTGGCTCCACCAAGGTCGCCATTATCATCAGCCTCGTCTTGATCGGTCGTCTCCCTGGTTCCGTCTGCAAAGTCTACACCATGGCTTCTCCCTCCCTCAACTCCGCTGTGGGCTGTCATCCAAGATGCTGCTCACTGCAGAGCAAATGGGTGGAGCTTACGTCTAGGTCCCCCTCGCTAGATGTCCAGCGAGGAGGAGCTAATGTAATGGGTGGAGCTAGAATATCCAACCACACCATAACCCTACCCACAACTCAATCCCTCCACCCCATTTAGACGTCCAGAGAGGAGGAGTTGGACTATCCCCACTCCATTAGACGTCCAGAGAGGAGGAGCTGGACGTCATTTAACTCTGCAGTGAGTACCACTTGTGTCATTCTGGGATTCTGCTCTGGCAACTCCTTCTGCTGGCACCGCTCTGGATTCTTCTGCAGTTTGCCCCCGCCCTGGTCCCTGTGGTCTTTTCCCTGCCCTGCGCCAACCTTCTAAACCCCCTCCCGCCCTCTTCTGTTGGATTTTTTTTGTTGATGTTGTTATTACAGTTAAGATGCGTTGTCTTGATGGGGAGAAGTGTAAGGGACTATCTGGAGGGTGGGATCTGTTTCTGTTTGGGTGGGATTAGTTCAGTTGCCTGTGTTTTCAGTTCATTTGTATATGGTTTTTCATTGTTTGATTAATTTGCGCGCCCATTATTCAATTCGTTGATTGGTTTGTTCTGTGTATATAAGCCCTGTGGGGTTTTTTTTTCAGTTCATTATCAGTTCTCATCACGTTACATTTGGTGGTTATGTTCCTGTTTCTAGTTCCTGATTTCTTTGTAGCCTAATTAAAATCTAAACTGCTGCATTTAGATCCATTCATTCCTCTTTATTTGCAACCAATTGCTGACAGTAATTTGTTTCCTTGTTTTAGTTAAATCAAAACTAGGTTAAAAGCTAGTTCATCGTGGCCACGATTGACTAAAACGAGGAAACACATTAAGTTGTGGGATCGTATACCCCAATGCTTTAGTGTTTTTTGTTTTGTCTTAGTTTAATCAGAGGGTAGGATGATTTTGTCATTCAGTCGGCGAACATTCAGATTCTTTCTTAATACTTTGGGGGCAAAAAAATATATATATATACTTTACTTTCATGAAGTAGTTTTTTTGCCCTGGCTTAATGCATTATTTACTCATAGTTTCAAAATGTGTTACATAGACCAGCACTGGCAAACACTGACTGCTTTCCTCTATATCCCACAGAACATCTTTGATCTGCAGGCGAGAGCGAGTCAAACTTTTCTTGCATCAGAAGCATAACTTTCCAGAGAGATCTCCAGTCACGTCCACTATATGAATATGGAAGTTCAAACCAATACGGTAATAAAACATAATTTTTTGATCTTCACACGCTAGCGAAGGAAGCATCTGAGAAATTGGGCCTACAAAGGTTTCAGCATACACAAATGGCCATCCAGCTATAAAAGGCCCCTGTCAATCCCACCGCTGTCATCACTCGATGAAGGTCGTGGGCAATAACAATCAAGTGTATTTCATTATTTTGTCGAACAAAAAAGGAGGAGACGAAGAAGTAAAGCGAGAGAGAGAGAGAAAGAGTGAGATGCATGTAAAAAGGGTCCTACCTCCTTCCCCCCCCCCCAACCTCTCAGACCAGCGGCCTCCCCCATCACCTTTTCTGCACTCTCATTTATTTCAATTTGTCATGCTTTGCTCCCCCCCTCTGCGGGAGAAGCGGGCGGCAGCGGGGAGAGATGGGGAGAGAAATTGGTATCTCCGCTCGCGCCGTAATGAAACATTTAGATGCGAGCAGAGCTATGCCTCCGCATTAGCAGTGGCGATGAAGGGAGATGGCTCGCGGCACACAGCCCACTCCACCTAATACCTCTCTAATCCAGGTCAAAGTGGGACACTTCTTCTCCTTAATCAGTATTGGCACCTTCTTTTGGAGGATGTATTTATGGTATGAAAGGTCCAGCTGTGGAGCCACTGCGGCTGATGCCACGAGCAGCTCTTTTTCTGACAGGGAATGGAAAAATAAATCATGGCTTTGCATTTGTATAGGGCTGGAGATCAAGGACAGGTGCTGAGATTGAAAATCCTATTGGTATTTCAGAGCTAGTGCGCTTCGCATAGAGGCCTGAAGATATCAAATGTTTGTGAGGAAATGCTAGGGTAAATAGCCATTAATAACGTCATCTATTATGATTGTTTTCTGGCTGGGAACAGTTTTATACCCGCCATAATAACTGTCGTAAGTGTGCCCTAACCTGAAATGGAAATGTTATGGGGTGTATTGCTGGCTCTCATTGTCAGCTGGTCTATACAGGCCATCTGGTGCAAGTCTTTGGAAGTTAAATCTATACTCTAGGTTAAGGGGTGTCATTAAATACCACAGCACAATACTTTGTCCAAGAGGTTGATTCACTATCTAGTTTACCATAAATACAAACTTATTTATTCATCTTGCATCTTGACTTGTGCATTTATGTTTAGTCATTTGGCAGATGTTTTTATCCAAAGTGACATATAAGGAACGTCACGGAACATGAAGGATGTTTTTTAATTAGTATTGCTTTTTATTGGATTATACATTGTTTTATTTTTTATGTTTTTCCATTGCAACTGTTCACATCAGCTACTCTTTTCCTGCTTTTGCTGTGTGCAACTTCCAAATGATTGTTTTTCAGAAGTTTTAACAGTTTTTTTAAGTATGATGAAACCACTGCTTCACTTTTTTAATCGACCTTGAACCTCCGCAGTATAGCCTACATTATCAGACTTCAGACTTAAAGAATTACTTTAAAAGAAAGAGCCATGACTTCTAATGGCATGCTGTCAAGCTGAACAGAAAATTATACACAAAAACAAGTTTCTTTATAGATTTTGTCGTGATAAAGTCACATGGGCGTGGTTAACTGAAAATAAAGCCTTACGTTTGGTTTTGTTCATCATCCAGATATGTAATAAACTTCAGTTCCATAAAAGATTCGCTGAAATAAATGGTCAGACGTGGCTGACAGAACATTAAAGTTTTGACAAAGTTCAATTAGAGTTGGGGTGAAATCAAACAATGGTCCAGTCTCTTGTAAAACAGCATTTGAGTAAATTGTTTTTTAATGAATGCCCTTTTAACAGCTTGAATCCTTTATTCTGTCATCACTGGACACACTTTATCTCTAGTCTAATAGCCACAAGTGCAAAGTGCTCAATATAATTCCTCTGAAGCTGCCACGGCTCTGTCAACGCTGACTGGACCTTCATTAATTCCACTCTGAAATCGATGGCTTCTCTTGTCACGGCTTCACAAGTGAAGCCCCCCTCCCCTTAGTGGTCTACGCTCTGCTGTTGGTGAGAGGAAAAAGCAGAGAAGTGACAGAAGGGTCAGTCAGCCATAAGCAACATGGTCGTAAGTGAAGTGTGTGTCCAAAAAGGGAATCCACCTCATGTTACCTTCAGCTTGTCTGACCCCCACTATTTCTCATTACTGTCACAGTTGTTTGGTCACAGGGAAGGCTGGACAAAACAACTGCGGAAGTACACTGATGTGCAAAAGTTTGGGATCCGAAAGGTTCATTTTTTTTTTTTAAAGAAATTAATACTTTTATTCAGCAAGGATGCATGAAATTGTTCAAAAGTGACAGTAAAGACATTTATAATGTGGAGTAATAGGTGTGAAGAAAAAAGTGTCAGAGATATATATGTAGGGCTGCACGATTCTTGCTAAAATGTGAATCACGATTTTTCTCCATGGGAATTGAGATCACGATTCTCTTACACGATTCTCATTTTTTCAACCAAAATGTATTGCACTCAAGTACACAAAAAAAAAAAAAAAAAACATCAACAAAAAAACAAAGCACATTCAGTATAATAAAGTGCAGGAGAAACAAAAATGGTCTCTTTTCTTTATTTTAGCCCCCTTAAAATGAATAATTTTAAAGCATTATGTTGTTGAACATAAGAGAACATTAACATATAGGCCTACAATAATAGCCTAAATAAAAATAACTAAATAGAATGTGATTTTTGCTCCATTTGGCACAGAATGTACATAGTACTTACATCTACTGTGTTTACGGGAATACTCGACTTGGCGTTTTGAAACATTTCTGTGTTTATTAGGCCGTTTAGACGCGCAACCGAAGACAAAGGCTGCTTGTCCGTGTTGCGCTCGGAGCGCGCGCACAGCATCCTGTCATTATAATTTAGTTCTCTTTCGCGACTTATCGCGCTTTTAATATTTATTTTCGATATAAAGCACATTCTGCTCTTTTCTTTCTCTTTCATCCATGATTTGTTATTAATAACTTTAAACGGAATCATCAACTGAAATCTGCGCGGATTATCAAAAATACGACACATTTATAGGACATAAAATTGTCTCTGCGCAAAAGTGTAAGTAAAAGGACAGCAAAGCACCCGTTTCAATAAAAGGATATATTAAAGTTTATATGGTTTTCGCCATTACCTTAAACAAGCAGCAGCTGCTTGAATCCAGTGCAGGAGCTGTAACTATTAGATTACCACAGAAACGTAAGCGGTTAGTTGATTGCTGTGGTGACTCGTGACACTCGCGAGTCGCGAACAGCACTGAACATGCACTTTTGCCGGTACAACTTGAATATTATTATTATCATACACTTTTCATTAACTTCGGTAGGCTGTACAACAACGGAATTGTAATTGGCTGCTTTTTCTGCAGAGGTCTGAATGCAGGGAAATACACGGAAGTGAATCGCCATCATTAAGAAATGAGATCGCATTTATGTTTGAATCGAGATCGTGATTTTTTTTCGATTAATCGTGCAGCCCTATATATATGTATAACAGATTTTATTTCATTGTGTATTTGTATTTTCCTACAGATGTAGTTAACTCTTTCCCAGCCATTGACAGAAATTTCTTTAATTTGTGAGACAACACTTCCCTGCTATTGACGGAATTTTCCATGTTTCCTTGTTTTCACTGTTATATGGTAGGGGGCGCTATTACACATCTTCTGAAAGAGTACTGAATCTCCTGATTAAAACACATGCGAAGAAGATGCAGAAACAAGCGATAGCATATGTAATCGTATGCATATGTAAAATAACACAATCACCAACATTATATGGCATAAATGAAAAATGTTACCGAATGAAATGTCGACCCAGGGCGAGCTATATGGCTGTGAAGCTTTGGTGGTGTTAATGGACTCGATCATCGTTCTGAATCTGATCTGGATGTAGTTTTTGACAAAAACATGATTTTCTCAGCTTTTTGCTCAAAATGTTGCTTTTTTATGAAACTTACTCACATTCAAGTTTAAAATCATTAGTCCAAGTGTCATTTTGGAAGTCCTTTTTGACCACTTACAAGAGCTGCAGTAACGTGTACTTTTTGCATTTAAGAAATCGGAATGTTAATAATTTTGCATATTGTGTGGCATGTGCAGTTCATTATCAGTACAATGTTTGATTTAAAAATTTTTTTTGTAATTTCAGACAAATTTGGTAGTGTTTTGGATTGGCATTTGATGGTCAATTTTAAGGGAAACTTAAAGAGAGAGAGAGAGAGAGAGAGAGAGAGAGAGAGAGAGAGAGCACAAAGTGTAATTTGTCAGCTGTCGTGCTTTCATTCCGGTTTGATGTCACCCCATTACAGTATTTGTCAGTGGTATTGTCCGCTCATGACAGATCCATAATTTCAAAAGACCGATCACACAGAATGCCTAATCGTTCTCTCTCCTCGGACATTTTTCCATGCTGAACGGACACGCTTAGCCAAACTTCTGTGGCATTAGCGCCTCCGTGTATCACTGATCATTCATTAGGACGGTGTTATGCCAATGCAGGGTCAATCTAACTCTCACCACAGGCTGTCAGGAGACTCGATCAATGTGTAATTATATCTGACTACCGTCATAAATAACCCAGCTTGCAAGTTCAAGGTTGTACTTAATTGTGTTATTCACATTGCTCATGTGCTCTTATGCTTCTGTTGTATTGAACCTCGAAAGCTGGTCTTGAGCGTGTTGTTTAGCCCACGAGCAATGGCTAGATGTATGGATGGGATTTGTAGCCTGAGGACTGAAAAATAATATCAGTATCCTGGTTTATCTTGGACAACTGCCTATAAGGAGCTTAGAGACAGAATGACGAAGTTGTCTATTGTGCAACTGGCTGAGACAGTTTTTATATAATGTTTATATACATATATAAACATCATATAAAAAAGGAAAACTCAACTACATACATACACTGTGTATCTATGAAAATATGTATTTATATATATATATATATATATATATATATATATATATATATGTGTGTGTGTGTGTGTGTGTGCAATGTATATATTACGTCATTAGCAGTGCTTCATGGGAGTGGGCGTAGCTAAGATCTTTTGCCATATTTTGCTTGTTTAGACTGATTAGTGAAAATTTCTGTACAGCATCATGGGTAATGTAGTTTTTCACCACAAATCTCGCTGTTAAACATGATTATTTTAAACCTATAATGCGGGCTGACGGCTTCAACGGCCGTTAACAGGGTAATTAGCTGAAGTCAGCTGATGTGAGCTTGACTAACGTGACCAGCCAGAACTGACGCTACGCTTGGTTTATCGGCTTTCAAATATAAAGAAATATTGGTTATTGGTACCGGCCAGCATTTTCATATCAGTGCATCCCTAGGCTCAAATACTTCCAAAAGCCCATGCCACTGTAGTGCACTTCTACAAAGCCCTGAATTCTGAAGTCTGTTTAGCAAAAAATGATCCATTCAAAAGGAAGTAACTCCAATTGTGCAGTTTGTGAGGTGTAAGTGTCTGAACGTATGATTTACTCCTGCTGTATGATAAAACAACTGCAATTAAGGAAGGACCGGAGCAATATGTAGATACCAAGACATCACAGAGACCCACAGCATCATAAAGGCACCTTGTGCACAGTCAAGAACCCTCACGTTATCTTGTAAAATGAACAAATCGAACTTATATTTATCTGACGTGTTGCTGTGACCAGTAGTTCAGCGAGTTCAAAGTTCTACCGAGGTGTCAACATGTCAGCTGGGATTACTGGCGCACACTAAAAGGTTCACTTTATAATCGCTAGTGTTCATGCTCATAGTCTTTCTTTCTTAATGAGACAATTGTGTAATTGCCTGGTGATTTCAGAAGGTAATAGATTAAACTAATACTCTCAACAAAATATCTGTGTTTCCTTCTTGCCAAAGAAACTTTCCTATTACCAGCTAAAGCCCATTAAATTGCACTGTTGGATTTACAAATGTAATCAATAGATAATTGTCTGGGGCTTTTTTCAACCGCATACTGATGGCAGACCACCCGCTGCTTTTGTATTTTCTAATCTAAAGTCATTTTTTCTCCTATATTACCTCTTATGCATCTCCTATCAAACGCGGACAGGTGTGTTTCTGCATGCGTGATATATAGTCCGGATTAATTAAGAAAATGTCAGTGTTTGGTCCCTTGCATGCGCGGATTTTTTTTCCTGCTCATTTACTGCGCTCATTTACGGCTCGTTGAAATACATTATCCACACCAGCGCAATTGGATTGAACTGGGTCAATCCGTTTTTTATTTGGCCAGTTGAAGCGATGAACCTAAATTCTATTGCTTGTCTAAAATGAGCTTATTTAATTCATCTCCCGAGCTCGCTGAAAACACAGACCTCTTCATCAGATAGATTTATCAATGGACGTCCCACCCCAGAGATTTATAATGACTATGAAATGTGTCAGTCGTACTGTGACCTGATCTGATACTCCAGCACAAGGGGGTCAGGCAGCAGCGCGGAACCGGCCGCTCTGCGTGATCGTGGGTAAAATGAAATCAGAGAGAGCTCAGTGACACGGTTACCCCGGCCTAACTGACTGTGATTATCTCTTTCTAACCTCAGACCTCCAGTTCTTGGACATCACCTTTGACCTCCCGAGGCTGCTGGAAAGAAAAATCACAGATCAGGTCCCTTACATATTGCAATTGTTAAATGGAGACTATTGCTTCAAAGTCATGAAGTCTCATGCTTTTTTCTGTGATCCATTGGATCCATTGGATTGGATCCATTTAACATTCAACATGCCAACATTAAAAGAAAGGCACAAAAAAACAAAAACAAATGAGACAAGACAACATGACAACCTTCAGAGGTAATTTCTGCTACCAAATATTTACACTCGTTTTTGAACTTATATAGGCTAATAATTACATTTTGCTACTTCAGAAAGAGATTGACTGATTTTTCCCCACTAAAGTGTAGTGTGACAAACTCTACAGGGCTCAAAGCTAAGGAATTTTTCTAGCACAAACAAATAAATACAATAAAACAAAGATACAAATTAAATAATGCTTTTCAGGTAGTTTTAACAGTAGGCCTATAGTTTTCAGGTACAGAAATTGAAGTAATCAAATGTAAAATAACACTATACATATTCTTCACTGTATAAATTAAATATATATTAATCCTGAAAGTAAAGTTAAAAAAGTGATTCAGTCATGAGCAGTGAGCTCATTTTTTTTTGTATTTTGTTGTTTGATTAGCATTAAAATCACAGACAGCAGCGCTGCAGGAATATTAGGCTGCTGTCACTTTAAGACCGAATGAACGGATCCAAAATACTGATAGACATGCGTTTTCTTTCGCTCACTTGAGACATAACCGACTATGTTTACTAGGATCCTCACCAAGACGGGCATTTTGACAGAATTTTTGTGCGAATATGTCCGTTCAAGCACAAGAAGCCGTGAGAGAGAACTAAAATCAGTACCCGTGTGCTGTCTGAGACGTGGCTTTCTGTGTGCGCTCTTCAGATGTGTGTCCACACAAAACTTCTACACACAGTACTTAAGTTCTCTTTGGCATATTTTTGCTTAAATATTTCAATTGGCAAGGCTTAAAAACAAGTGCAAATGCTAAACTTTCGTGACGATGCAGCACTGGCCCGATCTCGAGCAT
Organism: Squalius cephalus; assembly: GCF_949319135.1. Lineage (NCBI taxonomy): Eukaryota > Metazoa > Chordata > Actinopteri > Cypriniformes > Leuciscidae > Squalius > Squalius cephalus. Next base: position 27,152,782 of record NC_137139.1, read on the forward strand.
CTTTCACGCCGATGGTTTTAAAATGATTAAAATAAAAATTGGCCGATAAATATCGCTGGCCGATATATCGATGCATCTCTAGTATATGTAATTTTCACAATTGTTTTTCTCACAGCAATAAGAATCAATGGAAACCAAATTGAAACATTTTCTGTTTTTTCTTCAGAAACCAGTAATCTCACATATTTTTCTTATAGAGATCTTATCGGTCTCAAATTTTGCTCATGTTTTTTTAAAGTCTGTAATGAAAAGGATCATCAGACTCTTCTGAGACTAAATTATCGGAGTTGTGGAATTCATATTAATCCATATGATTATTTTTCTATTTTTATTTCTCCAAAGGCCTTTTAGAAAAAGCATCTGAGTCAAAATAATACTTATATGAAACAAGTCCATTAAGTCTCTATAAAAGAGAAAGATTTGAGCAATAGTATTTTCTCCTGGGTACAGTTGTTAGACTGAACGAAGGTGTTTTATTTGAAAGGCCTGATTATGTTTTAATGGAACTCGTATATTTTCCCCTCTGTGAGTTTTAAGAGAAAGACCAAAACACGAATATGAATAAATTATCAGATGCTGTTGTTTTCAAAATCTGTGACATTATCTTTCACTCTGTTGCCATCTCTCCTATGTTCAGCTGCAGTTTTCTTGCAGTTATAAAGGACAGCAGAAACCCATTTTCAATTCACTCTCGACACAATCCTTCAGCGCTGTGATTTGGTAGCATCTTTGAAGTGCACCGCTGTGTCCTTCAGCCTGCAAATGGAAAATAATGCATCAATAACATTGTGCCTATTGTGAGGAGACTGGTGTGGTGCAAATTAGTAAAGATGTTCTATACGAGCACTTCACGCACAATACTCACACACAATTTCTCCTAAACACACAGACACTGTCATTTTACTCTGGGCCTGGTTGCCATGGTGATGCATCGGTTTAGAGGTCTGCATGGACACTTGCAGTTTTCAATACATTAAGACATAATGGCAGTGCCCGTGCTGGATACGGCAATTTGTGCCTGTGCAGCTCAGGCTTATTGTTGCACTCTTCTCTTTTTATTTTCTCTCGCTCTCTCATTTCTTTTCTCCCTTGATCCATCCTCCTTATTTACACACACACACACACACACACACACACATGCAACAATATTATCCTTCCAAGTATCTTGAAAACAGTACTGGGTACATATTCGTATAGCGTAGGCATGTTTTCGTCTTATTTTTTCTATGGAATTGTATGGTAATGTCACTCTCGCTAAATAACAATATAGTGTGCAAAGCCAAATAAAATGCTCTGAGAAAGCACACCAACACAGGTGAGTGTTTTTGAAGCATTTGCCTTGCTGGAAAATCCAGTTTAAAGGGTTTTGCGTGGTCTGCCCTGGTTATTTATGATTATCAACTGGTCCAAACTTGTCTATATCACTGATCATTTTGAATACCAATTGGTAGGGCTTAGGTCGACTTAGTAAATCATGTTGGTCAAGCAAGTATAGTTTTTATACTTTAAAACCAGCTGAAAAAGGCTGCTGGTTTCCAAACCTGGTCATGTCGGGGTTCGGCTGGTTTAGCTAGTCGCCAACTGATCTCCAAGGCAAGCCCCATCTAAGCCATCAAACCAGACCGACTTGAGCATTAGAAAGCATCTTGGTGGCCATTCCAGACCATCAAAGCAGCCTAAGATGCTTTGCTGGTCTTAGCTGGTATATTTGGTCTCCATGCCTGGTCAAGCTAATGTTTAAATAGTCAACCAGCTGGTTAAAACAGTCAAATCACCCCAGCTTGAGCAGTGTAAACCAGCTTGGTGGAGCAACAAACCACCTTTAAGCTATGTATTGAGGCTTGACCACCTTAAGTTGTTATGAGCTGATGTAATTCATGCAGACTGACTATATTATCATAGTTTCTGCTTCCTGTATTTTACTCTCCATGAATTCTCTGAATTATGAGCCATTTAACCATGTCTCTTCCAAGTATGGCCATTCCAAGATGCATCATTGACTTTCCTTTTGGGTCCAGGTCACCGGAATGACGGATATGAAGACCTGGATGGTTGAAATCACACTTTCTCTTCCTGTTAATGACTTTGAGCCCTGAGGCCTCAAACAGGAGCCTGCAGACCTTCGGATTGATCCCCTCCTGTCTCCTTCAGGTTAGCCCTCCAGGAACCCCATCCAATCACATCACATCACAGACGCCAAGTGGTGCGGTCCCGTCCAATCACACTGATTGCTTTGGAAAGTCCTGGCTATCCCTTAAGCTAACAGTGCAATTACTGGAAGTGTCTCATAAAGGGAAAGAGGGGGTGGAGGGATGGATGGGTGGGTGAAGGTGATTAATTGAGGTGGGAGCTGTTTAAGGGAGAAGAAAGGAAGTAGGAGATAGAGGGAAAGAGAGAGACGGGTTTGAAGGGCGCAACAATCAGACGGATCATGCAGAAAGAGTTCATTGAGGGATCGGGTGGAATAATGGATGGAGGGGTTGGAGGAGGATCAATCAGCTCCACAGCTCATGTGAGAGAGACTAAAAATGTGGTGAAGAGTAAACTAAACTTTCTTCAAAAGTAAATTGGAGTAAAACAAGGATTATTTTTAACAAATTGCCAACTTGTATAACGTGTTCAGTGTTCATTATTCATTATTAACAACAACAATAATGTGATTTATTATTATTATTAATGTTGATTAAAATGTCTCAGTCAAAAATAACAATGCATTTTATTATTATTTAGTTGATGATAGATGATTAAAATTATTATCATGACTCTTATAATTATTTATAATACAGATTATTATTAATAATAATATGCATACAAATTACTTTAATGAAATAGTACTTAAAGTGTTTCATAAACACTTTTAAAGGATTAAAGGATTAAAGTTATTGTTATTTTTATTTTTTATTATTTATAATTATTTTATAGTATGGCCTGCAAATCACTTTGAGCTAATAATATTAAATTTCACGTTAATTGTTAGATTCAGTGCATACATACATATTGGCATAGTATAGGCATTTAAATATCTTGCAATATCATATTTGTAAACATTTGTTGGAATTTATTTTTGAGTCTGTAAATATATTATTGGCTTGCTTGAATGAATGATATTTTCAATAAGACTGCATGGGCAAAAATATTAAAACACAAAGATAAATCTGATCCAAATATCCAAATAGATCAACAGATTTTTTTATGTGAGCACACAAAGTGCTTCATGTTCTCTGCCAAGTCTGGAATATTCAGCTTTTCGTGAGCATAGAAAAAAATATATACACAGAACCAAATAACTGAGATTAAACAGAATCTCACAGCAGACTAGAAAAATGACAAAAATAATGATAAGATTTGTACACAGTTTGCCTATTACTGAAGTGGAATGTCATTGCACCAGAAAGAGCTGGTGATATTTTCCTGCGTTTTCTCAGGGTAGTTTGTGGAAATGCTGTAAGACTGTGACATCCACAGAGTAAATTGCATGGCGCGATGCTGCTGCTCCCCGTGTGCCACTGAATATGCTGCTGTTGTCGGTTTCAATAGCCATCACAATAAAGAGAATTCCTTTAAGATTTTTCCCTCCAAATGTCATGGCCATCTTCAAAGGCCTTGAAGGGCAGCTGTATTTTAAAAGCAATATTGGCAGTAAACACGGCGCTTACTCTATCTGGGTCTATCATCAGCGTGTGTCGGGGTGATAATCGTAATGGGGAAATGGCACCTGAAACGTTTGAACTTTACTTTCCTCATCCATATGGGCCCGCTTCGCCCTGTCATTGTCCTCCCTCCGCTTTCTTCAGCTGCCACGCCACGCACTCGCTTCCTGGCCATCAACGCAACCTTATCATTCAAAGCCATTTCCTGTTCGCATGAATGTGTAGCCAAACTTAGCCAAATGCATCCAGGTAAATAGAAACGGCTCAGGGAGAGTTGAACGCTATAAGGTCTTTGAAGTTTATTTCATTTGAGAAAGAAATAAGGACAAATGAGCACAACTGCCTTCAGGCAAATTCTAGCATGAAAATGAGACCGGGGTTAGTTGTCACACAAGGGATGCCTTCAGTAAGGTTTTGAGTCCAATTATACAAGAGTTTTCTCTAGCAATTATCTCTTGTATGGTTGGTTTCAAACAGCTACAATAGTTCAAAACGAATAATATTATTAGAATATTTTTGTAACACTTTACAATATGGTTCTATTTGTTCAAATTAGTTAACTATTATACTGCATAGTCAGCATGAACTAACAAAGGAATTCTTCTAGGCCAAAGTGCTTTGTACACTCAGTTCGCACATGAGCGTTGAATTTGTTTTGAATTTGAAATTTGAATTCATTGTTTTGAGTTTTGAATTTGTTCCGGAAGGTGGCAACAGTGGAGTGGGCCGTTGTTTCACAGTAGAAACGTCTGTCTCGCAATTCCAAGAACGCAAAGAATGGACTTGCGTTCTCATGGAGACTGGTCTTGACAGGCGACCTTAAAAGAACAAATTTGGAAGGATTGGCAGGAACGATTCTCTCAAAAATGCATTTGATGCATCCTCGATATCAAAAACTCATCAGGGTACTTTCATGTTTTCTGTACTTGCGTTCTTGAGTATTGGAATTGAACTTCGACGGTTGATGATGACGTTGTATGAGAACACAAGGATGCAAGATCGCTTAACACCTTGGCTGCATCCGAAAACAACTTGTTGCCTCGCTGCCCTATCAGGCAATGACTTTGTAGGCAGCGTTTGCGCTTGAAGGTACCTCACGAAACTGATTTTGGACAGACTTCTGAGGCAGGATTAATGATCTACAGGAAAATATAGCAAGCTTTGGTGGTAACTAAGCGAATACTTAATTACTAATAGAAATTTCTCGCTAGAAATGACATCAAATGTGGAAAACAATGGTCAAAAACGTACATTTACACACAAACTGACAATCAGCCGCAACTTTCAAACGCCATCTTTATTTTTTTTAGCTCAACTGTCACTAATGGAACGCATAGGATTGTGGGATATCAAAGGCAGCGACGGATACATCTATGCTGCCTTCAAAAATCCATCAGATGAAGGCATCTCTTGAGATAGGAAGTGAAGCTAACTTTGGATTTAGACGTGCCTTGATGCCTTCATACCTTGGAATGCGTCCTCCGAAGGCAGCATTTATCAGTTTTCGGATGCAGCCCTTGTCTACCTCGGATGCGAGCGGCGCGACACGAACAACAATGGTCGTGTCCGGTGTACACACGGTGTTAAGAACGCATATTGAGAAATAGACGAAATTAAAGAGACAGAACAACAACAACAAAATAATACCAGAGACTGCAATAACAAGCGTTTGTGTGAGGGGGTTATGAGATAGCCGCAACATTAACTAATGTTAACAAAGAATAATAAATACTGTAACAGATTGCTCATTAATAGTTAATGTTAGTTAATGCATTAACCAACTTAACTAATGGAACTTTAGTGTAAAGTGTTACCTTAATTTTTGGGAATTCTGTCCTGTGTTCTCATGACGAGTGTTTTTCATTAATGTCAGGTTAGGACAAGTTGTTTAAATGTTATAAATGTATACCATTTACCAAATACAATATCATTTGTTTGATATTTTGCTGTTTATTTGTGTGGTGTTTACATTTTTTTCTTCTTTTTTTTTTTTACTGTTTTATTTTAGCTGAAAGCCTATAATAGGCCTACAGTATTCCATTGTGACAACATGCCCCATTCAATGAAAGTGGACATATACAATAGCTTTTTTATAAATGTTTATACTTGACTTTCAAAAATAATCTCACGCTGAGAAATATTCACTAGTGTGAAAACTCGCCCGGTCTCTTATATGTCATACGAATATACATATTTGAAATGTCATTGTCTACACCAGTGTTATGAAAAGTATCCCTTTTCATCTGCCACTAAGTTTCACCTGTTGCAACAAATTAACTTTTCCATAAAATAGCACAACTTTCTTTATGTGCCATGAAGAGTTGCCTTGGAAACTCAATATATATTAAGCAGTCCTCAAAGCAGGTGTTTTTATAGCTGTCATAGTTACTTTCTCTTACTGTACAATCTAATGAAACAGAGATGAAAAGACTGCAGAATATCAGGGAGGCGTTTGGTTCAAGCACGTACTTTTTATAGTCATCAAATAGTTCTCGAAGCGAGGTTTTTATCAGCACTTTAGCAAACACTCATGTTACTTGACATGTTGCATTTTAATCATCCACTCAATGTTTTAAAGACCTGTCTACATTTAAAAGGGATAGCTTAAACAGGAATAAAAATTCTGTAATTATTTACTCACCGTCATGTCATTCCGAACCTGATTCTCATATATGAACATACTTAATTTCTCCTTTTGTGTTCCACAGAAGAAAGTCAACGGGTTTGGAACGACGTGAGGGTGAGTAAATGATTATTAAATGATTATTACCTTTTTTTGCATGAACTACTACTTTAAACATTTTTGACGACAAACTAACCCAACTCTAATCTTTTGGAATCATCAGGATAGCAACTAAAAAAAAAATACCACAAATTGTGAGATAGAAAAACAAACCAACCAAAAGACATGAGTGTGTTGCACAAAGGATGGGTCATTTGTAACTACAGAGAGAAATATGTGATATTTAAAAGAAAGCGTCCTTGCTGTTTCTAAATGCTGTCCCCCTCAGTCATTACCATTGTCAACATAATTATCATTGTTATCACCATCACCATGATTATTCTCATCATTATCTCTCTTTTTAGCTAATTGACTCTGAGCTGTTCTTGCCACATTGTTGCATCTCAGACAACCCAACAGACGGGCGAGGAGAGTCAACATCTGCGTACTGAGGTTGACTCGTCTGTCAGCGTAATAACTGCGTCTCAACAACTGCGCACCATTATTGGAGAAAAATGACGGTTGTTGGAGGCCTTGAGGCCTTTTGTGACGTTTTGTTCTCGGGCTGGGTCAAAGGATTGTGTGATAATGGCTAATGTTCAAAAAAAGATGGAGAAAAAAAACATATTAGCAGATTGAAAATCAACAGTTTATATGTGAAGTGGGATGGAACACCACACGACGGGATCAAACGCAATTAAGTTAATTAACTTAATTCAGTGCTAACAGAATTAGCTCTTCTTATTCTAGAGAGTAATTGCCACATGTCACTGAAAAGAAATTATACGAGGTAAATGTAACTGAGATACTGAATACTTATAGATGCTTATAGAGTTTAAGCAACTTTAAGCACACCAGCAGAAACACTTACGGATGAATCGTACAAAAACAATGTCCAGGTCACATTTCACATCAAGATCTAAAGAAAAAATACTACAGATATATTTATTAATAAATTATATTATATTTGTGCACAAATTAAGCCTATGTTTAAACCATAGTAAGTTTCACAAACAATGAGAAATGACAAGTAACACATTTTGAAGTAAACAAAATAAATAAATAAATAAAATAGTATTTTCTTGTGAAACATACTTCAATAATACTAATATTATTTACAATATATATATTTTTTTATAATAATTCCTATAATACAAAAAACTAGTATTGTTTAAAATATGTATTATATGGGATATTGTGAAATTGCAGTGTTATTTAAGTGTTTTAATATAATATATTTTTTATCAATCAGTTGAATTAGCTTTTATTTTTTACATTTTCAGCTTTTTAATTTAGATTGTTATTTTTATTAATTTTGTTTTTTTTATTTAACTGATTCATTTATTTCAGTTTATTTTATTTTTTATTTTATTTTATTTTTTCATAAATTTTAGTGCTTCAACTTACTTATTTCAGTTGGTTTCAAAGACAACAGTTCTAATTTTCATTTAGTTTTTTTATCTAGTATTTATATTTTATTTGATTTCAGATTATTTCAATTAACAAAAAAAGTTTTAATAGTTGTAGTTTTAGCTAATGATAATAACCCTGCTAAATTGCCATCAAAATGACCAAAAAAAAAAAAAAAAACATATTGGTGCTACATGCAGATTTCATTTTGGAGTGAAATACAACCCATACACGTTCCTGACAGTTTTTGCGAGATCTCCCCTAGGGCGCTTATGTGGAGGAAATCTCCACAGACCTCAAGTGGTTTCAAAACAGACCTTTACCGTCGGCACTGTGTGGATGGACATATGAGGTGCATCACGAACCTTCTGCTGTCACAGTGAGATTAAACGCGTTTGTAAGTCCACAGGCTGGAGCTGTGGCGAGGGTTATGACATCACATACTCTATGGGAGATGAGCAGCATTAATAACTGAGCCAGCGCTGGGATCTAGCGTCTGATTCTGCCCTGCTCTGCAGATCCTTTACGCTGGAGTCTGGTGTCACTGATAATAGGCCCCTCTGGGAGCTCTGTACAGTAGCAGGGCCTGCAAACTGTCTGCATATGAAAGGGGCTCCCACTCACGGCCTACTTCTGAAAAGCTGTAAAGGGAGGGAGAGGAGTAGCGGATAAGGCAGAGGAGGACGGAATTAGAATGGGGAAGTTCAAACTCATTGACGCAAGACAAAAGTGGAGTAATTGAGTTCAAGGTGAAGACGTGCAGCCTTCAACTTTTCAAGCGAGAGCTTCACTGTGGCGGTTATGTGTTTGGTAGTTGGGCAAATGTTTTGTAAAGCTTCCCACACAATAACCCTGCAGAAAAGGCCAGCATAAACTCACCCAAGTTTGAATTTGCTAGTTACTATAGTCTAACTGAAGCCTGGTAAGGAAATCGGCCAGCCCAGTTTTTGCTGCATGTTCTGCACCGTCTGCCAATTTTTTGGCCAACTGAGCGTGTTGAATCGCCGTCAGCTTCATCTCTGAGAGAGAGAACTCTGATTGGCTGTTCAGCTTAGCGAATGAGAGAAGTAACTTTCAAACCAAGCAGCTTTCTGTTGGTCAGTACAGCTAATTCGCATAACCAACTTAATCATGAGAGGATTTTGGATTTCATCCGCAAAATTTCTCCAAACAGCTGTAAATGTAATCGCACCTTTATATAATAAAGATCTCTAAGTTGTATTCTGCAGAGCTCCACATGCATTGCTGTTGCATCCAAGTACTCATTGGAAGAATCTGACTTTTCTCTTGGCAAACAGAGTCATCAGGTGTTTGCTCAGAGATGATTCACCTTGTTGGTTTAGGTGGGTGTTTGAACAGGGCATAGGGCTCTAGAGGACACGGTGGATATCCTTGGGTTCATTAACACTGTAGCAGGTATCGAACTGAACAAACCCAAGGAACCAAATCAAAAGGAAATCTCTCCGGGCTAGATGCAGCAGGCCAGAGATCATGTGGATGTATGCAGACCTTGTGGAAAAAAAAAAAAAAAAAAACCCTGTGCCTAGAAGATCCTGGACTAGAAACACTGTGAAAACTTCAGTTGGCCTTTAAGGATAGTTCACTTCTGTTATTATTCACTCACCCTCATGATGTTCCTCATCACTTTTTCCGTGGAAGAGAAAAAAATATTTTTTTAATATTGTTTTTGCCATTTGTTTTAATATAATGAAAAGTAAATGAGGACTGGAGCTTTCGAGCTACAAAGTGACACAAAAGCAACAGAATAAAAGGAGTTCACTCATGTACATACTGAAATCTAACTCACCTTAAGGCTTTAAAAGAATGGGAATATAGTGTCTTTGTAATGCTCAAATCCTGTGAAGATGATGATGATGATGATGATGATATTGACCCAAGGTTTAATAAATCCAAATAGACAGCCAACATCCGAAACAGCGTGCAAACACGAGTAATACCGGACCCTGAACAGAACTCAGGCAGGAACTTAAATACACACTGATGATTAACTAAAAGACGAACAGCTGTGATGATTAGTGTTAGTGTCCATGGTGACTGACGAGTGGCGGGAAACTAGAACAAAGGAACCCTTGCGATGAAAGAAAACAAGTCCAAGTACAAGTTCTGGTGCAAAAAGTCACAGGCAACTATCTATATATTAATAAGGAGATTTATAATGTATTGAATAAAACTTATTGATGAGGCAGGAGAGAGGGAAATAATCCCCAATGTGGGGACTGAGAAATATCACACATATAACTGTGTAAGAAGGTAACACAGGAAACATTTTTCCAATATTCCTTTTTAAATGAGATTTCTTCCCAACATAGGCTGTTAGAGCAAAACAACTTTTTTTATTTGGTACATGAAGATAGCATTAGATGGCATTTGTATCTGTTTCTGTTCTACACTAGTTTATCAGCGTGTGCCCTTACAAGACACGTATACACACATAGTCAGTAGCCTAACCTTAAGCTAGGTGCATGTTCTCTATTGAGTTTACATCTCTCTTGTTTTCACCAGTATTTAAACATCTCTCTTAAAATCTCTCTGTCTTATCCTGTGTGTCTGAGTGCATACTCACCCTGTAGTTGGGAGACTTACTCTGTGAATAGTGATTGTCCTATAATGCTAGGTTTGTCAGGAAATCAGCAGGGAGCCTGGTCACAGCGGTCACACTCCTCCCCGGCACTACTGCCAGGATCGGCTGTTTCCTTTTGAGCGAAAAGAAAGAAACAAATTGATTTTTTTTTTTCCTATTCTGCACAAACCTAGAGATAAAAGTGATGTGAGAATGAAAATAAATGCTTCTTTTACACCTAATAATGTTCAGAAAGAAACATGCGTTCACGCACAATACATCATGGGGACTTTCAGTTGGCAAGGAAATCTGTATGCTCGCAGTGAACATCACTCGATTTCTAACAAACACTGAATAATTCATACTAGAACTCACTGTCTTCACAGCAGAACAGATGCCACGGTCCAAATTTCTCTTTGAAGCTTTGAGCGTCCACTTCCCCACAATGACCTCCTTGCGTTCTAGTATGAATTTCAGAACCAGTTGTCCAACTGTATAACCCAAAGAAAAGAAGAGCTAAGACTTTCCGCAGAGTTCCGCCGTGAAGACGGAATGGTCTTTAACAGTCAATGAGAGAAAACCCTGGAGCTTTGTAAAGGAACAGCTTGATGATTCAATCTCTGCAAGCTCTGACTACAAACTCATCCAATTAGCCAGACAGGAGACAGTTTGACCCCCGTGTTCCCTGACTTTCCAGAGTGAAAACATCTCTTTGGCAGACATTGCACCCAGACTAGCCTACCGCTGAAGCATTCAGGTCTGGCTGGCCTTGGAGCAAAAGTGAAGAGGGCCAATTACAAAACCTTTTGGTTCTCCACAGATTCAACTTTGAGGTTAGCAGAAAAACAGCTGCACAGTTCTGAATGGAAGCCTCACCTCATGAGCTGTGACACTTTAATCTAAAGGTTCAGTATTTACAATAGAAAATGGTTTACACACAAAAAATGAATGTTTTGTCAGTGTTTACTCACTCCCATGTCATTCTAACCCTGTACTTTTTATTTTTGTTCTTCTGTGAAACCGAAAAAGGAGATGTTGGGCTTCTTTGATACACAATGAAGGTGAAATGTGATTTACACTGTAAATCTCTTAGTTGTGTTGAATAGCAGCTTGAACATGTTGCCTAAGATCTCATTTTGTGTTTTACGATCGAAAGAAAATAGTACTAGTTGAAACTGCGTGTAAATGTATTGAAGTATTACTAAAGCCAACATGTAATGGTATTCACAGCCCTCTACACTTATTTCTAAGCAGGCCCGACTTCAGCTTTGAGATGTAAGGCTGGTCAAGTGACATTCCTGCTGGGCCGGAGTTTTAACTTTTTTTTTTTCCTGTAAAAGATTTTGTAACTTTTTTTTATAACAAAAGGAGCGGGTATTAAAAGGGACTCTGAATTAAGCTGAATTAAACATTGCACCAATTTCGTTATTTGGCTTAGGGCCAGGCCCACCATGGCCCCTTTGCAGCAGCCATGCCTGCTTCGAAGCAAAATAAGAAAGATTTGTGAAATCGGTGGTCAACAGGTGGAAAAATGGTCATGAGGTGGAAAATGACCAATGAAAAGGAAATGAAAAATTGGTGACGTCGGTTCAAAAAGGAAAGTCGTTTCAGAGGTTTTTGACGAAATATTACCAAAAACACCTTTTGTCATAAGACCAGTAAGAAAAGTAAATATGGTTACTTTTAATTTTCATGTCTGCTTTCAGCAAATACTGTTGTTCCTGAATTGGGGGAGACATTTAGTCTTCAGATGCACCTCATTTTGCAAAGTAGCTATTTCAATTTATCTGTTACTTATTTGGAGAATCCCGCTTTCAATTACGTAGGAGGTTAGGCACTTAAAGACTCAGATTAGGCTGATGTTAATACACAGATGTCAGGGCTGCCGTGCTAATTGACAGCTAACTGATGTGGGTGAGAGGTGTAGTTAGACACAAAAGAGGTTTGGGAGTATCTGTTTGTCCTATAGGGCCGATCATTTTCTTTTGCTCTTTCTTTGTTCTTCACATTCCAACACACAGCCCTCGCACACACACACACACTCTGAAATCGCTGAGGGTCAGAGTCGAATTAGCACCACGAGCCAATTAGCCTCCTCCCACACTCTCTCCTTTACAGATGCTTCTTAAAGTAACACAGAGGCTTCTAATTAAACTCTGAAGAGTGTCTTGTGTTAGGCTGCGTATGTGTGTGAAGTGCGTGCGTGCGAGTGGGCGGTGGAGCATAGAGAGCTAGCATGCCGAAGGAGCAAAATCCTACTCTTCTGAACTCGCAAAAAAGAAATGGACTCAAAAACGCACACCTTTCTATACAAGGTCACGCTGGCTTAAATAATTGCAGTGCTCATACATCACCTCAACACCTCAACATCAGTCTAATTGATCCGGCATTTATTCTTTATAATGCTCGAAAATACTTCAAATTAAAGCATATTATATCTTAAAGTTTCATTTCATGTTCTCGTCTTGTAGAAAAAAAAAAGTTTCCTTCCGTGTAAGTGTAGAAGGAACAATTTAGAACTGAGCAAATACCTTTAGAAGACATTGAAAAGCTGCTTCAACCAGCTTTTACCATGTTCATGTTCACAGATGTCATTTTGAATGACGTTTGCTCATTTTCATTATTCTGTGATGTTTTTAGATGTTCAGGGACTTTTGATATGATAAAGTGTGCTGAAATATTAAATATTTAATCTTATTCATAATATATATATATATATATATATATATATATATATATATAATTAATATATTGTTTACATTTATATTGTCACAAAATGTAAACTATAGCCGCACAGCTTTATATACAAAGTTGGATATATTAAGTATATCTAACTTGACTGTACACAGCTCTAATCTGCTAAATGCGACTATAAGGCATGGAAATATTGAAATATTATAAACATGAATATCATTATTTTCTGTAAAGCTGCTTTGAAATCATGTGCATTATGAAAAACCCTATATAGGGATGAATTCAGGGTGATTGGGATACTTTTTGCCATTGACATGACTTGAAAAAAGTGTCTCAACCTGAATTCACCCTAAATATAACCGAAAAAGGGCAGTATCTTGGCATCTATGAATTGTTAAACGTATTTTTTCTTGTATATGTTGATGTATGTATTTTATTTTATTAAGTCAATAAGCTTCAATTGCATTTAACCGTAACTAGCTAGCTTAACGGTTAGCAAGTAAACGCTTAGCCAAACAGGTAACCTTCTTCCTGAGACTGCTGGTCGGAAACTGTTGATGTAATGACGGCTAGGTCTTTGTTATTGGAAGGAATGCCTTAGCAACCACCTAGCAAAGTCCTAGCCACCCACAACACCTTATGATCGCAGCAGTGAGTTTTGTATGGCTAAACACCTCGAACATTTTTTTCTCAAAGACATTCTGAGGGCAAAATCAAGTTTTGTTTTAAATTATTACCCAAGTGTCTGTTCATATTCATGTACATGACAATATCAGATGTCCTTAGAGTGCAGTAAAATGAAAAGAATATAAACACACCTGCTTGAGATTTTGATCTATTTCCTGATAAATAAAAATGAAATGAATATGTAATTAGCATTCAGTATGTTGTGGATAGTCTTCTATTGTTTCTGTCAGTCTACACTTCCACAGTGCTGTTTTTTTATTATTATTGTGGATCTCCAGCACTGGTTTTGAGAGCTCTTTCAGAGGGACTACCCTAGCCATCTGTGCCTTGTGTGTGTGTGTGTGTGTGTGTGTGTGTGTGTGTGTGTGTGTGTGTGTGTGTGTGTGTGTGTGTGTGTGTGTGTGTGTGTCAGCCACACAGACTTTGCTTATTTACCATTCTGTCCATGCACTCCCAGCATACACTCTATCTTTCTCTCTCACACCTCTTTTCACTCTTACATTTGAGCATCTCGGTGCTGCTAGCATCTGACTGATGGCTTCATTCTTCCAGCTCTTCTCTCTCTCCCTCCTCTCTGCACACAAATTACGCTGCTGAAAAAAGTGCAAGAGCTATGTGTTGGGAGACTAAATATCATTTTCACTGCACTCTTAATTCCTGATAAAAGAGCATGGATTATAATGTTGACAGAGCTTTGTGAAGTGTACTCAGACAACATCAGCTAAGTCTTCAGTATGCTATGTAGTTACTGAGCAAAATCACTTAAAACAGCAACCGAACATGACATGAACCCAAATTGTTGATTGATTAACAGGTAACAGGACTAAAGCCTCCCAAGAGTAAAATACCATTTTGGTTTTATTTTCTCCCCAAAACACTGAATAACAGCAAACAGCATTGGTCATCACTGAAACATTTTCTTTATTTGGTCATTGTGTGCAGACAAAAGATAATTTTAACATCTAGTTTGTTATTAATAAATATGTTCTTAAAAGTTACTTAAAAATAATTGCTAAGTGCTGATATAATAACATATAAATATTAGTTGAAAAACTTCAATTAAATGAAAATTATAGAAATATTGCCTTGGCACTAAACTGAAATAAGTTGTAAGTTGAAGCACAAAAATTATTAACTGGGAATAAATGAAAACTAGCACTAATAAATAACTAAAAAATTAAACCTAAATTGCAATATTTAATTCAATTATTCAAAAAAATTAGAAATTCAAAATATTAATAAACAATAATAAAACTAAAATAGCACTGATCCCTCATCATTTCTTAGCTTATATTAGAAGTCAACTAATATTGGAAGTCATTAATTTCATTAGAAACATTTTCATCACAAATCACTGTATCTCATTTGTTTCTCTCTGTCAGCAATGACATCTCCGTGGAGAGCGTATTGAGATGTATTGAAGCTTCTTCTCTGATTTTTCTCAGTAATCTCACCTGTATCTCTTTTACAGTTTCACAAGAGATCTCAACAATATTTCAAGCTGTGTTCAGATTTCCCAAGATATGAGGCAAGAGATTTTATTATCAACATTTCTCATCATTTTTCTCCAAAAAGTATGCAGTGCACATCAATTATATAGTTGTACTCTTAAGTTCTCTTAACGATCGTCTGATTTCCAAAAATTTCTATTTCTCCTAAGGGATTTTAGAAGAAAAAATCTGAGAAGAATTTGATCTTTGAAATGAAACATCTGAGAATTCCATAAAGACTCCAACGAAAGAGCAACATCGAAGTAATGAATTTTTCCTCTGAGATTCGGAATGAAAAAGTAATTTGATTTCAGCCCTAATGATTCAGTCATTCAAGCAGAATATTCTTCCCCGCCCCTCCTTTATACTGACGCTCAGTCCATGTTGAAGTCATCTAAATAATTGATGAACATGATAAGAGTCTGTCGTCGGTTTACACTAAACACTGATCCATGTACTGAACTATGGTGCAGGGAGGAATTCCTGGAAATCATCCAAGCACAAAAGCCTGGATGAGCTCCAAACGTTCCCCCTCAGTGTGTGTTTGACAAGCAGCAGTCAGCGTGTCTCTGAGAGACTCGGATTTATCCTGTGTAATCCACAGACCCCTGCTTTATGGTCTCGCCAGGCCACCGTACATTCGCAGGAAGTGGTCCTCTTCTACTGTGCTTGCCTCCCTGAATACTGAGTGGCTACATTAAAGGTAGGGTAGGGCAATTTCTGAAGCTGTTAGCAATAGCGAGTTTGAAAGCATGAGATCCCACCCTCCCTTTAGAGCAGTGGTCTTCACTATATTTTTCATGCGAGCCGCACTGATAGGACAAAGTCAGTAGGAGAGCCATTTTACCGCAAAGTATAAAAAGTTACATCCAGTCATACATACCATGTCTGCCTATCAATCTGTCACCCCTGAACAATACAATATGCAATGCAATAAATACAAAAGGGTGAAAAAACAACAACATTATTTATGATTTATCAGTTAAATTTGTAACTGAGACAAGATGATTTCCTTTAATGAAAAAAAAAAGAAAACAAAAAAAAAAGGGATTTCCAGAAAATATTCATCCCAGAATGACCTTAAGTTATTTTTTTCTACATTAGCCCATCTTGTAGGCCTATCTAACCAACCAAGAGCACATGCAGCGTTAGGAGCTGGAAAGACCGCCATATAACTGGCATCTCTGCAGAGACTGGATTTTACATGCACAACTTTTGTTTCAGTCGGACTGAATTCATTCCGATTGATGAATCTGAATGTATTGTAGTTTACATGAACGCTAAACATCGTGATGTGATACATGATCGGGTTGATGTGCGTGTTTATAAGTCAAAAGATTCAAATCGGAATATGAACATATGAACTGTTGTGCCGTGCTGTTTGTATTTATCACACAGTAAAAATGCCCAAAGTCGTCTGTATGATAATCTGAAACAAGGACTGGTGAGCCGTTGTCCTGCTTCACTTCACAGATGCTGAGTGAAAGGAGAATTATAGAATGACAGGACACTCATTTATGTGACACTTTATTCATCAGGAGAACAGCTCGTTCAGCGCGTCATACGTCGTCCTTTCAGTTTCGGTTTTCAGTCGATCAAGTTTTTTCACGTTCTCTCGATAAACCACCCCTTTCAATCCGATCGAAATTATTTGTAATGGAGCTGACACTTTTAGTTTTTAAAGGGTTATGTTAAAGCCCTACTTGTTATTAATGGTTTTATGAAATATCTCTAGTGAATGCATTATCATATCAACGTATTATATTTACCGCCATGCGAGCCACAAATTAAAGCTTGGCGAGCCGCATGAGGCTCGCGAGCCGCGCAATGAGTAACACTGCTTTAGAGCATACGTTAAACAACCTCATGTCACAAAGCACATAACTTAACAATAATAATGAACGTAAAGAACGTAAAGCGCTGACCTGTACCACCTGACTGCTGCAGATTCATTTCAGCGTTGATAGTGTTGATATCGAAACGCATAAATTCGAATCACAAACCGCTCCGAGTATAACGTCACGAGTTTCCATCTCTTAATTGCAGTAGTTGTGGCGTGAACGCAATATAAGCTTGTTGTTTTGGTTCAGGAGGAACTGTAAAAGGAAGCTGCTGTTTAGGCTGCGGTGCTCTGTGACTGACGTCTGTCTAACTCTGCGTAGCATGAAACATAGCCAATGAGTAGGTGAGATAGCCGTGAGCAGGTGTGCGGAGGTATGGAAATACATGCAATGATAGGCAGGTAGGACATCGTATCATTGCATTCGGACCGAATACAATGATTGGATGAACATTTTATGGCTCTACGGCCTTCCACAGAAAAAATATACGTATATACATATAAATACATTTAGACCACTTAACTTAGTGATTGCTATCAGGATGTGAAGAGACTTTCAACCAGAATAACAAAAACAAAAAATCTGGAACAAATTGCTTACCTTACCTTTAATATATTTTAAAATGGCTCAATGGTTTGAACTGAATGGCTTAGAATGATAATTAGCAGCTAGTGCTTCCCTTTGGGTAATAAATGAATCTGTCTTTTCAGAGATTTTTTTCTGAAGACAATGTAAGGGTGCACTTGGCAGTGCAAAACTTGCTTTGATGCTGAGTGGTGTGGTAATTTACATATACTACGGTAATACCATGCTTTTTAATTAGTATCATGGAGATACAGTACAATATAGTTACCAGTGTACCATGAAATAACCATAGTATTCTTTGTTAAATACCCTGGTGGATGAATATAGTAATGATTCAGGACTATGATGACTTGGGCCAGTAAGAAACCCCCTAGCAACCTTCCAACACACTCTGCACGAATTTGTCACATTTTTACCCTGTTTAACATTTTTAGAATAGACTCTGACAAAATTGAATAAACAGAGTTCATCTATCTCTGAGAAAAACAACATCAATTTTCTAGCTCAGAGACTTGTCATGCACACACACACACACATAATCAAAGTAAAGAAACGAAGCAGTCGCACTGAAAAAAAGATAATTACTTAAAACAAAGAGCGATCACGCAGCATGTGTGGAGGCATGGCATCCTGTGTGTGTTCTGGCTGCGTGGGCGTTGACAAAAGACTCATCACGCATGTGAGTTTCTCTGGCTGTATGATGGGCTGAACGAGGGACCACAAACGTGTGTGTGTGTGTATGTGTGCATGCCTTTCTTGCCATCTGTAACTCCTTCTTGCCATGCCAAATCCACTCAAAGGGACCAGGAGATGACAAGGAAGACAAGCCCACACACATTGCACTTGCACATGGTCACTGCGTCGGCCATCTTGAGTCTTTATGGGCTCCAGGCACGCTATCAGAGACATGCTATTTTCAGGGTTTTATCTGCCCGCGTGGCATTCAGGTCGCTTCTGTTCCTCCAATATTGAAGTCTGTCTCAGCGTGGACGTAACCTTGGAAAACGCAACCCTGGACGACTCACGGCAGAGTTTTGTAATGCTACTTACCATTCTGATCTCGTTTTGCGTGTGCTGTACTCTGTACGTCTCTCTCTCTCTCTCTCTCTCTCTCTCTCTCTCTCTCTCTCTCTCTCTCTCTCTCTCTCTCTCTCTCTCTCTCTCTCTCTCTCTCTCTCAGAAGGAAGCTGGTTTTATTTGGGTGATGCTGCAGGGATGTCCAGAATATTAACACAAACCTTAGAAGCTGTCAGCCATTAATATGCCAAGCACAGACCTCCCAATTAGTGGGAAACATGGCTTTCTTGCGCTAAGGAGTAGACAGGTTGGCTCAACACCAATGCAGCTCCGAGTCAAGTTAGACAGGGGTGAGCTTCTCGCTTGGAAAAATGATGTTTAGGGAGCTTCAAAGCAGTGGCGTATGAAGCTATCAAACACACAAAAATATACCACAACTTTATTGGAGTGTCTGGCATTGAAGATGAAAGGCAGGATAAATCGATTTCTTTATCATGGGAGATGAAGCGTCCAGGCAGATCTCTACACCGCTGAGACGCCCGGCCCGACATAATGTGCAAAAATGACTTGATTAAAAGGCACAATTAATAGACGCATCCACCTTGAGGTCTGTGCATCAAAAGAAATGCTTCACTTTGGTCGCAGGCACAGCTATCTAAAATGAATAATTCATTCAAAATTTACTGAATTCACAGAAACGTAAATATCCGTCTATCTGTCTGTCTGCCGTTCTGTCTGTTTGTTGTTATACATCTATCTATCTATCTGTCTATTTTTCTGTCTTTTGTTCTATCAGTCCTTCTGCCCTTCTATCTGGCTGTAAATCTATCAACCTGTAAGACAAATGCATTCTGTTTTGCTACCTCAGTTCAAAGTCAGGAATTAAAATGCAATTTAAAAGGCATTCTCAATGCAATTCTTTATGGCACAACAACCTATTAAAAAAATGTTAGTCTGCACGATTTGTGCACTGTATGGAATCATACACTAGATTTTGTGAGAACATATTAAAATATTTCCTAAATTCACATTAATTATTCTCTGATAATCTCGCGCGAAACTCAAACTCATTCAGACTGGAAAAGGGTACCTCAACCCATCGCACCAGATTTGACTGCATTGGTTCTCATACATAATTCACCTTTCGAATATGTGGAACAAGTATTTGAGAGATGGAATGACATGAGGTTAGTTAATAATTACAGAATGTTTCTTTTTAGAAGACCTATCCTTCAAGGAGCAAAAAAAAATCCTGATTAAAAGGCACAGTTAATAGACACATCCACCTTGAGCTCTGTGTGTCAAGTGAACCCTTCACCCTCGGTCAGGGCTGTCTTAAATTGAATCCTGAACTTGCAGAGAGCAAGGTAGAAAGGCTCGAGGCATTATCTGACAGCCATTGGACCTCAGGTCTATAATAATATTCAGCTGTTTCCTTTTATATTTTGCCAGGAGAGAGAATTTTAGAGCATTACTTCAGTGGAAACCACTCACAGTTTCTTAGTGAGAAGGAAAGAGTCTCCTGTGGAAACATTTCCCCTCACCTGTTTCCGAGAGTCATTATGTGCCCCCCACTGATGTACTGTAGACTGCGTCTCAGTCCTCGCAGAAACTCGAGTGCTTGTTTAAAATTGATCAATTTGGCTGAAGTGCTGCCTCAGATTAATTCCTGGCCTCTTTAGGTGCACAATATCACAGTGTTATCATACTCTGTGGTATATCAACTTAAACAGAGAGGGGGCCATTATGTGGCTGGAAGGTTTGTGCTTTTGTCGCTTTGACCATCCATTTTTTCACTGCACACACATATGTGTGCTTAATGATTGTTTATTGTAACATAGTTCGTTGTTATGGGAAGGAGGAGGCGGGAACCGGCGAACATTTAAAGACTTTAATGACATAAAATAAATCAACAACAAAACGAAAGTAAAGGCCTGTCCTCTCTCACTCTTCACTGTCGTCGCTCCTCCTTTATGCTTCCGCTCCTCCGTGAGAGATACGAGACCGGTGCTCGCGCAGGTGTCGCTCATCAGTAATCACGCCACCGGCCTCGTGCCGCTCTCTCACGGCCCTCGTTTATATATCGTTTTTATTAGTATTAAATGAATAGTTCACCCAACAATTACATTTCTGGCATTTTATCCGTCTGGTATTCCAAACTTGCATGACTTTTTCTCAGTGGAACACACAACATGAAATATTTTAACATAGGCTACTGTTTGTTTTTTAGAATGGGGACTGGAGCTTTCCGACTTTGAAAAATGACTTAAAAATTGTGCACATGACTTGTGCATTATATTTCAAATCTTTTGAAGCAACATAATGGCTTTATCCGAGAAACAAACCGAAACTGAACTTGTTATTCACTGCTATTCTTCACCTCCAATGAGCTGTTTACTGCTGTGACTGGATTTGACATTGAATCAGTTCGACGTTCAGTCGTTTAGTGAAGAGTCAGTGATCAGTCAGATATAATTAGGCCGATTTTAGCCCCGATTCACCCCTTCCGACAATCTTAAGGATGCTACGATTATCGTAAAATAATCTGATCAGATATTCCTGCCGTGTGTGGTGTGTTAAGACGGCTCTCGTCTGCTCGGAAGGACGTCGGGACCGCTCCGATCTCAAATCGGGGATATCCAACATGTTGGATTTTTTTGGCCCGATTTCGGAGATGGAGGACCAACTGATAACGTTTTTTTCCGGTTAAAAACAAACTACAAACTATCGCCACTGCATCCTCTTCGTCCGCCATGATTGTTTACTCTGAAGTCACGTTTGATCTCGAGGGATTTTGCGAGATTTCCCGTCTGACCTGGGAATGCTCAGGAGTCAAATCGGTTTGTGTGTGATGTGTTGATTTTGCCGTGTGGCTGCGCACCACACTCTGTACGACCAAAACTGTTAGACTCGTGATTTTTTATCGCCGTGTGTGGGGTCTCTCAGGTTTGGAAAATCGGCCGACAATTTTAAAATCATCCCGTGTGAACCAGGCTTAACTGAACGAATCATTCAGAAAGAGGTTTTGTGAACCAGAGCAACCAATTCTTTGAAAAGATCTGTTGAAACTTAGAAAACAAACCAGACTCTTTCTCTCATGAACTCTTGTGAACTTTCCAAAGACTTACATTTATGTCTGTTTGTCACACAATGCTATTGTATGGCGTATATATATATATATATATATATATATATATATATATATATATATATATATATATGAAGAGTTCAGATGCAAAAGCCTCTATGTGCCATCTGAAATTTTCTTCTAGAATGATCTTTTTTATCACGCTTGTATATTTAAGTTCAGTAATTTCACTTAAATGACAATTAATAGGTAATTTTCATTGCCATTTAAGTGAAATTACTGAATTTAAATATACGAGCTTGATAAAAATGATCAATCTAGAAGAAAATTTCAGATGGCACTTAGAGGCTTTTGCATCTGAACTCTTCATATATATATATATATATATATATATATATATATATATATATATATATATATATAAACGTGTGAGTCAAATGGACTACATTAATGATATTTTATGGTTCTTTTTGAAGGCTTGAAAGCTTCAGTGTCCATTATTTGTAGTATCATAGAAAATCCTTTTGTGTTCAACAGAAGAAAGAGAATCGTATAGATTTAGAACGACGTGACCTGAGATTTTTGAGAAAAAATATTCCTTTAAAGAACCAATATAACAGCTGAGCGCAGGTGCTGACTAAATTGCTATGTGCAAAAAAAATAATGCACTTGCCAGTTTTTCAACATTTCAAAATGCTTGTTTTGAACACTGAAGGTAGGTGTATCGTGGCTCTTCACTTGGTGGCTAATGGCAACAGCAACATTTGCTTAATAGAGACACTTGATAAATCTGGACCTCAGGTCTTATTTTCATCATACCTCTGAAAACCTTACTTGCGTTTCTATGGTAACCAAGGCTAAACCACTCATTGTTATTGTATTTTTGCATGTTGGTGTTGTTTCAAGTATGCAAGAACTTTTTGTCAAAAGCAGTACATAATAATAACCCACAAACTCTAGAATGCCAAGTCTGTAAGGTAGATTCAGAAAGGAAATTCATGCAGACATGTTTTGAATATTTTTCAGTCAGGCATTTTTATTTTGAACAAAGACTCTACCAGAAAGAAACCAAAAAAAATATCATCGGAGTATCAGTGTACATTGACAGTGTCAGGTGGTATTATCGTGTGTGTGTGTGTGTGTGTGTGTGTGTGTGTGTGTGTCAATATATATTTATAAGACACATAGTCTCATTTTACAGATTTACGTTTAGCATGCAATATGATCTGGGTTCATATGTGGTCCTAATTTGTGATTAAGCATAATTGCATAAAAAAAAAAAAATATGGTTTTAGTTTTACTTCGTTATAATAATAACCCTGATGCAAACACTTTTTTGTCCTGAAATAATAACTTGATTTTAATTTTATATGAAGTAATCATTATTAATTTAATACAATAAATTATTAAAATAATCTTTTTTTTAAATCCACTTGGCTTTAAAAATCAAAATGCTCATGACACCTCAAGGCATAAGACTTCACATATTTAGATAAAGACGATCACAAAGTATGTTTGTTGCTTCTCGTATCCCAGTGAGAAAGAGATCAAGTGAGAGTTTAACTATAAAGTATTTATTGCTGCTTCTGTAGATGCCGCTCCAGCCTTCATCAGCTGAGTAACTCTCAGTAAAGTTGACTTTTTGGGGTTAGTGCTTCAGGAATCCCTCCGTGACTCCCTGTAAAGGCTGGCCGATGAAGAAAAACATCACATAGCTCTACAGCAGATTAAAGATCCAGCCATTTCTGTCTGCTTCTGTACACAGTCCAGCATTCCTGTCTGGCTTGTGTTCTTATTTTTCAAAGGCAAAACAAAATAAATGGCAAAAGTTTCAGGCGCAGTAACTAAAACTAAGTTTTTACAAGACTGCAGAGTATTTAAAGACAACAAATTGACCTTGTTTGTGAGGAATAATGTATGTTATCCAGCATAGTTCATGGCTACATTAACAAGAAATATTGGTTTAATCTAAATCATTTTATTATCTTAACTGGTAACTGCTTATTGTCACGGTGTGGGAAGGGTTGAAGACAGGACGAGGATGAAGAATTCACAAACTACGTTATCAAAGGACCGAAAACCATAACCAAACTTAGGGGAGGTTTACACGACACCGTTTTCAACTAAAACCGTAAAACTTTTTTTGCGTTTTGCCCATTTGTTTACACGACAATGGCGTTTTGGGTGCCTGAAAACGCAAACTTTTGAAAACGGGTTTCAAAGTGCAAGTTTTTGAAAACGGTCTCGTGAAAAACGTGAATCTGTGAAACGATGACAACACGCACATGCGTATTACGTGTTCAGTCTATAGTTTTTCATCATCTGTACGTGGAAAACTCGATGGAAAAACTTCCGTTTTAAGCATTTCACTGTCGTGTAAACGTACCCTTAGTTCATGCGTTAGCAACAACCGACAAACAGAACTGAAAACACAGGCAGATAAATACACAGGCAAACAAGGATAATTAATGACACACAGCTGGACAGAATAACAAAATCAAATTAGTTACTATAGTGACAAACTCAGACGGGAACTAGAAACAAAGGAAACGTGACCAAAATTACTGATTTTGTGTTAAACTTTTCTTAAAAATTCAGTTTTTCAAATAATTACGTTTTGTTCATATTTATTTATATTTGATATATTATGATTTTATATTATTTTAAATGATAAAGTATTACATATATATACATATAATACAACAGGTTGTGTGTGGTTCTCAAAAAATGATTAATTAATTAAACTTATTCAAAATAAGTACCTACCTACTCAAGAAAGTACGCGATTTCGGATGCAGCCTCTGTCTACAACTCTGCATAGCTTCATGAAACACGCTGATGTTGTGTGATGTTTGCGTGGAGGTATGCAAATACATATGTTGACAGGCTAGGACATCCTATCATTGCATTCGGACCGAATGCAATGATTGGAGGAAAAATGTTTTGGTCCTGATACTTCCACATAAGATGTACATGTATGTTTTAATATTTAGACCACTTCTATTATTGATTGCTATCATGTGAAGAGAGTTTCAACCAGTATAACAAAAAGTGTTCATAAAAAAATGGCCTACCTTTAAACACAAGATATTATTCCATTTCGTTATATCAATCAGGCAATCTATGGTCTTATTAATCTATTCCTTGTTCCATATATATACTATAGTGTACTATATAGCAGCAGTAACATCTGTAAAATAATTGCAACATGCCAATTTGAATACGAGTGTAACTATACTATGTCAAAAACAGATATTTTACAGTGGTGTACAGTTTTCCAGACCCCCAGTTCATCACTTGGACACGAGAAGACAAGCGTGGCAGCCAGGTTAAAAAAAAGAAAAAAAAAAAAAAAAAAAAAGTGCTTCTCTCTGAATACGTCTGGAGTATGTATAAACACACTTTGCTGAAAATATATTAAGGAGCCGCTCGCCCTATCTTCTCCCTACCCTCGAGGAGGGCTGTAGGTAACAAATCAAACAGGAATCCGAGCCCCAAAACATTCCCTCCTGGAAGCATCGTTTTTCCTCACAATGGTTCCTGCTTATCTCTGCCCAAACACCTGCCATGTTGGTTCCTACTTATCTAGTGATTACAGCTGTAGCCATTTTGCAATGATTCACCGCAAAATTATTTAGAAAATAAATAAACATCCCAAACATTCAGAGACTAGAGCCCCGTTGACTGAACTGCTCTTTGAAGGTTTAGCGAGTGGGTGCGTGGGGAAACGGGCTTTATATTAATAGCTCTTTCTCCTTTGCTCGTATGTTCTCTAAGTAATTACCCTGGCTCCAGTAAGAGCACTTCAAGGTGACACAGGTCCTACAGAGGGGTGGGCACACATCTCTGTGATCTTTTAAATGGGGGTGTCTGGCTGATTTGGGCCAGAGATGTTTTTTTTTTTTTTTTTTTTTTTTTTTTTGCCCTGTGAACTTTTAACTATTGACGTTTCTTACATTCCTGACTGCTGGAGTTATCGATCAGGTGGAGACTTCTGCTCACATCGGCTTAATATAGAGCTTGAAGGACTGCTTTAGTGAAACACACAGTAATTATAGCAAATAAAGAAGCTTATTCAACATTCTAAAAATGTTTTTCAGATGTGTATCAAACTATAAGCCATTCAGACTTTCGTCCCACTCGATCGCATTCAGTTTCAAAGCTCATCATATTTCTCTTTGAAACGCACTAGAGTGCATCATAACAAAATAATGGTCTTAGTAATCAGTGCAGCACAATTGTATTCACATATGTAGTGTAACTGCATTAAGATACAATTTTACAAATCCAACTATATTAAATGCCAAAAAAGAAAATGAGCGTCTCTGAATTCTGGTTGGATGAGTCGCATTGTAAACAAACACTAATAATATTGTATGTGCAGTCAATTCAGTAATTCATGCTATATAGAAGCCATAGCCATTTTATAATGAATTACTTAAAAAAAAAAAAAAAGATAATAATAGCCGTTTATGGTGTAATTATTATTATAATTATACCCATAAAAATTTAAATATTATTTAATTATGTTAATAGCAATCAATTATGTTTATATTATTGTATAATAATTACTATAATATAATAATTATAACAACTATTGTAAAATTATTATTTTATAATAATAATAATATTTATAATTATTAGTGGGCTATTATTGTAAATATATAAACAGGTTAATGAAATAACTGAATAATAATAATAAATCTAATTATTATTTTTATTATACACATGAAATATACATTTTTTTTTGTTTATTTATAACAACACATTATATGTCTATCTATTATTTAAGAACAATTATTATAATTGTGGTTGTTATTGTAAATATATTGTAATGACAATTGTTATAATTAAGAAACATAATAATAATAAGAAGAATAAATTATGATGATTACTATTATTATGTATATTGAACATTGGTGTCTTATTTAACTTTTGCCACTTGCCCTGCATTATAGTGATTTCGTCATGTTTAAGGGCGATTTCGGCCCCTAAACACCCCTTACCCATGGTAAAATCACTCTGCATGTGACGTGAAATCAGAATATATATATATACTGTATAGCCTTTTAGACCCAATTATGGCAAGTTTTGACTTTATACAGATTATATTATAAAACCATGAACATCCTGAATAAGGATATGTTTAGCTGACGGCCCATAACGGAGACATAAGTCAAGGTTCTTGTCCATAATAAGTAACCTATTAAATTTCAATGGCTGTGTCAGCTATTACTGTTCCTCATGTAATATTTATCTAAGTGTCGACTGAGCTGACTGGAGAACTGCTGGTATTGTGCTGAACGGAAATATGAAGTGCTTTCGTCCGAAACCATTGCGATTTAGCAAGAGCGACAGGTGAAAGAGGAAGTAGTCGTGATTACGTTCACATGGGATGACTCCAGGGCTGTTTTTATAATGCATACGCTGCAGTGCAATGAAGATATCCATGTTCTTGGCATATTCCCACATTGGTTGAGAAGATCCACCTCAGTTCTGTCGGACTGCTACTGGTTTCCCTGCTCAGGTTTTCCTGAAGTTAACACTGCCCCCTGGTGTTCAAACATAATTTCTTGCTTACGCATCTGCCCCCTTCCCTATGGATAAAAACCTTTACAGAAAAAATCTGATGCTCTGGAAAAAAAAGAGAAAAAAAAAAACACCCCGAGACCACAGACACACATTTTAGTATGAGATAAGATTGCATTTTGGTGTTGCATGCCACGGATCAGCATTTCTTGCTAGGATTTCGCTGGATCAGCTGCGCTCAGATTTGTGCTGCGGGAGCCTTCGGTTATCAATTACTTAAAAGCGTTGAGAAAGTTTTCCCAAAACATTCCCTCTTGATTGCGACATCATAATCAGAAACGCTGCTTCCACAAAGGGACCAATTAAAAGTCGTCGCCTTGATGCATTAAGCCAGCCAGCGATTAGCGAATCAACATGTAATCTGGAAAACTTCCGCTTGAGTGATTCGTGTCGGTCAGCAAAGTGCCTTCAACTGAGGAAATCTTTTGCAGCTCTAATCTTGTCAGGCCGAGAGCGGGAAAGGTGTTTAGTGTTTACAGTTTAGAGACGAATCCGTTTTTCTATAGAGCCACGGCGCGAGATAAGCACGATGATGTCGTGTAAAAGTACATAGAGGGCTTAAACCGACATATTGATGTATTACAGGAGGATAAGACAGCAGCTGCTAACTCTTTGCAAGCTACCGCTACAATTCATTTAATGCTAAACACCTTAATTGATGAGTAGGAGTTTCTATTTCAAAGCACGCCAGAAAATCTTCACTTGTTAGGAGATTTAAAACATGTTTAGAGTCGATTCAACAGGTGTCTGAGGGGAAATATTCAAGGTTTAGTAGGTTTGCCTCAATGTAGGTTTGAAATGCTTAAGTAGTCTTGTGTTTTACTGCGGTGTTTTGGTTCGGTTTATGAGGATGTCTCTAATGAGTGTAAAGCCATAGCCACCATCTGTTTCAAATGTGCAAGACTTCTCATCCGCTGGAAATCTCCATGGCTCCCTAGTTAAAACATCACAGGGAAACTGTTAGGGATGTCACATTTGTTCAGGAGAAATGTTTGTGATTTTCATCCAGTGCCAAAGCTTTTAAAGACCACCACTGTGAGGAAGCGTTTGCATATCTCTTCATTTGACACATCTAATTTGGGCTCAATTATCTCGCTCAAGCAAAATGAAACCTAGACACTCTTTTTTTTTTTTTTCCGTTCGTAGACATCACGGGTAATGAGCTGGACCAAGGGTGCAGACGAGGACCACATCCAAATATGAGACTCATAAACCAACAACAGCAATTACTGTTTGCATCTTTTATAATGGTCTCTTCAGTTGGTGTTGGTGTGGGTGTGTGTGTGCGCGCGCGTAATTACTAATAATACTAGTATTTTTCTTGTCTGTTAGTTGTCGTTGACTGTGTGTCTTTGCCAGCGCTCAAATTAGATTCTTGTGCCTGCCTTCAAAATCAATTAATGTTGTCCTGAAACTTTGGAAACTGGGGAAAAACAGACATAAAAGTCAAATGTTAGACGTGGTGACGGATGTTCTCGAATGAAAACTTAAATTGATGCCCAGCATGAAAGCATGCACAATTAACACTTGGATTTAATTTTATCTTCATCCTTCATATTAATGTTTCATTTCAGAGAAGATCAATTATTTCTGTAATGAATCATTAGAGATGCTTGCTAAAGTATTAAACTTTGGTGTAATAACTTGTCTTGCATTGTTTGTGCTGTAGACATGTCAATCATACACGCAATGAGGAAGGGACCAGAATATCATAGAGACTTGAGGGGGTGCTGGTTTGACTTGAACTGGTTTGCAACCTCCCAAAACACCCTAGCAATAAACTAATAATGCCATAGAGAAACCTTAGCAAAGGCACCCTAGCATTGTGACAGTAAGTTTGCACAGGCAACGAATTTCATCTTCAGAACAACGTATTACATATACGTAAAGGGAGAAATTGTGTTTTCCTCAGCTCTTAGTAACAACTTTGTGATGGTAAGTTTTGCACAGATTGACCATTTTTTGTTACAACACTTCAGAACAAAATGACTTATTCACTAGAGTACGAAAGTGGGATAAGTAAGTTTATTGGTAACACTAAGGGTCTAATTCTCACTATTAACTAGTTGCTTATTAGCATGCCTGTTTATTAGTACATATAAAACACATATTAATGCCTTGTTTTGCATGATCATATTCTACATGCCTTAATCCTACCAATACCTAAACTTAACAACTACCCTGCTAACTATTAATAAGCAGTAATTAGGAGTTTATTGGGGCAAAAGTTGTGGTTAATAGTTAGTTAATAATGAGAACTGGACCCTAATCTAAAGTGTGACCGGTTTATTGGATCTCGTCTTTGTGTTTTCCATAGTTTTTGCACAGACATAGTATTTATTTAATTTTATTACTATGCTTCAGAACATTATTAAAAAAAGAGGGATACGTAATTTCAATTCATCTTACAACACCCTAGATTGTGGTGGTAAGTTTTGCACAGATAAACTTTTATTTTATTTTATTTTATTTTATTTTATTTTATTTTTATTTTATTTTATTTTATTTTATTTTATTTTATTTTATTTTATTTTATTTTATTTTATTTTATTTTATTTTATTTTATTTTATTTTATTTTTATTTTATTTATTTTGTTTTATTTTATTATTATTTTTTATTATTATTCATTTATTTTTATTTATTTATTTATTTTTCACTTCACTTCACTTTACTTTACTTTTAATTTTAATTTATTTATTTATTTAGTTTAGTTTACTTTTAATTTTAAATTACATTACATTGCTTCAGAACATCATTAATTATTACTTGTGTTTTCCACAGCTCTGCTTGATAACTCCCCATAACACCCAAATTGTGATAAGTTTTACACAGATAAACAATTTGATGTTTTCTTTTATGTTATTACAACACTTAAGAACAACATTACATATTCACAAGTTTAAAAAAGAGGGATAAGTTATTTGATTTGATCCACAGCTGAAAACCCAGATGCCTGAACAGAACCCACACCACAAACTAGCCTAACACGTCCGCGGTGAATTCACGAGATGGAAGCAGCACTCTTCTGATTCATTTGTGAAATTATGTATTCATGGGTTTCTCTTCTGAAATGGCATTTTCCAAACAGAAAGCAGCACCCTGTCAGCCTTGAGTGCTTTGTGGAATTGTTTAATTGGTTTGCGCTTTCGTTCAATTGATTGCAGGATTTGAGGGAGAGTGTTGTGATGCAGGCTAAAAGCTCCAGGACAGTGTGGAGAGATGAATTGTGGGACATAAAAGAAAAGGTCAGCGGCTCTGGTATAAAGGGCACTGCTCACAGTGTATTAGAATGGAATAATTGACAGATATGCTTGTTAGCTAGTTTTATATAAGAACACATCCTGATAATTGAAAACAGCATTGAAAAGCATGTGTTTAGTGTCCTGCATTCGGTTTTCTTTTATTTACTGTTCAGGCATTTAAATATGAGGGTAAACAACATAAACTAGATTTGTTGACTGGCACTCACACTGCAATTCAAATTTGAATTTAGGGAAGTAGAATTAAAATGAATTGAGATTCAAAGAAATGCATATAACTTTTGTAACGAGAAAAGCATATAACTGTTGGTTAAGCTTAGGTGATAGATAGATAGATAGATAGATTATTAATTGTTTGTCTCAAAACTACATGTTTAGCATTTACAGGAAAACACCAGCCTAATCTTTTAAACGAGCTTTCATCTCCTTCATCTTGATTCAAATTTTACACCTTGGCTGGATCTTCGTAGATCATTTGCTTTTGGTTTTCTCTTTAACGGCTTAGCGCAGGATGTTTGGATAGGTACAGAGGAACTGAGAGCTACCAGCCGCGGTCTTCATCAAACTCTTTTGTATGCACAGGAAATTCAAATTTTTGAAAATGTTTCCTCATTATTTAAACATTCGCATCTGTTTTCACAATGGGTGGCACTTGAAGATAATGAAGCCTAATAAGCCTTTAATGCTGGTTTTAATGCATTCACAAAGAGAACACAAAAGAACAGATGGCGGGTTCTAAATCCACATCTCGCCCTAGAACCTTTAATGTTGTCTACTGTATGTGTGTGAACGCGTGTGGATGTGTGTAATATCTGTATTTAACACACCCAGATGCAGCATCCTTCATCTCTACTGGTGGAATGCTCTGGTTTGCCCTGAAACATGCCATTCAAACATTCAAAAGGGGAAATGTGTTTTACAACTCAAAAGTTCAAGGAGAATGAGATGTGAGAGTGGCAACAGAGGGGAAGAGTTTCATTGTGAAAAAAATGAAAATTTGGTCTATTTCTCACACAAATAATGTGGACCAGCATTTTTTTAAATGCGTTTTTAAATAATAAAACAATTTCCAGATCAAATTTTAATAATTACTTTAGGCTTTATATTATTTTTTATAATTTTATAATTTTAATTAGTATTGTTATTAGTAGTAGTAGTAGTTGTAGTTGTATTTTTCATTATAATTATACTGTGTACTTTTTATATATATATAGTTCTGTCATATGTATTCTTTTATTTTATTATTATAACAATTTGTTTACCCTATTTGGTAACACTTTATAAAGACTCATAAACTCAAAAAATCATTAGTTAAGCATTGGTAAATAATTAGTTATTTATAAAGCAATATTAGACATTAATAAGCAATTTATAAATACAGCTCTAAATGCTTTATCCTTGATTTATAAGCATATCTATAATGTGTTTAATAGTTGTATTTTCATACTATATTAATGATCAATTTATCATTTCTAAATGAAGTATTACAGTATTTACAAACCAGTTATTTAGGAGTTGTCAGTGGTTCATAAGATCATTTAGAAAGTGTAAGTAAATGATTAATACACTATTTAAATGTACATTTATAGCATGCATCTTATTGTTTAGACATATAGTAATAGCAGGGTTGATGAATGCTTTATTAACATGTATTCCTACGGTAATTCATGATTAATTCAGGTTGTTATAAAACATTTAGTTGTCCGTTAACTATTTTTGTGAGCTCGTATAAAGTGCTTTCTAAATGATCTCATGAACCACTGACAACTAAATAACTGGTTTGTAAATAATGTAATACATAATTTAGAAATGATAAACTGATCATTATTAAAGTATGAAAATACAATTATTAAGTGCATTATAGATATGCTTATAAATCAAGAATAAAGCATTTATAACTGTATTTAGAAACTGCTTATTAATGTCTATTAATGTATTATAAATGATGAATTAACTATTTTCTAATGCTTAACTAATGATTCATAGCATATATATATATATATATATATATATATATATATATATGCTAAATATAAGCAAAAAATCCAATTTTGTATATATACACACACATTTGGATTTGAATAGGCAAATGCTTAAGAGTCTATGATTGGATCATTATTGTAGTGATTATTATGTTTCTAGCATGTTAAATGTTTGGCAACAGTTCTTCTAAACCCTAATTGATGGAATATGGCCATGATGTGTCTTCCAACATGGTTGTTTAAGAAATGAAAAGATACACACTCCATCAATTAGGGTTAGAAGAACTGTTGCCAAACATATAACATGCTAGAAACACAATAATCACAGCAATAATGATCCAATCATAGACTCTTAAGCAATCACCTATTTAAATCCAAACAGTGACTTTTGTGTGTGTGTGTGTGTGTGTGTGTGTGTGTGTGTGTGTGTGTGTGTGTGTGTGTGTGTGTGTGTGTGTGTGTGTGTGTGTGTGTGTGTGTGTGTGTGTGTGTGTGTGTGTGTGTGTGTGTGTGTGTGTGTGATCATACATCTTGAAGAACCCTAATATGAATTACTTTTAGTGTGTTTTTAATCCTTATGGAGCTTGATGAACTGGAAAAGAGATGCATGGGACTTTCTACTTTTTAAAATAAAAACCTCATGTGGGTTTGGACCAACACGAGGTTCCATTTTAGCCCTATTACTATTCCTTTAAGGCCTAGATCCATATAGAGCCTAGAAGCAATATATAGATTCAGCAAATGAAGGTTCAGGCAAGAGAGAGGCCCTATGGAAATGCATTCATTCGCTCCCGGAGACATGGTTTCCTATCTAGTGAATCATTTTGGTGGTGTTTGGAGCGCCCACTGTCTGCTGAAGGCTGTCTCAGTCCAGTGAGCTCTGCAAACACACAGCAGTCTTCTGCAGTCAGTAATATTTAAGATCTGCAGCCCCGGTAAGATCTGGTTATTAAGCCTCTCTCCTTCGCTCTCTTGCTTCCTCTGCCTCATGAAATACTCCAGTTCCACAACAGCAATAAGTGCCCTTAACAGCCAGTTTGTGTCTAGAATAGAGGTGTTTACAGGTTATCCGTTGCGAATCTTAACAAGGACTCTTCATTAAAGGGCCCAATTCCACGTTTAGCCCATCTAGTAAAATAAAAGCTTTTGTTTGAGAGAGATTGCTTTAGGCTTTAGGCATTGTTATTTTCTTCTCATCTGTTTTTCTTTACTTGGCCTCATCTATATAACTGGTAAATGGATAAAATCAAGTTCTAAACCAGATAGTTCAGGTCCTTATTGATCCACTGCATGCTGTGCCCAGTAATGGCCTTTACAACTAAAAGAAGTTCAACTTTACTTATAGTCAACTCAATGTCTAAAGGGAACCATCAAAATAAAGTGTAACAATTTATTTAGCTGTGAAACAGATGATTTAGTTTTAAAGAAACTATGTGTGATCTATGATTATGATGAGAGGTTTTTGTGGAAGATAAACAATGTATTGTGCAATATACAGAGTTTCATTAAGCACAACATCATTGGTCCTCTCATGTATCGCTTTGACAAATAATAATGCATTTTAGGGTTTTCTCCAAAGGTTGTGTTGCAAACTGCCGTGTAAAAGGCTGCTGTATCCTGGCGCGGGCCACTTGTCTTTGAAAACGTCCTCTCAGCTGACAAGCTGTCATTTACAATGCTTCGGAGACGACAAAACACGATAGCAATTTCACTCGGCCCCCCCTCCCTGTATCTGAACACGCACGCATATTCAAAGCGAAGGAAAAAACACATTCTAATTAACATTCCCACTGACCCGAGAATAAACATTTATTTTCTCATCTTATGCACACTTCGAAGATTTTCTGACACTGTCCTTTGATAGCTTCCGTGACTAACATTTTCCTCTCCCGAATAGTACTTCCTTCCCGTAATTTATGCATCAGATTCATGCATAATTAATTGTATATTTACCACTGTCTGATTATGAAAATAGCCAAACAAATTCCACCATTATTGAGGTGTGTCGGCCGCCCTCATTAAAAATTGATGCGTTTTTGTTGAACGATAAAAAATGTAACAACATTTTGAGCTTATGCATCGATCATGATGCGTTTTCTATTTTGGGCACCTGAATAATCATTTTTAGTTTGTGTCCCTTTATAATGCACATAGATAGATGCATTGGAAAACAAGACAAAATACTGAGGAAGAAAATCTTTTCTTTCTATTTTTTAATACTCAGTTGTCATGATCTGATCAATTCTTTATGAGTAAAATCAGGTCTAATTAGGTCTGATATTCTGTTTCACTCGTACATTGGAGAAGTGAACGGGGATTTAATCGGAGAAGCATTGCATGGTCGGTTGTTCTAATTGCAGCCTGATCAAGTATTCCTGTGTGTGTTTGCATACTCATTAAAGAATAGAGTGATTAATCTGGGGAAAACGGGGGTCGGGATCCTTACATGACCATAAAACAATCATTCTGACTACTGAAGCTGAGATGAATGAATGCAAATCCATCATAGGCAGGCTGTTTGTGTATGGAAATCCAGGAGGAAGCGTAATTACAGACTTTATAGCCAAAAAAAGCACTAAAGCATTAAGAGGTGGGATTACATCCTGAGACGTTCCAACAGCGGCCAATGTGGGTGCCAGCAGGCTAAATAAGACTTTAAGGGTCAAGAAGAGAAAGCCTGTCAGGGAAATAATAGGTATTTCTGTTTTTGCTGACAGTTGCACTGTGAAACAAAAAGTTTTAGAAACGAGAAGCACAAACAGGATTTTCTTTGAGCCATTGCGAAAGCTACTTTGTATTGGACATGATCAGTGTTGGGGAAAGTTACTTTTAAAAGTATTGCATTACAATATTGCGT
This sequence comes from Squalius cephalus, assembly GCF_949319135.1. Classification (NCBI taxonomy): domain Eukaryota; kingdom Metazoa; phylum Chordata; class Actinopteri; order Cypriniformes; family Leuciscidae; genus Squalius; species Squalius cephalus. The sequence continues at coordinate 27,188,236 of NC_137139.1, forward strand.
TACTCCCGTAAAAAGTAACTACTTGCATTACTTAATTACTTTTTATGGAAAGTAATGCATTACATTACTTTTGGGTAACTGGTACTTTTTGCCTTTTCATTTATGAGTACTGTAAATTCGGACATCCTTGGTCACATACTGTTTTTCGCCTACTGTATAGTAGGGAAGTATGCTATTTCGGATGCAGCCTCTTCGGTAATAAAAAATAAATGGTTTTACACTCTGTTACACAACTAATACACACAACTTCATTGTAGTGCTAAACAGCATCCTGTTTTTCTCAGGAAGTATATAAATATATTTAATTAAGCCTAAATTCAGTTGAACACACATTGCTATAATGATTATTTCCAAACTCGTAAGTAGGAACCTCCCATCATTATCAAATGCAAAAGTCTTTGAAACATCAGTCTAGTATCTTGTCGTCTCATTCACAGGCTTGGACTGTAGATGGTATTCAGCACCCTGGACAGCTCCTGTCCCGTATCACCTGATCAGATGCTGTGGGTAGAAGGTGAGATTAATGACTGCTCACTGACACACCAGACCATACTGTTTGATTGAATAACAGTACTGTTCATACTGACTGATGCATAAATGCTTGGTCTTTCTGTCTTAGTGTGTGTTCACACTTGAAATCAGGTTTTCTTGGTTCTTTTGGTCAGGACCAAAAAAGATAATGATCTGTTATTCCTGTTATCCAAGCATCCAAAACTGTGCTGTGTGCTGAGCTAAATGCACTAATATGTGTGGTATTTTTACCAGCTGAGAATTCACAGAAACTTGCTGCAAGAAGTCGGCAGTTCTGACGTCTGTACTGAACTGTATTGGGCAACATTGCTCCTGTGATGAGAAGAACCAGATATGCCTATACACTCTGTTTCTAGGCTTGCATCTTGTGACACCGCATCCTGTTTTTGGTTCGTTTGAAGGTCCATGGTGCGTTCATGTTTCACTTAAACCGCAGAAGAGTTCATTTTGAAGCTAGCTGAGACTGTCTGAAAAGGTGTGTCTCGGTCGGCTTGTTTGCTGCGCACCAAGGTACAGCGTTCATACTTATTCAAAGAAACCTGCCAAGTGTGAACACAAGCTTAAAACACAAAGTTAAAGGGGTAGTTTACCTAACAATGAAAATTCTGTCATCATTTACTCACCTTCATGTCGGACTGAACCTGTATGACTTTCCTCTGCAGAAGAAAAAAGATGTCTCCCAAATGTTTTCTTATTCAATGAATCTGAGAAGGATCTATGTTGTTTCAGACTCTATTGACTTACATTGTTGTTACATTATCTTCTCCATTGTATCACCTTTTTTGTTACAGAGAAGAAAGAAAGTTATACAAGTTTGGTACAACATGAGGGTGAATAAATGATGACTTTTTCAGAATTTTCATTTTGCTTAAACTAACCCTTTCAGTTTTTGCATTGCTTGTCAGCTCAAATGAGTGCAGAGTGATAAAATGAGCAGAAAAGTTTCATTTGATACAGCATTTATCATGATAGTTAGTCTTAGCTTTGGTTGCTATATAAATATATTTTCTTTGTGCTTTGTGCTTTTTCAACCATGAAAATCCAGCAGCAACATGATGAGTAGCTTTAAGCCTGTTCATTTCGAGAAAAAAAAGTAAATGTAAAATCAAAGCATAAACGCTTCAAACAGAAGTATTCTTTTTATATACACTCACCTAAAGGATTATTAGGAACACCTGTTCAATTTCTCATTAATGCAATTATCTAATCAACCAATCACATGGCAGTTGCTTCAATGCATTTAGGGGTGTGGTCCTGGTCAAGACAATCTCCTGAACTCCAAACTGAATGTCAGAATGGGAAAGAAAGGTGATTTAAGCAATTTTGAGCGTGGCATGGTTGTTGGTGCCAGACGGGCCGGTCTGAGTATTTCACAATCTGCTCAGTTACTGGGATTTTCACGCACAACCATTTCTAGGGTTTACAAAGAATGGTGTGAAAAGGGAAAAACATCCAGTATGCGGCAGTCCTGTGGGCGAAAATGCCTTGTTGATGCTAGAGGTCAGAGGAGAATGGGCCGACTGATTCAAGCTGATAGAAGAGCAACTTTGACTGAAATAACCACTCGTTACAACCGAGGTATGCAGCAAAGCATTTGTGAAGCCACAACACGCACAACCGTGAGGCGGATGGGCTACAACAGCAGAAGACCCCACCGGGTACCACTCATCTCCACAACAAATAGGAAAAATAGGCTACAATTTGCACGAGCTAACCAAAATTGGACAGTTGAAGAATGGAAAAATGTTGCCTGGTCTGATGAGTCTCGATTTCTGTTGAGACATTCAGATGGTAGAGTCAGAATTTGGCGTAAACAGAATGAGAACATGGATCCATCATGCCTTGTTACCACTGTGCAGGCTGGTGGTGGTGGTGTAATGGTGTGGGGGATGTTTTCTTGGCACACTTTAGGCCCCTTAGTGCCAATTGGGCATCGTTTAAATGCCACGGCCTACCTTAGCATTGTTTCTGACCACCATGTACCCATCCTCTGATGGCTACTTCCAGCAGGATAATGCACCATGTCACAAAGCTCGAATCATTTCAAATTGGTTTCTTGAACATGACAATGAGTTCACTGTACTAAAATGGCCCCCACAGTCACCAGATCTCAACCCAATAGAGCATCTTTGGGATGTGGTGGAATGGGAGCTTCGTGCCCTGGATGTGCATCCCACAAATCTCCATCAACTGCAAGATGCTATCCTATCAATATGGGCCAACATTTCTAAAGAATGCTTTCAGCACCTTGTTGAATCAATGCCACGTAGAATTAAGGCAGTTCTGAAGGCGAAAGGGGGTCAAACACAGTATTAGTATGGTGTTCCTAATAATCCTTTAGGTGAGTGTATAAAATACTGATTTATATAAAAATGTAATGTTATAAAAAAAATCTGACAGTTATTTGAACTAATCTAATAGGTTATAAAACCAAACCCTTATCACTACTAACATTATAAAGCTGCATTAAAGGGATAGTTCACTCAAAAATGAAAATTAGCCAATGATTTACTCACCCTGAAGCCATCCTAGGTGTATATGACATTCTTCTTTCAGACGAATACAATCGGAGTTATATTAAAAAAATGTCCTGGCTCGTCCAAGTTTGATAATGGGAGTGAATGGCTGTTTGTCTTTGGAAGTCCATCAAAGCGCATCTATTCATGATTAAAGTCCTCGACACGGCTCTGTGGGGGTTAATAAAGGTCTTCTGAAGATGCGTTCGTGTAAGAAAAATATCCGCTTGATGCACAACGTAATGACGAATGCGGTTGCCCAGCTCTGTTTGTTTGAACCACGAGAGGCGTCAATTGCCGTCATTGCGTTGTGCGTCAAGTTCAAGTGTTAGTCTTTTGGTGTAAATCGATTCGTACGGCCGTCTGCCGGCAGCTAGTTATTTTAGTCGATAAAGTTTTAAATATGGATATTTTCTTGCGTCTGAAAGAAGAATGCCATATACACTTAGGATGGCTTCAGGGTGAGTAAATCATGGGCTAATTTTCATTTTTGGGTGAACTATCCCTTTAAGACATGTTAATCCTTCCAAATTTTGGTGACAGCATTGCAAAAACTGCAAACCTATGAGAAAATTTTATTTGCTCATATATTACTTAATTTGACCTCCAGAGGTTAACCATTTACACTTTCACAGACCTTTTAAAAAAAAAAAAAAAAAAAAAAAAAAAAACATTTTCAGGCCTTATTTTGTACATCATTCATGAAAAAGTGGCCAATACCAACCAGGCATCTGACCTCTATACCTATTCTTACTTTTATCATGGTTGTTCACCTTAAATGAGTGTTAGCACACAATGCACAAATGAAAGGGTGAGGGTGAGGGCTTGAATATATAAACAGACTAGCATTATTCATGAAAGGGGGAAAAAATCATCAAATTAAAGCAGTTGTGTGTCATAACCTTTCAATTCAAGGCAAGTCACCTTTATTTATATAGCGCTTTATACAATACACATTGTTTTAAAGCAGCTTTACAGTGATAATTGATAACTGTATTGCTGTGCTGTGTAGGTACGATTTACCTTTTCTGTACTAAACTGAGTCATCCATTCTTCTTTTCAACTCTGCACTCCTTTGAACTTTCGTATTTCTCTAGATAGCAAATAATGACTCTCATACGCAGTCCCTGTATGAAACAGGTCCCTTTTAGCCACTGTAATGTAAGAGAGCAATCGTACTTGATCTGTTTTTCAACCGACAGTGCTTTGTTTAAGCTATAAGGTACATAAAGCTGTGCTACTGAAAATATGGTCTGTTTTATAATTATTTTTTGTTTTTTATAATAGCCAGAATCAGTCAGTTTCACTTGACAATGTGATCCACACTGTAATTTTTCCATATACCCTCCCTAAAGCATTAAAAACAAGTCATTTTCACTCTTTAAATATAAATCTGCCACCCCTCTTTTGCTCTTCAGGTGCGAATGGCTTCTGTCTTCAAACTCACTGCGTTTTAAAATCGATTCAGATATTTCAACAGGCTCCAGACGCGCCCGTCCCATCTTCATTTCCGCATCTGCGTGATGCATTTAGTCTGAGAGCACGCAAATCATTTTCATTCCCCACAAAAATCAGCGGGAGTCTTGCAGTTATTTAGCAAGATTACATGGTGTATGGATCTCGTTCAAAAACGTTTTATTTACTCGTTCGCTGTGGATGGATGAGCTCGACTGAGGGGAGATGAGCAAGAAAAATGGGGAGAATGTTACAACAGTACAAGCAAAGGATTTCTTTTTTTTTTCTTTTTTTTTTAGTTTTGCATATTTTGGTTGCTGGAATCAAAAGTGTAAAGGCTTCAATGCTTCATTGCATGCATTTTCATGCTAGAATATGTGGCATGAGCTGATTTCAAGTAATTTCAAGCCTTAATAAGTAAAGCCCCCCATGCATATGAATCCCAGCCGTATTTCACCCCAAAAATCAAAACAAAGACATTTTAAATAAGACAAAACATTCCCAATCCCCATTCTCTTTATGCAATCATTTGTTGTATTTTCTTTTTGCTGATTTAAATTTAAAAGTAGTTTTATTGCAGTATTTTTGTAAATCCTATTTTACAGGGGTGAATGAAGACATTTATGAGATAGACTTTAATGTATACTAAAATATTTTAATGTATTATATTTGTTTTAGTTTTTTTAGTTTTTATTGTATTAAATTATTATCAGATTATGGGCCCTATTTTAACGATTTAAGCGCATGGTTTAAAGCGCATGGCACAAGTGCACTTAGGGCGTGTCAGAATCCACTTTTGCTAGTTTAACGGCGGGAAATATGGTCGACGCATGGTCTAAAGGGGTTGTCCCTTATTCTCTTAATGAGTAATTGGTGTGTTTTGGGCGTATCATGCAGTAAACCAATCAGAGTCTCATCTCCCATTCCCTTTAAAAGCCAGTTGCATTCGCACCATGGCGGATTGCTATATACATGGCGGAACTTGCAAGCGGAAAGGCTTATCTAGCGAGGAAATGGATCAGCTCGTACGTGAGATTAAAGCATGCAAGCAGACTATCTACGGGACAAGCCGGATTTCACCATATCTTTATGTTCACATTAATTTTTTACATTGTAATCCTTTTACATTGTTATTTTTAATATTTGGCATGGTTCTGTGCTGCTGCGCGTCCCTGTGTGTGTAATAAGCAGAGATGTGCACCCGCCTATAGGAGCATATTACTAATGCGCCCTTTAAATAACAAAAAAAATTGACTTTAGACCAGGTTTCAGTTGGTCAGTGGCGCAGTCTATTTCAGTTGCCTCAAAATAGCAACACGCGCCAACAATGCGCCTGAACACGAGGTGTGTTTTCAGACCAGCACGCCCATGGGCGCACAAATGGGGGCGCAAATGCATTTGCTATTTAATGATAACTGCGTCAGGCTGAAACTAGAAAAAAACTCTTGCGTCGCACCTGGCGCTGCATTGCACCGGGTGTATGATAGGGCCCTATATATTATTGTCCAAGGTGTCCTCTTCAGGATACACTAGAATCAGTGATGCATGGTATTACACAAATATTAATAATAATCATATGCTGGGTGTTTAGGCCAGTCCATAGTAGACTTGTATCAGTATCACATGCTAAAGCATTCACTCCCTATGTGCATGGTAATCTGTAATGTTTAAAAGTGTGTTCAAGAGGCGAGGGAGGAACAGGGCTGGGATCATAATTGGTGAGAAACTGAAAATGTCAGTTCCGCTAGCTTAGAAATCTCAGTCTACCGTTTACAAGCTGAGCTTTTTAATTCCCTCTGGCCAGAATGCCAATTTTCTGCTATAGTAGTGCTATGTCCCAGGAATTGCTTATGTTAATAAAGCCGGTGAAATAACCGCACAATTAAGCAATTTTAGTGCTTAAATTTTAATTTGAAAATGCTGCCATTTCTCTGCTTAGTCATCTGTGGCATGTAACAAAAATAATACAGACATGCACATTTTTCATGTCTCATCTCTTTTCCTCATATATACAGGTGAAGGGTAGATTTGTGTTTTGATTGCACAGATTTCAAAACTCAGGCTGCTCTTGCTTGATTTTAGTGTTGTCGACGGCCTTCAATGCAAATACTAACTTTAATAAAAAAAAAAAACATTCTTAATTGATTTTCATTTCTTTCTGTGCCTTAAAGTACCAACAATTCTTTCATTATTTATGCTGTTATTTCCAACACTATTATTTTCCCAGAGGAACACAAAATGCATGAACTAGTATAGCTTTTGGTGACAACGACAGCATATGATCCGCTTGTATGATGCTTTTTTTGGAGCTTCATAGATGTGGTCACTATTGAAGTTTGTTCCCAGTGAATCTTTTGAATTCATTCATTGATTTGTCCCGTGACTCTTTCTGCAGGTTACATGGTTATGTCAGTAGGTGGCGACAACCGAGTGTTTTGTTGTGTGTTATGAGCGAATCATTGTATCATTCACTCTACAGGTTTTTTTCAAAATCGAGTCTTATTATCCTTCGTTTTGTGTAGTCATCAATCATTTTACATATTTGTAATTCTTATACAAATGATGCCTCATCGTTATCTCGTTTACTCATGCAATGTATAGAAAAAAAGAGAAGAACTTCATTGAGCACAGAAATATAGGCACTGAAGGGAACAAGAATGATTCATTCACTTAAATGATTGTTATCGTTGTATGAAACAGAGTGGAAATGTATTCCACGATGAGAAAATGTACAGATTTGGAATAATATAAGAGTATAAGAAATATAATATAAGCAAAGACTTGATTAGCATTTGAAGACAAACAAAAAACACATGCAGATCCAAAAGAAAATACTGTTGATGTTATGTCCAATGAATGAAGGGCACAAATAATCAGTTCTATCCATAGATGCACTTTGGTTATTTAGGTGGATTTTCAAGCTTCTTTGGCTTGTTAAAGTCGGTGTGTTCTCAGTGCGAGCGCAGCAACAAAACAGTAATTATCATTTGAAAAAGAGTCAGCCCAAAGCAAATCCCTGTCAAAAGCTTTGTGCAGTACCTGGGACTGGAGCTGCAGATCAAAGGCGTTTGATAGACTTCTGCTCTGTCATCATGGAACTTTCTTAATCTTCTTATGATAATTCACGGAAGGGGGAAAAGAGGAATTTCAAATGGCCTTAGCACATTCAGTCAGGGTTTGTTTTATTATAGAATAAGGATGTAAATAAATAATGTAATGCAACGTCGCTCAAACAGAAAAGCTCTCGAGAACCACACAAGGTCCCTTCACTTTCTGTAGGCCTATCAGCCGCTGACTGTAATCCTCCGTAACCACCTTGGCGTAGGAGCGATTTAGAAAATCTTTGACCTGCTCTGATGTGCCATGCATGTGTTCAATTATACACCGCCCTGCAATTTTTCATGTTGAAGTCTTCTCTTCGGTTTGACATCCACCATTTTGCAGTTCTCTGTAGACGTCTGACCAATTCAGATACAGCTGCAAAGAACCGTGTTTGACTGAAAAGTGTGGTAATTTGCAAATGAAAAGATGGTGAGTAAGGGCACTCTGGGCATCTCTCCTTATAAGATGAGAGGTGATTTGGGAATTAAAAACCTCAATGATTTCCAAAGTATGCAAGTGTGTGTTTATCCTCCATCAAATGATGATCTGACAAACCAATCACGATAAGAGGAGCGACGCTCAAGTTTGAATGACACGAAACACTCGACATCTTCGCTCAGCATGGGGCAATTTGGTCCTTTCTGCGCTTCTCAGGCTTGCTTACAACATCAGAATATTGATCAGCTTTGCGAAAGGCACGTTTATTAGACTCTGGCATTTTTAAACTTACGTTTGAAGTTGTGCTTTAGTTCTGTGTACATTTTAGGCTACTGCTGCAATGTGAAAAACAAGAGTGTTTGGTCTTTGCATCCATATGGTTTTAATACAGTTTGTCAGAACAGTTAACCTCTCCCTGAAGGAAATAATCAACGAGTTGAAGCTTTGGCATATGATTAAGACTCTTCAGTCTTGATGCATGATGCACTACTGCCCTCTAATGGACCATTTAGTTACAACATCTATGTTAAACGGATGTGTGTTGCATGTATTGGCTGAAGAAGTCTTTAGAAATATGCTGTTTTGTAACTGTAATTAAAGCCAGTGGACTTTTCTCAGTAGCTCAACATCAGACTATCTTGTGGAACTGATCTGGCCAATGGGATCTCAAATCTGTTATAGATAGATAGATGATGGAATCAAAGGGAAGTAATACAACCCAAAATAACAAGTAAAAATGTCACTCTCTAAATGCAATATTGATTATCAAATAATTATTTTGAACTCTAAACTTGGTCTATAGGCTGGAGTTTAGTTTTGTGATTCATAAAGTCTGTTTCCCTTAATTCTTTGCTGATGTGGTGGGTGCTGATGGTCAAAGCAAATATTACTCATTACATTATGATCAAGATGTCCAGAGTAACTCCTCAAGCTATGATGTTCCCTATTGAGTTCATACAAGATCAAGACTATATCTTCATATAGGTCAAGGTCTTCTTGATGGGAAGTTAAAGCTTGTCAGTCCGGTCGTGCTTTTTACATCACAAGCCTGTGATCGACCCGATCCTTCAACCTTACAGTCTCTCAGTCTTTATCTCTGGCTCTCTGGGCGTAACTATTTGCTTCTGATACCCGAATTCACTCACAAGACTCTTCAGGTGTGACTAGCGGCCAGCTGTGTGTGACAGTCCTGCTGATTAGTGTGACTACAGTAATCTCTCTGTGAAAAATCCCATAGACTTACACTGAAAAACTTACGTCAGCTGTATCTATAGAGACTAGATTATCATAGAGACTTGGGTTTAACTAGGTCAGTAAGCAACTACATCATAACACCAATAGTAACATCAACTTGATAAAGAAAAACCCTGCATAACCACAGAGCAACATGTGTGTGTGTGTGTGTGTGTGTGTGTGTGTGTGTGTGTGTGTGTGTGTGTGTGTGTGTGTGTGTGTTCACTACTCATACTCCTAATGTGTGTGCACTAACTATCATACTTACCATAGCCTTCACATGTCACTTTCACTTTTCAAAAATGGCACTGTAAACGGCACTGTAAAATGGCACTGTAAACATTAGAATAGAATAGCACAGAAAATGACTTGCACGTATTTGTAAGATGTGTGCTCTTGGCTAAAAGAATAGTTGTTGCTGGAAACAACAAAATCAAATATATATGTGTGTGCATCAAATGTTCCACAGAGGAAAGAAAATCACATGTGTTTGGGACGACATGGCGGTGAGTAAATGATCATAGCTTTTTATTTTTTGGGGAGAAATATCTCAAATAAATAAAGTTGACTTTGATCTGTATTATTCCTTGCCAAAGTGCTTTTCTTTTTTCTATCAGCCTAAATACTTTAACACTTCTGTACAGAATTGCAGAATTGATACAATAATCCATGCAGGTTTTCTTCTGTCGGGCTGAGTTTCAGAAGAGAGGCTGTGCCGTATGTGAGAGACGCCCAGCAGAGAACAGAAGAACAGCTAGAAGCACCTCTGAAAGAGTCACACTTTCATGTTCTGTTTGAGAGACTTTAAAAGGACATTCCTGACAAACATTTGCTATTTTTATATTGCTGTAGGATTAGGTAAGTTTTCAGATAAGGGTAGAAATTGTAATACATTAACACTTGCCAGTTTGAAGTTCAATTTACTATTGGTGTTTAATTATTATTATTATTATTATTATTATTATTTTAAAACTTATGTCAGCATTATGAGGCCTATAGTAGATCCCTAATATTTGCTTTATACCTCTTCTCTGCTTAGACTATAGACTAGGTACATTAGTGAGTGACATTGATCATAAAAAATTGTACAGACGGTCAGATGTTCTTGCATGCTTTCTTGCATGTTCTTGCATGCAAAAGACATAACAAATCAAAACTTTTCACTCAAATTGTTGTGCTGATCATGTGATTTGTATCATAAAATAATGTTTTGGAACAAAGCAAGTTAGGAAGCGTTCTCTCTATAGTTTCAGACTTGACTCCACTAATGAGACAGTCTGTTAACCCAGCTGTGATTGAACAGACCTCACTGCATGGTCTGGTTTGAGGATGTTTCATGTGTCTTTGGGATGACCTGCTGTTTTTGGTCCTATCAGAGTTCTTACATCTCTTCGGTATCCCTATGGCAGCAGAGGACAGAGGAGAAGATCAAGACGCCTTTGATGTGTTGCCCACTGTAGGCAATACAGGGATATGGAATATGATATCTAAAAAATGTAACATCTTGATTAAAAAGTAACATCTGGTTGAAATTCACATCAAGGAGTGGTATGTTTTCATGAACTCGTTTTGATGTGAAATATAATAAATAAATTCTTCATGGAATTATTATTTTCTTTGCTTTATTTGGCACTTGTGTGTGTGTGTGTTCCATTTTAGTTTGAGTAAAAAATAAGTTATTCATTCGGGAGTCTAAAAAGAATCGTCTCAAAAGAGTTATTTGTTCGGGAGTCTGACTAGCCTTGGCCTATATTGACTATCCTGTAATGTTTTTGATCTACTTAAAAGAACTGTCATAAGAATCATTCGTTCAGGAGCTGGACTATTGGATGCGTTCATTGCGCTATATGTGTTTTTGAAAAGAACCGACTCAAAAGAGTTATTCATTCAGAAATCAGACTAGGCCTACTCTGGCTGCGCTGTTTGTTTTTGATCCACTAAAAAGAACAAAATCAAAAGAGGGATTTGATCGGGAGTCAGACTTCACTGGTCGCTCTGTATTATGATTCACTAAAAAGAACTGTGTCATTAATTCGTTCGGGAGCTGAACTGTTGGATGCGTTCATTGAGTTGTGTTTTTGAGTCACTCAAAAAAGAACCATCTCAAAAGAGTGATTAAATCGGGAGTCAGACTACACTAGTCGCGCTGTGTGTTTTTGATCCACTTCACAGAAACGCCTCAGAAGAGTGATTCATCCAGGAGTCAGACTATTGGCCTACTGGTTGCGCTGTATGTTTTTTATCCACTAAAAAGAACCAGCTCAAGCTTGCTTCATACTCGCCGCGTGGAAGGCCAAAAGGTTCAAAAACACTTTTATTTTAACACATTAACAATACGTAAAATATGCATATTTCACACGTATTTAATACATCCTTATCACTGGGGGTTTATTCAGAGATAACAACCGGCTGGATGTACAGTGGGGAGAACAAGTATTTGATACACTGCCGATTTTGCAGGTTTTCCCACGTACAAAGCATGTAGAAGTCTGTAATTTTTATCATAGGTACTCTTCCACTGTGAGTGACGGAATCTAAAACAAAAATCCAGAAAATCACACTGTATGATTTTTAAGTAATTAATTTGCATTTTATTGCATGACATAAGTATTTGATACATCAGAAAAGCAGAACTTAATATTTGGTACAGAAACCTTTGTTTGCAATTACAGAGATCATACGTTTCCTGTAGTTCTTGACCAGGTTTGCACACACTGCAGGGATTTTGGCCCACTCCTCCATACAGACCTTCTCCAGATCCTTCAGGTTTCTGGGCTGTCGCTGGGCAATATGGACTTTCAGCTCCCTCCAAAGATTTTCTATTGGGTTCAGGTCTGGAGACTGGCTAGGCCACTCCAGGACCTTGAGATGCTTCTTACGGAGCCACTCCTTAGTTGCCCTGGCTGTGTGTTTCGGGTCGTTGTTGTGCTGGAAGACCCAGCCACGACCCATCTTCAATGCTCTTACTGAGGGAAGGAGGTTGTTGGCCAAGATCTTGCGATACATGGCCCCATCCATCCTCCCCTCAATACGGTGCAGTCGGCCTGTCCCCTTTGCAGAAAAGCATCCCCAAAGAATGATGTTTCCACCTCCATGCTTCACGGTTGGGATGGTGTTCTTGGGGTTGTACTCATCCTTCTTCTTCCTCCAAACACGGCGAGTGGAGTTTAGACCAAAAAGCTCTATTTTTGTCTCATCAGACCACATGACCTTCTCCCATTCCTTCTCTGGATCATCCAGATGGTCATTGGCAAACTTCAGACGGGCCTGGACATGCGCTGGCTTGAGCAGGGGGACCTTGTATGCGCTGCAGGATTTTAATCCATGACGGCGTAGTGTGTTACTAATGGTTTTCTTTGAGACTGTGGTGCCAGCTCTCTTCAGGTCATTGACCAGGTCCTGCTGTGTAGTTCTGGGCTGATCCCTCACCTTCCTCATGATCATTGATGCCCCACGAGGTGAGATCTTGCATGGTGCCCCAGACCGAGGGAGATTGACCGTCATCTTGAACTTCGTCCATTTTCTAATAATTGCGCCAACAGTTGTTGCCTTCTCACCAAGCTGCTTGCCTATTGTCCTGTAGCCCATCCCAGCCTTGTGCAGGTCTACAATTTTATACCTGATGTCCTTACACAGCTCTCTGGTCTTGACCATTGTGGAGACGTTGGAGTCTGTTTGATTGAGTGTGAGGACAGGTGTCTTTTATACAGGTAACGAGTTCAAACAGGTGCAGTTAATACAGGTAATGAGTGGAGAACAGGAGGGCTTCTTAAAGAAAAACTAACAGGTCTGTGAGAGCCGGAATTCTTACTGGTTGGTAGGTGATCAAATACTTATGGCATGCAATAAAATGCTAATTAATTACTTAAAAATCATACAATGTGATTTTCTGGATTTTTGTTTTAGATTCCGTCACTCACAGTGGAAGAGTACCTATGATAAAAATTACAGACTTCATGCTTTGTAAGTGGGAAAACCTGCAAAATCGGCAGTGTATCAAATACTTGTTCTCCCCACTGTACATTATCTCTTACTTAACCCGTTAAAATTTTCCCCATTTCGGTGGTGTGCATAGCATTTTTTGTAACTTTGCGCGCGGCTCCGCTTCCGAAGATGCACGACTTCGAGCCAATTCTGGCCGAGCAGGTATGTGTGTACAGTTTGTGCTTGTCCAAATTAATTGCTTACATTTACAAAACGAGCCTACAATAGCAGAAATTAGACTTTTATTGAAAAAAAAGAAGGATTTGTTCAGGAGTGGTTGTGCTGTATGTTTTCAGGAAACTAAGTTAACAGCCCGCATCTATGGAAGAATGCACATGAACCATTAACGCAACAAAACGTCATGCGTTTTCAATGTTTTTAATGGTTCCATTGATTGTTCCATCAGAAAACCAGTGTCCGGCCGAGGGCTCTGTGTAAAAACACGCACAACCGAGTAATTTCTTTGCTGTAATATTTCTGAAGAGCTCTTCAATGAGGTATGCCAATTTTATACACTTCGGATGTTCAATCTAAATATAACAGTGATCTCAATGTTTAATAAAAAAAAGTAGAAAATGTCTTGAATTCTCTCATTTCATCACAATAATTGAGTTCCTCCTCTAATACCTCTGGTCAAACTGTAGACTAGACTAGAGCATGTTTGTAGTGCCCCCTGCTGGCTGAGATGGTGTAGTGCAGAACTCCACTGACAGCTTGGCCTGCACTTATTTTCTTTCCCTCTCCTCTCCTGGTCGAGCCCTCATATTTACAGCTCACTCTAACAGGTTAGACCTTATGACCGTAGAATGTTGAAGTTTATCCGGTGCTAAACTGTAGAACATTTATAGAGTCAACATGAATTCAAAATGATCACACAAATGATTGATCCTAGTTGTGACATTTATTCCAGATGTACGAGATTATAGATACTATCAACCGTTGAACATGAACCTTATAAAAAGTTTGACTATTTTGGACATTTCAATGTGTGTGTACAAATCCCTGAGCCGCACATAAAAAAAAAAAAAAAATCAAAGATGAGGAGAGGATATAATACCTTTTGAAAACCTTATATCATTATTGATTGCTTTTAAGAACCGCAGTCCAGTTCTGATGATCAGAAAATCTCTCATATATCATCTCTCACCTATCAGTCTCTGCTCAGCCTGGTGTCTTCTCTTCCTCTGAACTATCTGACACCTCGCATCTCTTCACACCTGACCAGTCTGTCACCTTCTCTCATAGGAGGAGACGGTGTCCTAATGCATCTGAGTAATGGGATGCATATAAAGTATGAGGAATTTTAAAGAGTGGAAGAAATGTTTTAGCTTCTCAATCAAGAACAATGTTTAAAGCAGGACCAGTGAGGCTGAGAGAACACTGAGGTTTGTTTTCACAGTCCAGTGCCACTGTGATTAACAGAACTTAATTAAAGTTCACTTCAGTGTTGGAATTGTGTCAGAGCTCTTGGGTGTCCTCTCGCAAAGTGGACCTGGGCTTGAAAAAAAATGCAAACGTAAAATCAAATGAAGTTTGCTTATATGTAGCGTATCAAATAAGAAACATATACGGTCTTTTCAACATTGACCATCATAATAAATGTTTCTTGAGCAGCAAATCTGCATATTAGAATGATTTCTGAGTGATCATGTGACACTGAAGACTAGAGTAATGATGCTGAAAATTCAGCTTTGCATCACAGGAATAAATTACATTTTAAAATATATTGAAATAGAAATCAGTTATTTTAAATTGAGTTATATTTCACAATAGTGCTATTTTTTCCAAATAAAAGACAACTTTCTTTCAAACACATGAGAAATCTTTAAGACCCAAAACCTTTGAACGGTAGTGTGCAACTTAAAACACACAATCTTTCTCAACTTATATTAAATATTAAAATCCTCAAAAAAAAAAAAAAAATGTTGACATGAGGTAGGAATATAGGATTCACTGGACTGAAAATTAGTAGAGTATGAACATGAGAGAAAGTCAACTACTATCCGTTTTATAATATGTATTTAACCTTTATAAGATGAGAAAATTCTGAGGGAAGGAACTGCAGTTTGCTTCACAGATTACACATATTTTACGTAAATTCCATTTCCATTTAAATTTTTAGTTGAAGAATAGCATGGAAATATGTGATATTTTACACCATCTTCCTCTGAGATTACAGAACACTCTTAGAAGAAAAGGCGCTTCATATATAAAATATTTTAGGGGCTCCCATCATGGAATCATTTAATTAATTAATTTAGTTTTAATTCATTTTTAAGTTAAATTAAATGTTATGAATTAAGCAGCTCATAAACATACTATATTACTAGAAAAAAATTCAATAACCTGTTAAAAATGAAAGTATCATGCAAATATTTATCCTTATGCCTTTTTGGCATAAAGTGATCTTTAAAACTGAGTCAAAAACCTTAAGTTCTTAAGTTCAAAACTTGAGCTCAAGTTCAAGTTCTTGAGTCAAAAACCTTAAGTTCTATAGAGCATCATTTAGCTTTTTTCTAAGAGTGTACATCCCCAAACAGCTCTTTAACTTACCGTCTGACCTATCTCCATATCCGTCAGTTCAAAGCATGTATTTTTAGAGTGAAAATAATATTGGTTATTATTATACATTATTGTCCTTGAGTTTGTAAGATAAATTACTTTATCAGATGATAATATTACAAATTCGTACCAATTGGTCATGAGATAGCGTTGGAATATTATGTTAAAAATGGCTCTGTTATCTCAGAAAAATGAACTGTGAAGTCACTGACCCATCTTGCTGCTTTTACTTAACGGACCAAAAAAGAGATATGACAGACTTTCATAACTTTTGGACAGAGGTCAGCAGAGGTCTGGAGGTCATGAAATGGCTCCGGTTTCATTGCCCTTATGAAGCGATGCACTTCCTGAATAATAAGGGTTTAGATCAAGGTCTTTTTGAGAGCAGCTCTGGCTGATCTCAGTGGAGAATCGTTCATGCTGCCTCACAGAGACCGCGAGACGACTGCCAAAACAAGCACGACAAAGGCCAGAGAAAACAGAACATTAAAGAGCTATATTTCTAAATGGAAAAGGGTGTTTGGATTGATTATTTGCTCTGTGATATCTTCAAAGATGTAACTTTTTTAAACATCCTAAAAATGTAAACATTTCAATTGATTATTTGTTTCATTGATGTGTTTAGCTTTAAAACTGCCCAAAGTCATTTTTGTTTGTTTTAAAGAGACTTTTTGAGGATGTACTGTAATTTGAGTGGATGGTGGTGTTACACATTTCCATATTATTCTTTATAAATATTATAATAGTAGCAAGTAAAATAATTACAATGAATTACAATGCCTCATTCATTCATTTATTCAATGAGTTTCAGTGACAGATTGAAAAATGGTGAAGGTTTTGGCATTTGCCACACACACACACACACACACACACACACAGTTTTAGAGTAAACATGTTTTGGAAAATATATATTTCATGTAAAAATGTTTTATTTTTCATAACAATAAATATAAAATAAAAACTTATTTCAAGTTCACTTTTTCAACTTTGTTTTACTTCAGCAATAATCTATTTTGCAATTTAAGTTGGAAGTTTTATTTTCAGGTCTACACTCAAAAAGTGAATAACTGGATGATAACTAATTTTGTAACATAAAATCCCTTATAAATACAAGATATTAAATAAAATACAGTATCAAACTAAAATATAGTACAATAATTTCATTGAAATAATATATATATATTTTTTTTTAAATCTGTAATTTTTGACCGACACATGAAGAGTACCAGAGGGTTAAACAGGTCAGCTATTCAGATGGACATTGACTTATACATCAGTGTGTGTGCTACATGCAACATGTGCATCTAATGTTGTTTGCTTGCACAGAGGTGTACTGAATGCACTTGAACACATTTAGATAGTTCACGGTCAAGATGATACATTAATGTTGGTTAGATACAGGGGGGGAAACAGTCATCCCATAGGTGGGTTTAATGGTATATAAATCATGTTTGTCCTCCCTTTATCACCCCAAGCAGATCCTTAGACATCAATCAGTGCCTGAAAGCGAGAAACAACCAGGTGTGTGTGTGTGTGTGTTAAAGTTCACATGATTCAGTAACTGCTTTTTAACACTTCATAAGGGTGTTTGAAGTGAAATATGTTTGATATGTAGCCTGGCGGTATCTTTCCTGTCAGAAAGGTCAGTACTGTGGGATTGAGTGATCCACTGCTGTAGCCTCTGTTGCCCTGAATTTATGCTCCAAATATGGTGATGTTTTTATGGGTAGGCTTTTTCTCACTTAGATTTACATTTAATCAGTTATGTATATTTATGCAACTGGCATAAACTTGGTCAAGGTATTTATCTGACAAAATTATTTGTCAAAAAGGCAAAATACAGCTCAAGTTTTACTTCCTATGCGGAAAAAAAAAATGTAAAGAAAACCAAAATTAATAATTTTTCGTTTTCTGTTTATGCATGTGTTCATAATTTCGTTGTATGACAGCCTGGCCCAAAATTGGTTATGGTAATGAGTTTATGAATATTAATGAGAACTGGATTTCCCATACTCCTCTTTTAACGCCAGTATAGGTCAAAAATGGAGGAAGAACATCCAGTCAGAGAAACGCCTCCTTATTTATTTATTTATTCATTTGTTTGTTTTTGTTTTGTTAGTTTCCACAAATCCCTTCACTCGATTGGGATGTTCTCTTTTATTCTGGACGGCAAGGGCAGCGACTGTAACATAGAGTGTATTTTGCAGTATTAAACACGTATTTATACCGATTTCATCAGGCTCCGAAAATTCTTCAAAATGAACACAAAGTATGGCCTTCTCAGCTGCCATAGTTGCAACTCTTGCGTCATCAGAACAGGGTGTTTAACGCACCACCGTTTCCGTTTAAAATACGCAGCCCGCAGCCCAGGTCAGATCATTTGTGTTCTCTAGGAGACAATCTCTAGGTATGGTGAAGGCTATGTGATGATGTGGGGCTATTTTAATTCCAAAGGCCAAGGGAACTTTATCAGGATGCATAGTATCCTAAAAAAAAATTTTTTTTAAATACTTAAAAATAAAAATCTGCCTGCCTCTATGGGAATTTAACATAGGGGTGTCCAAACTTATGCACCCTGTATTTTAAGGAAGAACATTTATTTATTTACGATACATTATTCATTCACAAAGAAAATTGGTGTCCTTAAAGGTTGGATTTTTCCAAATTTTTTAAATTAAGGCATTAAGTTCAGTTTCCAAAAGATGATTTTTTATTCCTCTTTTTAGTCAACTTTAGTATGGGTGTTTAAACTTATGCATAGCACTGTATATATATATATATTATTTATGATATTGTACATGGATGGGTCACCATGTTGAACTGAATTTTGCTGAATTAATCAAAGACTAATTGTCATTTTGGCAGCAAAATGACAGGGGCGGCAACTTACGGCAACTTACTACACCATTCCTCAGCTCGCTCCTCGATATACCCGCACTTCTGAGGGACATTTTCCATTATTATTATTCCTCACAGCGCTGTGAGACGGTGTAAACAAGTAGGCTACAATGATCTGATTCAACTTGTTTTCTCGAGCTGATATGGGGGCATTCACAGTTTGCACGGATTGCCTCCGACATTTGCGTTTGAATAGCGCGCGCTCTCCGAGGGCGGAGTCACATTACAAGTAATTAGATGAGATGAGAACGACTGACATCTCGCTCTTTTCTTACAGATTACATGAACTGAGAATATTTGTTTTTTTATATAAATTACTTCATTTAAAAGAAGAGAATTCAAGCTTCATGCCTGTGTGTCTGTATGTCTGTTTGACTGAGTATTCGCGGAGTTATGGTTCATTTTCGGACGCGTTTCAGAATGGACTACACGGACAGAGAGAAGGCAGAACTCGCTTCGTGTTTATTTTTCTTTATTTGGCAAAAAACACAACACTTTGTTTTTATTGTGAGTATACACAAAAATAATACACATTTAACAGAATCGATTGATGTATGAAACTCCTATGGAAAATCAAAGTCAACAGAGTATTTATGAGTTTCTTTTACACTGATAAAAAAAAAGCGAGCTGGTATCGCCGGCGATACCGTCGACCTCAGGGGGTTAACTTTATCTTTCACATCTACTGCAGTCAGATTCACCGCGTGTTCACTCTGAAGGAATCACTCACATGGCTGTGCACTTGTAATGACACATCAAGGATGTTAAGAGGCTAAAAGCAGGTTTAAAACTTGCCCCATCGAAGTCAACAGGGTGCAAATTTTAAAAAGAGGATAACACGGTGTAGGCAACACCGATTTTTGTCGTTGTTCTCTGTACTGACAGCACTCCAAATTTACAAAAAAATGAGCTCAATGTTCAAATTGACCGGAGTTCTCCTTTAACTCACTGTCCATCTCTATATCCAGCAGTTTTGAGCATTTTTTAAATTTATTTTTTTGAGTGAAATCCGTTTTGGCCAGTATACATTATTGTCCATAAATTTGGTAAGATAAATGACTTTATAATATGAAAATATAAGTCTTACTGTAAATATAACATATAGAATATTTTCGCATATATATAAATAGGGAACAGCATTTCCTGGGTCATTTTGACTATGAATCAACATGAACCAGACATCAGACCAGTCGTTATTGGACTTTAACTCTGATCGGGATCAACATGACTTTTTCCAATAGGGCTTATTATTAAAGCTCTTCACATGGGGAAATTGTTTAAAGTCGGATTTTACATTGTTAATATTTAAATCTTGGTTGAATACAGGATATCGTTAGCAACCTGTAAAACCGGCATTTCTGCATTCACTGTAAATAAACAGGACTGCTTTTCTATGTGCTGAACAGAAGGTGAAGCTGGACAACAGTGATACCTTATCATAGATACAGGTTTGTGCTGACTGTACGGTTTTCAGTAATGGAAGCCGTGCTTAGGCTGTGCTTGGCCAATTCACCACAACCTTAAGAAAACTTTCATTTACAAGTATATGGCTTATATCAATAATGATTATTAAATGCCATTGCAAATAAACATAGCTGATGTAAATGCATCAACAGGTTTGAAATACAACACTCAGTTTTGTGTCTGTTTATCAATGGAGTTCTTGAAGTTTGAAGACCCTATAGGGTCTGTTGCATAAACTGCTTGTCTTAAAAGTTATTAGAGATAAGAGAATCAGTCAGAATGTTCCTGTAATTTCCACCAGATGTCACTAAACATACATTATTTGTACAAAAATCACCTTTGACACATAATGTATAGTATTTTAGAACTAGACACATTTATAAAAGTGCCTGATTATCACATCGAAAGTTCTTAGATTTTAAAATGGAAAAAAAGAAGATAGATTAGACGTTTCTTCTTTAAAGTCATAAAAGTGAAATATAAAGTGAATTTACATACTTTTTAAGTCTGAAAAGTCTTAGTTTGCTTTTTTTTTTTTTTTTTCGTTAAGCAACGTTACAAAACGCTCGAGTTTTACACACTTCAGAGGGGTTCCAGTCGTTGCGTCACATCCAGGGGCCCCTGGGCACTCAGCTAGATGCTGGTGGGCGTGACGTCATGCCCGAAAGTTTGATACAATGCCCTCCATGTTTAGGGGAAGTTGTTGAATTCAACTGACAACAGCAACATGTGACGTACAGAAGACATGTAGATGTTCAATGGAATGTACGCGTAGTTGACGGGACCGCGTGGGAAGCGATGAAACAGAGTTGGACCTGTAAAGTTTTTTAGGTGAATCAATGGTTCGTGTAACACCCAACTATAAAGCGGTTTGTTCTCCGGTAGACAAGCGGGCTGCTTCGGATGAAACGTGTATCAGAATTAGTTTTCACGGAGTTGTATTTGGACTGCAAATATGTTGTTTCACTCCAAAATGAGGAACCCGCTGGACAGACGCTTTTAGAATTGTTCTTCAGCCCTTCGCGGACCTCTGTCGCCGGGCGAGAGTCGGGCATCGTCCTTTAGAGGAGTCTCAGAATGATAAAGCCCAAAGTGGGTCGGGTGTTTCTGGCGACATGCGTCGGGTCGTTTTTCATTCTCATATTATACTTCCAGAACATCTCAAGATCAGGTGAGTTGCCTATTACTGAAGTAGCGAAGTCTAATTCATAATGGATTTGTTCATTTGAGTCGGATCTTTTAAATGAGCCGGTTCACAAAACCGGTCTGAACAATTTGTTCGCAAATCAGACTAAATCGGTCCGAGCGTTTCTCCGAATATTTGAACCAAGAACCCGTCTCATTCTGACATTTAGGATTCGTATGATCCGGTGTCAATGGTTTGACTCATTAAATCGTATGTCAGTTACTTTTATCAACACCAGATTTGGTTTTGAATTTTATTTAAACATGCTGAAGCGCTTTTCAATTGTTCACTGTAAATGTTATATAGGCTATAGTAGCTAATTTAGGTTCTATCTTGGATGCAGTCAACAAATGAACTGGATTTTCTCATTTAGAGAAAATCTTAAATAATCATTCAGTATATGATGCCTATAATATAGTAATAAGCTATGCAACATCCAATTTCATTAGCAGTTTATCAATGTGTCTGTGTCATTGGGGCGTAAGCAGATCCTACAGAAATGTACAAATGAGATCATACAAATTGATGTCTACTTAAATTTAGTTTGAGATTGAGTAAGGACCATCATATTCAACTGCTACAATATAGTAAACATTTTAATTGGTGTACAGCTAATTCTGTCAATCAATCTCCCCCCCCCCCCCCCCCCAAAAAAAAGGAAGTTAGATGCTTGTTTCAACTTGTTTCACCAGCCAAATGAAGGTTACAAATCAGACTTCTTGTAACATGTCACGACCACATCCAAAATTAATTCGTTCAGTGATGACATGCACAGTTTTTTTTTTAACAATAACTGTGGGCAATAATGTTTCAAGTGTATTTTGACCCATAGCTCCTCCCTGGTCTGGACATCCTACATATCTGGGGTCAGTGCCATCAAGGAAGGTTGTTATTTTACTTTGGTCTGATCAGGGTTATTAAGTGTTTACATAACTACATAAGGGGTGTGTTGGTTAAAGATTTAAGTTGGTTGTTGAATGATTGCTAGTTTGAACCCCAAAAGGGCCAATCCATGAAAAAACTAAGTTAAAGGTTTACTGAAGTGCCTTGAAACGCGCAGCGTTATTCAGTGTGTTAACGTCATTTCCACTGAAACAGGAAGGCAGGGGGGACATATCAAACAGCTCCTCCCCTTTTTTAAAATAGCTAATAGCGTTTCATTTATATCACAGCTCAGCCAGAGCCATTGAGCTCTGTAAAGCTGCAGTTTCCTAACCGTTTCTCCTCATAATCTCCTTCATATCGCTTTAAAATATAGCATTCGGTGGACAATTCAATGAGTCTGATTAGTTTTCTGGTCTTCGCCGACTCTTGCATATAATCCGCTCTTTGCCATTGTGTCTCTGAACCGGAGCAGACTGACTGAGTGACACTAACATGAAACCAGACTTCATTTGCCGCTATAAATAGCGTCTATTTATAATATAGGGGGCATTTGATTGGACAGAAAATCTGATGAAAAGCGTGATGTCATCACAATCATTGATTCATATTGGCGGAAGTGAGGGTTTTGAAAACTTATGTCTTCTAAATGCAATTTTGTCATTGTTTTGAAGCACACTTACTTATAGATAATAGTGAGGCCAACAAATTCATACTAAAAGCCAAAAAAAATTCAATTTTGATTTCATGGGGAATTTAAGCCTCTTTGTTTTAGTGTCCCAGCTGCTTACAGTTATGTAGTAGTTAGTTGAATTTAGCACAGTATCCCTGCTCTCCCAATATTTCTTCACAGTCCACCGGTTGAAAACCACTCTTCAAACCACTTTTAAAAGACTTAAAGGGAACCAGGGAGATCTTAAGCAATGACTGTCTGATTGAAATAACGATTTAGTGCATTGTCATCACTTCCATTTGACAAGCTTAGGTAGATACATTTAGATAACATAGACATGCATGCCACATAATGGCAGTTCCTCTGACATACAAGAAAGGACATCAGACTGTCCTCAGAGTGCACATGTGTAGGCTTCAGCCTGTTTAGAACAGCGAACAAAAAAGACTGTTCAATCCCACTGGAAACAAAGCAGACGGAGAGAAAAACTACCCGTGGAATGTTTGGAAGGCCCCCACTGGGAGACTCTGGGGCATTCCAAAACCTTTTAAACCTTTCCCCTGATGCCTCCGAGAGAAACGGATCACCTTGAAGAAGGATAGCATGAGATTAGAGAAGAAGGGGGAATTAAAGGTCAGTGGCTTTGACTTTGTCCCAGAGTTTTGGGATTGGCCTCATATGACCATATCTGATTTTTCACCCACTCATTACTTGCATTCATGAGAGGGTATGGATGGAGGTAAACCTGTGATGCGACAGTAATTTATGAGTATGAAGTCCATCTGGACAAAATCAGAAACAGCATGAAGTGGTGAAGTATGTCACTACAAAATATATTACGTTATGGTTAGTCTCCTGAGAATTATGAAAGTCTTTGAACATAACCTGGTAGTGATAATAGCTAATCTTTTTTCTATTTATTTTGCAAACTAAACCTCTCCCTTTGCCTGGGAGACATAGACTAAAGCCAAGTTCAGATTTTTTGGTGAAAATGTTATTATACAGCCAAGATTGCAAGGCTGGCGTCAATTTGGCGTTGCCCTTTTTTTAAATTAAATGAATAATCCACTTCCCCTGACTAGATCTGGCTCCATTGAACCGTTCTTGTTTAGGCTTGTTAGTATGCAGTTAAATAGCTTCTCAAGAATAGTTCAGGATTTGACCCTTAAGAATTCTCCTGCCAGAGGCACATAGTTTGACTATGGCAAAAGAACATCATGTGATCCTTCATTTGTCTCTACTTAACAGGTGTTTGTAGATGTTCACACCTGCATTATTGAAGACGCTTATCTCGATGACTCTAATAAGTGCGTACAAATTAGGTGCTCACAGAAACAAATTCCCACCGGATTAACATGTTTATGCACATAGAATGGTTCTTATTCTCATTCAAATGTAGATGAATCCAGGCTATTCTGAGGAAACTTTTAGATAGGCTTAGACATGTGATTAAGCTTAAAACTTATAACTATATTTCTAACTGTATAATTAATATTGTGCAATATTTTTAAAGTATAAGTTACTATATTACTATATATTTGGTTTATTATTTACATCTTATTATTCATGATTTTGAAATATTTGATTAGTGAATGAGACCCAATGAGTGTATAACGCAAATGAATGTTAATTCTGTGCATTATTTGTTTAAAGCTTTTCTTGTTTGGGTCATGGATAGATATTCGCTGCGCCACACCTCTTCAGTGTTCACAGGGTCACGCACACTTCACAGGAAGTTTGGCTATACTATATACCACTGTGTCCTCCTAGTGGTTCCAGTAAAAAGAGCTGATACAAGTGATCTTAAAAGTAGTGCTCTGTCGGTGTCTTGGCCTGAAACTCGCAGCAGCAATCAGTAATTACCTTAAAATGGATTTTCTGTTTATGTATGTTTCTTCACGAAACCGCTTGGTAACTGTCCTTGTGTGCAATAGGAAAGTTGTTTAATTATCGAATATTGAATTTCCCCTCATTCTTCTGCTGATCTGCTTCTTTTTACCTGAAGCCAACATCAAGAAAACTTGTCCATGCAGCCAAAAGGCAATCTGTGAGGTGCAACTAATACAAGTTTAGCGGTTTGTCCATGAGAAACATATGGAGCTCCTTCCCTTTCTATGCAGTAAGTGCTTGTGAGTCAGTGCACAGATCAGATACTCAACTGGACCTTGGGTGCACCTTTGTCAAAAGACCTTTGAACATTTTCAATAAAGTGAGGGTCATTTCTTTTCCCACTGTGGGCAGTTTGAAACTAAGAAGATGTCTCTGTCCTTTTATAGTCATTTTAAAGGCTTGTTCTCTTCTGATAAAGGTTAATACTGCATCTGCTGAATGTGCTGCAGTTTCATCGCTTATCTGACCACCATCAGTTACTGCTGCTCATGCTGCTGACTTCACCACGTCACACTTCTTTTTGCTTGTTTAGTTTGACATAGACAGTCTGCTTAATCTCAATCGAGCGTTTTACTCAGCTCCCTTACAGTTTGCTGTGGTAAAAAAGCATATTTAAAAAGGTAAATTAGTTTTAGGCATTGTTGATTGTCACAATTTTTATTTCTTTTTTATTGCAGCAATGAAATGGGTCACGACAGTCAACTAGTTGTCTGACAACCAACTAGTCGACAAATTATACAGGGCTACAGGATTCATTTGTTCACGGAAAATTTGTTCCGAAGCATTTATACCGCATGCCAGAAAACATAAGCTCATTCTTTTACCATCAAGCAAACCTCCAATCTTACATTGGCCTGTTAGAAAAGTTTATGAAGTCCATTACTCCAGAGGCTTAGAAGCGAAGCTGTCTTTGATCCTTGAAAATTGAGTCACATTATGAAGTGATTGAAGGTCAGATTGGATTTTGGATTTGTATTTTCTCCAGTAATGCAGCCTAAATCGTTTCCTAAATTGTTTACGTGTCTTTTACTCATTTCACACTCTAGTTGTAGTGAATTGGAGTGATTATGCTCGCCCAGGTTGGCATCAGCCTTATCGATTTTGGAATAAATCACCCCAGGGACTATAATCCAAGGTCTGAAAACCTGTATTTAACAACAGATTTGAAGGGGTAGTTCAACTGAAAAGTAGGACATTTTTTACTCCCCTTCATTTTGTTTCTAAAACTGTAGAACTTTGCTTCTTCTACAAGAACACACACACACAAATAATACATTTTTAAGGATGTCTCAGACTGTTTGTCCATGCAGTGAAAGTAAATGTTTCAAAATATATTTTGTGTTCCACTGAAGAAAGAAAGTCATACAGTTTGAAATAACACATAAATTTTGTTTTGGAGTGAACAAACCCTTTGTAATTAGATCCTTGATCCTATGTGCAAAGCTTGATACAATTTGCAGATGCCCTCTTATAATTGCACAGATAAATAAACTTTCAGCACTTTCTGAATGGCTCCTACAGGCACATGTGTTTGGTATAGCATCATCAGCCAATGCTGGTTACCCATATAATGACATAACTCTGGGAGCCGTACTGCTCTACAGGGCCAAGTTTCCCAATGGACCTGTTTTATATTTTATGAGGAACTGCGCACAAGATGCTTTTGATTTAACGTGCTGCCGGGGCATTGGTCAGTATCCGCCAGCTCTCCCAATCCTTCGCTCTTCCTTTCAGACAGCCAAAACAGATTTTAAGTAGTCAGAGATTTGGATGGAATAAACAAATCATGCTAGGTGACTTCAACAGATTGTTTGATTGCCAAACCATGGCACTCGTTTGGATATAAGGCAATTCCTTGATGTAGAACAGCTTGAGGGTTGCAAGTTTGTTATATCTTCTCTTTTGTTTTGGTAATTTTTTCACTCTTCAGGACTGGGAAGGAGAAAAAGGCTGCGTTCTTTTAATAAATAAAGGGAAATTTCCTGCCTTAAATGGAATTTTGGGATTTGGGATGAACAGTCACGGCTCTATGTTAGTCAGGGATAGAGTGACACCCTCACAAAGAGGCTCAGAGAAGTACGGTCTTTCTTCACCTTTTCATATCATATGCATCTCTTTCTCTCTTCTCAAATTCATCTTATGAGAGTAAAACCATTGCTATGAATGGAATACTGTAGAGTACGACATGCTGGGCCACTATGAGTGGACCTTACTCTATCCAAATCTCTGACTAAGCACATTCTTCATTCTGTAATAGATTTTGCTTTATGACATATTAAGGCACCCACTGGAGTTCTACTTCCTTTAGTGTGCTTGAGGCAGAAAGGAAAATGATTGCTCTAGTCAGATAACTATTCACTTCTGCCCCAAGAACACTTTATGGTAAGTAAAGCTACTTTTTACAGAAACAGGTCGATGTAGGTATTCATTAGAATTTCAGCATAGGCGTTTTAGTAATTTTGCACAGTAATTTAATCAAATCAGTAATTCTCAGTCATGTTCTTTCTTGTTTAAAAATGTGTTTCCTTCACAGCTTAAAGGTAGGGTAGGCAATTTCTTTTTATATATAAACACTTTTTGTTATACTGGTTGAAACTCTTCACATCCTGATAGCAATCAATAATAGAAGGGGTCTAAATATTAAAAACATGTACATATATGGAGGAGTTTAAGTATCTTGGGGTTTTGTTCACGAGTGAGGGAAGGATGAAACGGGAGATTGACAGACGGATCGGTGCAGCTTCTGCAGTAATGCGGTCGATGTAACGGTCTGTCGTGGTGAAGAAGGAGCTGAGCCGCAAGGCGAAGCTCTCGATTTACCGGTCAATCTACGTTCCTACTCTCACCTATGGTCATGAGCTGTAGGTCATGACCGAAATGACAAGATCCCGGATACAGGTGGCCGAAATGAGCTTTCTCCGCAGGGTGGCTGGGCGATCCCTTAGAAATAGGGTGAGAAGCTCGGTCACTCGGGAGGAGCTCAGAGTAGAGCCGCTGCTCCTCCACATCGAGAGAGGTCAGCTGAGGTGGCTCGGGCATCTGTTCCGGATGCCTCCTGGACGCCTTTGCGGGAAGGTGTTCCGGGCGCGTCCCACTGGGAGGAGACTCCGGGGAAGACCTAGGACACGCTGGAGGGACTATGTCTCCCGGCTGGCCTGGGAACGCCTCGGTGTCCCCCCGAAAGAGCTGGAGGAAGTGTCTAGGGAGAGGGAAGTCTGGGCATCTCTGCTTAGACTGCTGCCCCCGCGACCCGGCCCCGGTTAAGCGGAAGAAGATGGTATGGTGTACATATATCTTATGTGGAAGTCTCAGGACCAAAGAATTTTCATCCAATCTTTGCATTTGGTCCGAATGCAATGATAGGATGTCCTACCTGCCTCTCAACATATGTATTTCCATACTTGCGTGCACCTGCTCACGCAGACATCACACGTCATCAGCGCATTTCATGAAGCTATGCAGAGTTGTCGACTGAGTCACGGAGCACCACAAACAAACAGCAGCCTTTTACAGTTCTTCCTGAACCAAAACAACGAGTTTATGCTGCGTTCATGCCATGTCGTAACCGTAATTATGAGATGGCAACCCGTGAGGTTCTACCTGGAGCTGTCCTCAGACTCAGAGTTATGCGTTTCTATGTCAACACTATCAACGGCTAAATGAATTTGCAGCAGTCAGGTGGTACAAGTAAGAGCTTGTTATTTCTGGCCTCTCTGAAATTGCCTACCCTACCTTTAACTTTTCATAGCTGCCTTTAATTAGAATATGAGGTGCTTATTCAGAATGTCCACTTTAATTGAACATTCATTCATATCTGTGCATGCCCAAACAAAGATAGCTCTAAATGGCGATTCAATTAAATAAAACGATGGTTTTAAAAACTATAGACATTAAAAGAAATGTTATGCCCTACAGGATTTTACAGTAGAAGTTTTTTTAAAAGACATTAATACCTTTAATCAACAAGGCTCTGCCTGACTGCAGATAAATATGACATTTCATAATGATTTACAATAAACTCTGTTAGAGAGCAACATACGTAAATGTATCTGTTCAATAAAATTCCTTGCTCGTCTGTTGAGTAATAAAAACACCATCTCTGCATTTTCAAATCCCTCAGTTTTTGCCATCTCCTTAAAGCCAAGCCAATGTTGATTCTTGTTTTATTACGAGCTCTGTCGTGCTCTCTTTTTGCCCTTTTTTTTAAAAAGGGGTGATTCCCCAGAGGTTCGAGATTTAGCTTCTCCATGTCAACCTTTTTTGCTCGTTGTGATAACTAACCTCTGATACTCACACACCAGACACGTTTCAAAAGTAGCAGGAGAAACATTTCTCTATTCACAGATGACGAGACACGCACGGGCGACTGACGTATGTACGCAATTTCCCGTGAAAACCATTCCGTCAGATCTCAAATATAAACTATTTAATAGGCTTACCATGAACAAGAGTATGATAAAAAATTATGATATAGCCTATTGCCTCATTTAAATGTTAATTTTGAATAAAAAAAATTACTTAGTGTACCTTTAAATCAAAAGTGACAGAAATGATTTTTTAAATAAATGCTGGTCATCTTCGTTGTTTTCAACTAAGTTAATAATAATAAGAAATGTCTCTTGAGCAGTAAATCAGCATATTAGAATGATTTCTGAAGGATCATGTGACACTGAAGACTGGAGTGATAATTGTGAAAATTCAGCTTTATATAGCACAGGAATAAATTACATTTTAAATATTTTAAAAACGGTTATTTCATTATTATTTAAAAAAAAAACTTCTTTCAAAAAATATTTAAAAAGATGTAATGACCACAAACTTTTTGAATGTTAGTGTAAAAATGCAGTGTTGTGCTGCTATATGATACACAAAACACCAAGTTTAAGCCCTACCAGGTACAAAAGAGGACACTGACAAACTATAGTAAAACGGTGGAGAAAACAAGGCAAACACAGAAGTCACTAAGTCAGTTTGATCTGCTTTTTTGTGGTTACATCTTACTATATTACTGGAAATTGCGTTTTTTTGAAGTAGCGTTTTCTGGGGAAAAGTGTATGAGACAAAACGCTTATGAACAGCTTATGAAACGCTCTCATTTCAACATCAGACTTGTTTCACTTCTGATGGGTTTCATGACACATATGATGCTTCCTTACAGCACAACATCCAGGAAGCATAAGCTCTTCTGTTTCCAGTGTAGTTTCAACCAGAGAAACATGATCCTCAAAGTCATTTAAATGTGTTTCCAATACCGCAGCCTAATTATATTTAGACAATATGGGCGAGAGCACCAGCTGTGAAGACAATTGAGTAGATAAATCATTTGATTTCGGGAGTAAAACAAAAACTCAAAAGTCACCTCAGAGAACAAAAAACTCTCTCCACACGAGGCTGAGCAGAATTCGATTAGTAAGCGAGCACAGTTGCTGCGCCGCATGAGGGCTTCCTGCCCATTACCTTGCGAACTTTTGATAAAAGCCTGCTGATTTGAGTGTTGTCCTCTGTAAACCCTCACAGGCCAACATAAATGGCCACAAGCCTGTGTAGCATTCCTGCAAACAACCTTTGTTGTTGCCGCCTGGCCTCAGTTGACGTGAGGAACCTCACTCATAGTGCATACTAACAACTTTTAAAAAAGAGACCTCACTGCCCACCTTTTGGGAGTCATTTAATGCTTTTTTTCTACCTAGTAGCTTTTTTGAGGAACTAATTTGTGTGATACTGTATTGTCTTGTCATCATTTAATTTCATCTGTCTTTTTCTTCACTATAGATTACTCTTGTTCCTGTAAAAAAAAGTCACAAGAGGAAGTTCACGTCTTTCTGTGGTTGTGAATCAGACTGCCTCTAACGGCCTCTTGCACACACTTCCTTTTAAAAATTATTATCAGCTGATGTTTATGATTACAAATATCTTGTGAAAACATCATTTTGCAATGGCAGCTCTGATATGATTGTACTTTGCGTCATAAATATGAGTTCTTATGGTGTTTGCAACAGATAGGAGTATTTTAAATATTTGATATAAAATATGCACATGTTGTTATGTGCACATGACACATTGAGCTGTGATGCTCACATACAAAGCTTTATGCTAACATTTTTGTGACATTCGCTCACACTCGGGTCTATTTGCTGAAGGGCAGACGTTGTTGGGTGGGTGCTAATCATCGGGCGAATTAAGCAATCAGGAATATTAATTAAGGTATATGACTACTAGATGCTCCTGGAAGGTCACCAAGCAACATCTTCATGACTGAATTCATTAATATTCACATGCCTAAATTTTGCAGCCTAATTATACAGGGCTTATAAGTGACCTAGCTGTTCAGGCTATGATTCAACTAGTTGTTTAGCGCTCCAGCTGTTTGATTCAATACTATATTCCAGCAATACCGATGTAGTTTCAGGAGCGCATTTCTAGGACCCTAGTTTTATTTATTTTTTTGGGGTGACAGCGCCACTAGCCAATTCTACTTCAACAACGGAGATATGATTCAAACTTTAAACAAACAGATGCAAACACTATACATATGGAAATGAGTCATTTATTATTATCTTTCTTTGCAGATTATTTTTAACGTAAGAGCAGGGGCGACTATTTTAAACTTGAATATTTGAGGCTTTTGGTTTCAGCAGTCTCCAGTTATTATAAGGCTGTGCAAAAACAGTTCATTGTGCTGCTGGATGTTGTAAACTGGTATTTGTTTTCAAATTATTTTAATTTATTAACGTACTAATAAACACGCAAGTTTGTAGAGCTATTATTTTACCGTTTAGGCTACTGCACATTATTAAAGTGATAGTTCACCCAAAAACGAAAAGTTTGTCATTTACTCACCCTCAAGTTGTTCCAAAACCCTTTATGAGTTTCTTTCTTCTGTTGAACACAAAAGAAGATATTTTAAAGAATGTTGGTAACCAGACAGTTAACGGTAGCCATTAACTTCCATAGTATTAAAAAAAAAAACTAGAAGTCAATGAGTGCCGTCAACTGTTTGGTTACCAACATTCGTTAAAATATCTTCTTTTGTGTTCAACAGAAAAAAGAAACTCATACAGGTTTTGAACAACATGTGGGTGAGTAAATGATGACAACATTTTTAGGTGAACTATCACTTTAAGTGTGTCAGTCACACATTAGTATGTACTAATGAATTGAAGTCTCCCACATATACAGAAAATAGTCTTTCTTTCCAAGAAAACCAGAATATAGTTACTCATATATTGAAACAAATTAGGGCGTGTTTACCAATGGGTATGTTTGGGTTTGGGTTTGTTTAGGACAATAGGCTATATCAATTAAAAAATAATCAAATAAATACATAATTGAATAGTAAGTGCTATAAAATAGTATACTGCTAATACATTAAAAAAAAAAAATGTGGTTCTAGAAATGTGGTCCTGAAACTGTAGCCTGCGAGATTGCATAAATACCCTTCTCATTTGATTGTGAAAACTTATCTTGTTTATAATGGACCTACATTACAAACTAAGCATTTCACTTGCAAATGTTGCATGGTCACTCTTTACTATACTGTAAGTGTCAAATAAATAACAAAAATGAAAAGCTGCACATTGAGACTGCTAGATTTCACTGTAGATATTACATATGTATGTTGTTGGATTTGCAGACTTATATTCATTTTCATTGAATAATGAGGATATATAAAAGCTGGGAAAGCCATCAGTGCCTGCTTTCATAGCACAATTTTTGGTCTGCATATGTACTCAACCCCCTCCCCATTTCCTTCTTTCTGCCTTTTCCATGTTATATCAGGTTTTTTTCCCCTTCCATTTTCCATTTGATCCTCATATGGTCCTTTTTTATGGTCTTTTTGCCACTTTGGTGTCCCACTAATTCTTTTTAATCATTAGAGGTAAAACATTTTTTAACTTAATTTAAATTCAGTTTGCTAAATGTACGAATTATTTATCAGTGTCCCACAATACTATACATTTAATTTAATGTTTTTCTGTTTATTGATAGAAAAGTACAAAATAGGTCAAGAAAATGCTATAATTACATACATCATTGTACACACTTTTTACATAATGTTTGTCCCCGAGATTTACGATAAGCATTTTTTGAGGTTTAAACATCTTTCACTGACCATGAAAAAAAAAAAAAAAAGCTAAGCTTACTCTACTCTCTCAGTGTCCAGACTTGCTGGAGCATTTAAAGTATCCCTTTGACTTAGCTGGCACATGTGCAAAACCAATCACTTACGTTAGTGCTAAGGGGCCCAACACAGACTGAAGGAGTGTGCGCGTGTGTGTGTGTGTGTGTGTGCGTGTGTGATGGGTGGGAAGGGGAGTAAGGGAGGAAGTGGCTTGGACTGAAGAGAACACACTGTTCCTATAGAGAATGCAAATGTGAAGGAGGAAATTTATGGCTGATCAGCTAGGTGCAGGAGTCAGAGAAGGCAGTAATTGTGTACCAGCACGATCCCCGCTGCTCCCCATATGCCCAGAATTAACAGCTCTAATCTTTTATAGCTCAATAACGTGATCGTTCAGACAAAGCACTTTGATCTCTGCTTTTTTAACACAAGGTCACGAGTCTCTTAACCCCAAAGAAACTCTCTGGGGGAAATGTAAATTATGCTCGAACATGCAAAACTCGGCGCCAGAATGCAGGGATGTTGTGGGTGGTTGCCAAGGCATTGCTCTGCGCAAAGACGAGTGGCTTTTTTAGCATGTTATCTGGTTTCTAGGTCTCTGATATTCTGGTCTATTGAAGTTACTATAATATCAGTTAATGTATCCATTGTGTTTTGCTTATGAAGCCATTAACTTTATGTTGCCATTTCTCATCTTTTGCTTTTGTTGTGTGCTTGTAGCTTCTGAACAGATTTCGGGTCAGAACAGTTTCCCAGTTAAATCAGGAAGAAGTCCTCTGCAGACACTACAAGAAAATGACCAGGTATGTATTTTTTTCTCCTGAAATTATAGAAATGTTGTTGACTAATAATTATTCAATATTTATTTATTAAATTATTAAATAATTATTAAATAAGTTATACAATTATTAAATAAGACAAAGTAAACTAGATAATACTTTTGAAAGCGAATTTAAATGATATGATTTCGGTGGATAGCGCTGACTGACAGAGGACGGGGTGCATTTCTCGGACCCCTGTTGTTGCAGGGACAGATTTTAACAGCAGTGGAAGTCGAATTACTAAAATAACAACCTTACATTCCTGGAGGAGCTCAATTCACCCCAATTTACTCCTAACACCATCATCTTATAAAGACACATGCAAACCAACTGACAAAAACAAAATGACATGCATTACAACTATGTCAGTGTAGATTCTGAGATCAAATATGTTTTAGTTTGCGTTTTTCCAAATCTAAAATATTTTTTACTTCCATTACATTTTTGAAGAATGAAAGTGAAAGGGAACTGGGTCTGAAAAAAAAACAAAATGGCAAACATAGTATATTAAGAGTAGTTCATATGACTTGTGTGTATATATTATTATAACGCTACATTGACGCGGGGCGTCGGCGTCAACGCTTGACGGAGGTCATGACTGTTTGGTGCTGACTCGACATAGTGACAACAGCCAATCACATTACTTCTCCAAGTGTTGCATGAACGCAATTGGCTAGCGTCTGCGCTAGGGTATTTGCATAGGTAATCTGATTGGCTGATGCCCGTGTTGGCGCTTGAAAAGTTGAAAATTTTTCAACTTCTTCCACGAGCAACGCCAGTGACGCGACGCAACGGAACCCACCATTCAATTCGGCAACACATGACGTCACCCACTCAAAGTAAATGAGAAGCGTTAACGCAGACGGTGTGAAAGCACCGTACGTTTTTTGAAGCCATGTATACAGACACTTTTCATTGTGTAACTTTATTGTATGAAAAACAAACAGCCCAGATCTGCTCTTGTGTTTTATGGACAAAATAGTCACACGGGCTTGGAATGACATGATGTGTGAGTAAATGATGACAAATTTTTCATTTTTGGATGAACCATGCTTTTAAAGGTCTGAGTGGAATGTCTAGATAAGGTCCATCTAGTTGAATCACTACCAGCTCATCAAATCCTATTGTATTCTTGCCTGTATCAAACCCATCTGTGGATCATCCCCCAGGCAAAACCGTTACCCTCCCATTACTGCTATGTGCCTCATGATTTCACAATAACTTCCCCTAAACACAGCATCTGTCTTATCATAAAAAGTCACACAAATGCATGCGTTTACATGTCGTGCAATTTGTGGTTTCCATAATTGCACTGTTAAGAAATCTTGCATTCGGTTCCAGAAGAAAAGATTTTCGGTTTAAAGTAATAGTTAACCCAAATATGAAATTCTGTTCTGAACCCATTTGACTTTCATGGAACAAATGGTGACTTTTTTTTTTTTCATTCTATTTCCTCTAATACCACTCTTTCCTGTCCTCCAGCTGGAGAAGTCTGCAGTGCAGGCCACTCTGCAGGGTCGAAGGGAACTCCTGGAGGAAATCTGTCACACCCACACACACAAAAGACGCGTACTCGGCCCAGAGGACCTCCGCCACCTCATAGTGGACGATAAACACAAGCTACTGTATTGCTATGTCCCCAAAGTGGCATGCACCAACTGGAAGCGTGTAATGATGGTGCTAACAGGCGATGGGCGCTACCGTGAACCGCTGGCTATTCCCGCCAACGTAGCTCACGTAGCGGGCAACCTGCGTTCACTCTCGGAGTACTCCACGGCCGAGATCAACAAGCGTCTGCGCACATATCTGAAGTTCGTCTTTGTGCGCGAACCCTTCGAGAGACTCGTCTCGGCCTATCGTAACAAGTTCACCCGTAGCTACAACACAGCCTTTCATAAACGTTACGGGACCAAAATCATCAGGAG
Source organism: Squalius cephalus (assembly GCF_949319135.1). Taxonomy (NCBI): domain Eukaryota; kingdom Metazoa; phylum Chordata; class Actinopteri; order Cypriniformes; family Leuciscidae; genus Squalius; species Squalius cephalus. Next base: position 27,223,918 of record NC_137139.1, read on the forward strand.
ACATCGTGCCGACCCCCAGACTGAAGCACTGGAAAAAGGCAACGACGTCTCGTTCGAGGAGTTTGTGTATTATTTAGTAGACCCTCAGACTCAGAGAGAGGAACCGTTTAATGAGCACTGGGAAAGGGTTCACTCACTCTGCCACCCTTGTCTGATCCGTTACGACGTGGTGGGCAAGTACGAGACTCTTGCGCAAGATTCCCGCTACATCCTGAAGTTAGCCGATGCCGAAGGAGAGGTGAAATTCCCAGCCACCTCCAAGAGCACCAGGACCACGGGCGACATGGCTGCCAAGTTCTTTGACAACATCAGTCCGTTTTACCAGAAGAGACTCTTCAATCTTTACCGAATGGACTTCTTGCTTTTTAACTACTCTGTGCCGTCGTACTTGAAGTTGAGATGAGGGTTTGAGCATGTTTCAACTGATCCTAAATCTTGCGCACATGTCTTGTGGGCACAGACGTTTGAATTTTGCTCTAGTGTCTGGATTCAAGCGAACTGCCTGGGGGAACCTGTAGAGGATGCGTCTTGAATATGGCGCTGCCCTCGCTCACTTGAAGCGAAATTCAGCACTGTGAACAGATTACTGCTGGCAGGGGTGTTGCCTCCCATCCCAAAAGTTCACAAAATACTGTCTGTAATTCCTTTGGCTTTGGAACCTTTTCACCGAGCTCCAAGTATGTGCCTTTGTCCTTCTGAATGTTGATAAGTGAAGCGGGATTCTTCATCAACGAATGAATGCTATGAATGTTTCATCTTCTTTAATTTTCACCACCCAAATTGATATTTATAGTGTTGTTTACATAGCATATTTATTGTGGATTTTGTTCTTGAACTGGAACCAGCAAGGCCTTAACGTTAATCTCGAAGAGATTCCTTGCGGCTGATCTCAAAGCCTCCTTTCTAACATTCCCTGGATATGATTCCAGACCATAACCTCACTCCCTGATCACAAAGGTAGTTTCCAAGTCTAAATGCAACAAACCATCAACATTTTCAATCAGATAGCTGGTCATATATCGGAGAGAGTCAGAGGGTAAGGGATGAATTTAGACTTCTCTTGCAGTGGCAAACTGGACAAGGCTGTCTACCTTGGCCGGTTTAGCTAATCTGGAATGAAACTGTGTTCTCACAGAGTCACCCCTTTATTTAGCATGCAACGGGCTGAGTAAACAGTGCATAGCTGTGGTTGGGGAAAGGTAGACCCTCATCAGTGCGCCTCTTGTTGAGCTATGGATGCAGGGTGAGGTGCTAACTACCCACTGGGCATTGCAGGTCAAACATCAGCATGATCCTGGGAGGAAACACTCGTCTTATGAATTCGTAATAAGGGTTGAAGTGCAATAAAGGTTTTAGTAAGGTACCAGTATGTGTTTGAGTCAGCAGAAGATTATCTATCCCTTCAAACTCCTAAAGTGTGAAAAAAATCAACCTTTTGTGTCTGTGCACTACAACACAGTTTAAAGTCCTGCTAGTTTTCATGACTTTATGAAATGTTATTGTGGTTCATTAGCACTTGGTGGAAATTACCTTAATTTTTTTTTCTCTTTCTTTCTTTTTGTCTGCGGCAAAGGCTAATGACTCATTTTTTATGGTTGAATTGGTTATGAAATATTTAGAGAGAATGAGAATGAGTCTGACTAAAATTTGTCCGACAGGCAGACATGTCCTGGTGCACACATTGTGTGCCACATTGCCTAACAAATTTGCTCTTGGAAATGCTTTGTTGGGAAATATTTTCGATCTAGCTAGTTAGTCACTATTGTTGAACTGGAATTATCCAGAATTTCCTAAGGACAAAAAGTCTCATCAACAGTTATGCGCATAAATTTGCATTCCCCTTGCAGAATATGCATTGAGAGCTGGTGGGTGTAAACTTTTTGAATTGGATGATCGGGGTAAATTGTACTTATTTTTTTTCTTCGGGGAAACATGTATACATTTCATGTAGCTTTTAAAGGGAAGTATAAAAAAATCTTTAAACCGAATCTCGGCTCTTAATGCATCGTTTTGCCATCTTGAGCATCAGTGAATGTTTTCACCTTCACCTAATATATCACGCCGATATATTAAAGTCGATAAATTATCCTTCAGATGAGACAATTCTGATGCTAACTGTTCGCCATGATGTTTAATTAATGATGCAATTAAAAATTGCTTGAAATATGATTGGAATCACTTCAAAAAGGAAAATTCAGTGCAACGCAAATCTGTCATATAGGGTTCATAAAATTATAATGAGAACATTATAATTATGTGCTTGGGACTTTTAATGGTGAGACTTTTGTTTTTGTAATCAGGCTCAAAAATGATATATAAAATTTGGACTTATCGGCCAATATATCGTTATCGGCTTTCAAATATAAAGAATTATCGGTATCAGTCAAATTTTTCATATCGGTGCATCCCTAATTATTTTGTTAATATTATTAATATTTGCATCTTCTGCAAGGGGTATATAAACTTATGAGCAGAACTGTAAAGACTGTAAAAAAAACTGTAAAAACTGTCTAGTATTATAACACATTTCAACAGATGATATATCTTGTCATTTGAAGAGGAGCATCATGCCTTGATATGAAAGTTACAGAAGTCCCAATGCATTTGTTCTGTCAAAATTTCATTATTCTGATGTAAAACATTGAATGTAGGTTGAAAATGTGAGTGTAGGAAAGCCTTTCATTGAATGAGTGGAGCTGTTGAGAGTGTGGCAACAGTATGTGCCATTTGTGATGCAACTAACAGTTTGCACCTGTTTTGAAAGCTTGTGGGCATACATGTGCTGCCTAACTGTGAATCCCATTATGGAGTCTTGCTTTGAAGGGTAAATAAACTTGTTTTTAATTGTATTTTTGTTTTTCAGTCGAAAACAGGGAATACGTCAACCATCGGTGATCATTTCATCATTTCTTCTTATCATTTTAATTATATTGCCTCTGGTACGACAGTGGAAGTTTTTCTGGACAAATATGGATTTTTTTGTACCGTTTTAAGGACCAGGGGCCTCTTTATAAAACGTGCGTATGCAAAGATTTGATCTTAAATTGTGCATATGCTAAAATCCATGGCAACGTTCATATTTATAAAAACGGTCTTTGACGTGGAAAAGTGCTTAGGGTTTGAGCAGACGTACACACTTTTCCTTGGCAGTGAGTCGGAGTACTGCAGGTATTCGCTCGCGATTCATTATGCGCCGTTAACAAGGCAGAGATCTGAAACCTTTCAGCTCTGCATAATTTCACGATCATTTGTTTATACTAATTTAGTAATTTATACATTTATCTTCTGGAAGAGAGGCGTACACGCGTTTTTTGTGTGTATGCTCATTCTCTGAATCACATGTATTCAGGGTGGTTAGGGTTAGGGTTAGGGTTAGGCACATTTGAGAAATGATCGTAAGATCAAATGTAGGACTGTTTCTATGCAACATTTTATAAATGAGGCCCCACAACACTCAAACTGTGGAAGAATCATGTGATTAAGGTTATTATAATTCAGAGTGACGATTTTACAAACGTGTACTGAATAAAACTGCCACATCAACAATATCATTGTTGTCTTCATTGTCATCAATTTATTCAAGTGAACAACCAATTACATTCATTAAATAAGATAGTTATTTTGCCTTTTTCCCAAAGTGTGGTAATTTGAGAGAAAAAATATTTTAGTTGCAAAAAAATTACAAACTGAGAGGTACATTGGGCCCTCTGTAGGCTATATGAGTTGTTGTATCCAGTATAAATATCTAGCAGCAATTATGATCTTGTATATAGTTACTAAAACAGCAAAGGAATGACTTTCAAAAGTTTTGATACTTTACTATTTTCTTTAAAATCAATCCTGAAACAATATTTGTCAGACAAAAGAAACCTCCTAGAGTCATTCAGGGTCTGATATTTTGTAAACTTCAAATTCAATGTATACGTGGCACATAAAGGTTTGTGACACGCACCTAAAGTTAGACCTTAATATACAGTAATCAGGTGACTAGTGTGTATGAGAGTAGCATCATTGAAGCAACAGGACAACACACCTAGAATATAATCATGTTACAGACCATTAGGTAGTAGTCCATACCTGCCAATGATCAAAAGTGTACTTCATATTTCCAGTCAACCTATCCTGTAAGCACAGAAACAACGTGGCTCAAATTCTGTCTTTAGCTTTGCACAGAAAAGTTTGAATCTCCAAAGCCACTGCAGCCAGCCTGGGTGGCAAAGGTCCCGTGAACAGAGAGCTGTAACTGGAGAAGGAGGGGGTCTAACATTTTATAAGCCGTGCCCCTCCACTAACATGACCAGACGGAAACACAGGGCCAGGAAACCCGTGCCCAACAGGTCTCCCAGTGCAGTCAGGTATGGGATGGAGAAGTTATCAGGGTCCAGACCTTTCCTCCACATAAAACGCACAATCAAGTCCGCCGTATAAATGAGGATCCCGACCTGTGAGGAAAAACATGATTAAACGTTCAGTTATTTCACATGCAATTGCTTCTAACTTATTACAGACAGATTTTTTTTAACAAACATTTTAATCTTTTATTAATAACTGTGCAACATATACAAATCAATTTCGTTTTCAAATAAATATTGTTCTTTTAAACTTTCTATCCATCAAAGAATCCAGAAATTATTTACCACGGTTCCACCAGAATATTAAGCAGCACAACTGTTTTCTATGAACGCTTGTTTCCGCCACAATTTTTTTTTTTTTTAAAGAGAATTCTGAGATGTAAACTCGCAATTCTGACTTCTTTTCTCACACTTGCAAGTTTATATCTCGTAATTCGGACTTTTTTTTCTTACAATTGCTAGTTTATATCTCGCAATTCTGACTTCTTTTCTCAAAATTGTGAGATATAAACTTGCAATTACGAGTTATAAAGTCCAATTCTGCGGACTTTTTCTCAGAATTGCTAGTTTATATCTCACAATTCTGACTTAATAGCATGTTATCCTTTCTTGATTTCTGAAGGATCATGTGACTCTGGAGACTGATTACAGACAGAATTTTTTTTAATGCTAACGATGCTGAAAGTTCACAGGAATAAATTGATTTTAAAATATATTAAAATATCAAGCAATTTACTTGAATTGAATAATATTTTACAATATTTTTAATATTGAGCTAGCCTCCGTTTTGTTTGACAATTCTTCGAACGTCAACAAGAAGTGACGTCACCCAACATCACCTTTAATAATACCTCAAAAAGATTTCCAATCTGAAATTAATAATTGGAGACAAAATTGAACTTTGTTACATTTTCAAGTAAAACCCAGAATCAGTCTGTTCATAAACAGACCACATGCCAATAGATTGCATTTGTATCCATATAATAATAATAATAATAAATATAAAAATAAAGTGATCCCATCAGTGAGAATGGTGTATTTTCAGTGCTTGTTTCATATTTATGTAAAAAAAAAAAACTAATGGCAATTAGAGTCAATGTTTATCTAAACTTTTCAGTGGTTTAAAAGTGATTTGTGCCATTTTTACAGTACTTATTTTTGCCAGCACTGGCGGAGCAGAAATGAAACACTTCAGCTAGGTTTGTAAAGTATGTAGCACTACGGCTCACCTGAAGCAGAGCAGCACTCAGGTAGCAGCAGGTGAATGCTGGTGTGATGGCAGTGTGACCTCCTTGAAGCATATTAATGGCGAAAAGAAACAAGAGATGACCTGGAACCACCAGGAGGAACAGCACCCGCGCTGACTTTGAGTTCACTCCTGAGGAGAAATGGCATGAGCGATTTCAATTATTTCAAAATGATTGAGATCGACATTATGGGTGGGTTATGGGTGGTCCCAACTCAAAAGCTCATCTCCAAGTGATATTCTGGGGACTGATTTACGAAACATTCTTAAGAATAAAACTCTTTGTAACTGCTATTTTCTTCTTTATTTCTAACTTAAAGGTGCAGTAAGCGATTTCTGAGAAATACTGTTGTGGATTGGACCAAGCAATCGGGGGTGGGGGGGGGGGGCTCATTAGGGGGAGGTGCCTGTGTTGTGATCCTTTCCTCGTCATTTTAATCCCGCATCTAAATGCTGCTCACGGTCCCTGAACGTGTCACAGATTGATGATGTCTTCTAACATGCGTACTGTCGTACAGTCTGACATTATTGACAACTGAGATCCTACAGTGTGACACGGCTTACAGCTGGAATCATGTTCATACAGTCTGACAAGCAACAGTCATAAAGGACTATTATAAATCATACAGTGTGCACCCAGCTTTAAGAAACTTTTTGTGAATCCGGCCCCTGGTCTGGTCTCTAAATATGGCTCGGGCCTCTCCCTCAATGTGTTTGGGATTTTTGTTGTGAAATCACAGCGTAACCAACCACTTAAGAAAATGATAGAACATCCCTCCTCAACAAACAGCAGGGTTTGAGATATCATTCATAACTGTAACACAAATGGTGCAGATGATTTATGCGTGTAAAGTGTAAATATCAGGGTTCAAGTTTGTTCAAATGCCGAACCTGAAGTACGAAGCTTGACTTAGCAAACTCGACTAATTACCGACTTTATCTCAAAGATCTAAAGGAGTGAATTCATCCCAGGAGCACAAAGAGTTTCAAAGTGACCTCACCTGAGGAGAAGAATGTGACACAGGGGTTGGGCCAGTGCTGTCTCATCTTATATGGCAGGACTCCAGGTACGCTCAAGAAATGAAGGTAGGTGGAGATGCGACTGGCCTGGATGGCCACCAGATTCCCCCCTACCCCTGAATAGTTCAAAACGGAAAGAATGTGAGAGCTTTCCAACCATTACACCATTACAATTCTCATATTCCCCTCATTTCAGATGCAAATGTTAAAACGCAGCATGCGTCTATGGAAGTATGCACACTGATATCTGTCAAATGATACATTTTCAGCATACTTCAGAGTATTGTGTGCACAATTAACAGCTTTTCCACATTTTAGCTCGAGGGTACTCCTTGACGTCAATATCAAACTAGGTAATGAGGTATCAAATTAGTCTTCCTGAATCCCAGCCACCTTGTGTTCCTCATTAAGAGTAGTTTGTCTCAGGACTGAGCTGGAAAAACAGGGTGCCAGATCCAGATAAACAACTATGGAAGATGTCAGAGAAGTTTTTCGGCTGTAGAATCACAGCTTCTACTGGATTAGACCGCTTTTACAACCATAACATGCTCTATTCCCATTGGGATGCGTGTAGTATCCGCCAACATAGTATTGAGTCATGGTTCGAGAGGGACGGGACAGTGGTAGAGCACATGTGCAGCTGAGTAGGAACAGAACCAGCTAGGGGAAATCTAAACCAGATTGCTGAAGTTGACAAATCACCACAAGTGATATTTTACGTAAAACCAAACAAACTCTGCCTCAGCTGGGGTTTTTAAGTCTATTAGTTACACTCCCGTCAAAATGCTTGACTTCTTTCATGTACGATAAAACGTCGCAAGCGAAGAGCCAGTGCTCTGATTTATTGCAACGATTTGGAATGAGAAGGTTTTATTTTGGCAGCAGAGCCGATCGCCTCCCTGAATCCACGAGTTGAGTTCCAAACACTGAGAGAGATGTGATCAATTTTACTGTAATGAGGAGTAGAGGAGGGAAATGGGCCTTAAATTAAGTTTCGAAACTTGTTTTTCAGGTTTATTGTTACTTTGTACTACTACTACTGCTGTACATTGAGAATGGATCTGAGTATGTGAAAGGCGTCTTTGCTCAAAGTGTGGTTTGTGTTTGATATTATTTACTCACCGTTTATGACTGGTGTAAAGACCGCCATGCCCTCAAAGTTGGGATCGCTCACAGTCTTATCAAGAATAAGGCCTCCGAAACTAAAGTTGGGAAGAGTTTCATAAATTTTAAACGTATTAGTTGACCTACAAATAATAATTACTTCATTAGTTACACATCCTAAGAAAAGTATGTTGAATTTACATGGTTTAATCATAGAAAAAAACAAGAATCATTTCAACAACTTCTTTTATTTTTATATATATATATACTTTTTGGTCAAGAAAGATAATTTGCTCACATAACTTAATGGAATTAAGTTGTTCTGCAGTGGCCCAATTAAATAGCCTCAAAGATATTTTATTAATTTAAAATATATTCAACTTAATATAATATTACTGTGTCATATTACTGAATAATATTATACTACAAACTCTGCCTCTGCCTTCCCAGCTAACAATCTATTAGCTAAGAATAGACCATATTAGCTTACTAATATGCTAGTTTCAGTAATGTTAAAAATGATCATTTTAATCATAATCAAGTGAACATATTGAATTAGTTTTATACAATGTATTCTAGTAGAGTACACGTTTTAGAGAATTATATTAATCAATATTTTAGAAGAGAAATACAATTTTATTGTCAAATAAAATGACTGAGGGAATCAGACAAATCTGTGTTTTTTCAGTGAATTCTGAAGTCAAAATTATGGCAGATCTAATCAACACGGTTCACATCCGTTCTCGCAAACTAAGTAGTTTACCTGTCATTTATGATTAATTTTGCACTCTATACAGAGCAATTTCTAACTAATAAAACCGTCTAGAGCAGAGCATAATAAGAAAAATGTACATTGATTTTTTTTTTTTTTGCATTACTGTTTCAATTTTAAAAATCCCTGATATTTATAGATTTTTCCAATGACTGGGGAACCATAGGTGTGTCCTAATTTGCATACTTATGCACTATTCTATGATGATTTTAAGTATAAATAGTGCGAAATAGAATAGTTCCAAAAAGAAAAGATGCACTTTAAATACACAGATGATGCACTAAATTAATGGAAAAAACGAAGTGTGGAATGTTAGACAATTCATGCACTCAACTGTCGCAGCTTTAATTACGTAGCAGAGGGGGAGGGGCATCAGACTCCGATGTTGAATGACAAAATAACCATATAAAATTCATTCACTATACAGATGAGTGCATAGTGCATAGTGTATAGGCAAAGTGTGTAAGTGCATAGTGTATAGTGCATCATTTTTTATTACAGGCACAATTTTTTTGCTACATTGAATACATTATTAAATATATAAGAATAGGCCTACATTTAATTTGTTATCTCTATAGAGTGGTGCAGGTATGACATCAGAACCCGGAAGCCTAATTCACTCTTGTTCCTTCGAGATTTTCCTATGGGGGTTTTCAATATATGAGTAAAATAAAGCCTGTGGTAAACATAACTTGACGATACTTTGATGTTTGTTCTACAATGTACACGGCAAACACTCACACCTCAAGCTATCTAGTTACTTAACTTAAAACTTAAAAAAGTTTTCAAAGTTTTCAAGTTCAAAATTCACATTTTCGCTATGGGTGTGTGTAATTTACTTTGTAAGACAAAATGTCAAAGTATAGTCAAGTTATATTTACCACAGGCTTTATTTTACACGTAAATCATAAAACTCCATAGGAAAATCTCAAAGGAACCAGTTGTGAATCAGTATTCCAGCTTCTGATGTCATACCTGCACCACTCTATTCTGACGCATTGATCGAAGAGTGTGTCTCTGCATGCACAGCTGTACCTGCTGATGGACATGGCTACTATAACAGGCTGCCAGCCGGACTTCAGAACCTCTTTAATCTGAGGACTCCGTCTAGCGATGAGCACCCAGAGAGGAATGAGCAGCAGGAAGAAGACACACACCAACGGGGACAAATACCACACATCTGGACACACACAAACGTTTTTAGATTACCCTGATGATACATGCTAGTCTTATAATTGCATATTTTCAGATAATGTGCTATACGATTTAAGTAAATGCCGATTTTGAGGGCTCTAAAGAATTAAATGACATCAGAGAACCACATTCTGTAGATCTCTAATGTCTTTAAACAAAATAGAGAGATGAGTTTCCCAAGGGGAGGAGATTTCCACTTTTAATCTTTAATCATGGGAACCAAATGGTTTAGCAATGCTAAAAAAAAAGTTTAAGTAATATTTTTTGTGCATTTCTACTGCCCTCTTCTGGTACACTTTAAACAGCTCACACTCATTTAGTATTTAGAGGCTCAAATATAAAAATGTGTGATATTTGTAATTGATTTAATCGATATATATATATTGATCTGTTTGTGGATATTTGAAATTATTTATTTATAATTTATTTATAAAACCAAATGTAATTTAAAATGAAATTCCTAAAAGTTTTCAACACTGCTTTTATCTAATGATTGTTAATAATGAACAATATTTCTGCAGTTTTGTAACGGTATGTGCTGTAATGCATAAAATAAATATTCTAGGCTCTAAAACTAGCAGTTATTAGGTTACGTAACAGACTGAATGAAACTGAATTATTAGATGGCCCCATACCTCTGTACTTGAACAATGTGGTGCTGACTCCAGCCAATAGAGAAAGAGTGATGAGATCTCCCAGACTGGCTGCTATCGGGGTGGCCACATTATCAGGGTTGATGCCCACCTTCCTGGAGCCAATGACCACACCAATCATCACCAGACCTGGACACAGAAAAAAGCAGCCGAGTCAAATACTGTATTTCAGTGGTAAAGTTCAAAGAAAGATTCAAAGAAAAAAGACAAAAAGATTATGTTGCATCATCCAGAAAGGTGAAAACAACATGAAACCGTATTCTCAAAACATCAAAATGATCCAACTGTATACACACGTTGGGTTTCCATGTTTTATGGGGACTTTGCAGAGACATAATTATTTTTATATTATATATTCTGTAACACTTTACAATAAGGTTCATTAGATAACATTAGTTAACTAAAATGAACTAACAATAAGCAAAACATTTGTTACCGTATTTAATAATCTTTGTTAATGTCAGTTCACAAAAATACAGCTGTTCATTGTTTGTTCATGTTAGTTCACAGTGCATTAACTAATGTTAACTAATAAAACTTTTGATTTTAATGACGTATTAGTAAATGTTGAAATTAATATTAACTAAGATTAATAAATGATGAAGAAGTATTGTTCATTCTTGGTTTATGTCAACTAAGGTAGTTAACTAATGAACATTATTGTAGAGTTTTACCATATATTCTATCCCCTAACCTTAACCTTACCCCTGAACACAACCCTCGCAGAAAACGTTCTGCATTTTTACACTTTCAATAACATCACTTGGTATGATTTATAAGTTGTTTTCCTCATGGGGACCAAAAATGTCGCCATACTGACAAGAATTTCAGATATTACCATTTTTGTGGGGACATTTCGTCACCATAAAGTTAGGTTTACTAGAACCAAATGCACACACACACACACACACACACACACAACAAGGCTGCATTTGATCAAAAATACAGTAAAACAGTCCTATCATGAAACATTATTACAATTTAAATGAACCGTTTTCTATTTAAATGTATTGTAAAATATAATTTATTCCTGTGTTGTCAAAGCTGAATTTTCAGCATCATTACTCCACTCTTTAGTGTCACATAATCTTTCAGAAATCATTCGAATATGCTGATTTTCACTAAGGAAATATTTCATATTATTCTCAATGTTGAAAACAGTGGTGCTGCTTCATATTTTTGTGGAAATAGTGATAATTAAAAAAAACAGGATTCTTCGATAAATGTCGATATTGATAGAAAGTTCAAAAGAACAGAATTTATTTGAAATAGAGTTTTTCGTAATATTGTTAGAGTCTTCACTGAAATTTGTATCAATTGAATGCGTCCTAGCACAATAAAAATGAATTTACTTAAATTCTTACTTTTTTAAACTTTTGAACACAGAAATATTGCAATTTTATTGTATCCATTGTATTGTGGATTGTGAAGTAATTTTTATTTATTATACGCAAGTTTTTTCCTACCTATGCAATCTTTTAAAATGGTTTTAGAGGCACAGAAATTTCTTTACATTTTAACTTCTAGATTATGAAAATTATATATTTTTTTTTTCATAAAATATACTTCATAAACAATATGACCATAGATATTTATAAAGAAATGTAAATTGATTTCATGTCATCTTGAAGTAATGAAGAGTGGTGTACCTAAGGACAGCGCGGCCATGAATGCGGTGGTAACACTGCTAGCACACAGGACAGCCGCCTGGTCCAGCTCTACACCCCCTCTGGACAGAGCGCCAAGCCCTACGGCCGCCAGAGCTGCCAGGAAGCCCACCACAGTGGCCTGAACCTGAGGAAGACATCCACACAATCACAGATCATATGCTTTCATTCATAATTAAACAGAGATTAAAAATTCATTTCATAATGAACGAGTTCTCATTGGTATTCAAGAACGAGGACTCCTGCAGAATGAAGTCTCGGAGTGATTGTTCATATTCTTATTTATTTAATCTTTAATGAAAGTTTGTTCTGTTAATTCATGTTTGTAATGTCTAATTTATCTCTGACTGGTACTAAAGCCAGTGTATTCTGATTCACCCACCTGAATAAGAGCAAGATTACAGGTCACCATCAGCCACTGCTGTTTGGGGTCGTCCATCTGTCCAGTGTTAGCCTGAGGAAGATGGGAAACAAAACCACAGTGAAGGAAATAAACGCTTGATGTAATAATTGAGACACACTCATGGTCATTAAACACTAAGCTTACAGTTTGAGATAGATTATTAATATTTTTACATACAGCAGTGGAGAGACGAGATGCTAGAGTCATCTCCAGGTTTCCCTTGAGCCCGACCAGAGCAGGTACCAGGATGAACACCTCTGTGATCACCTTAAACACATCCCAATGCTGAAACACACACACACACACACACACACACAGTAGATTTATACAAACAGTCTGAAACTGAAAATATACTGTTCTCCATGATATCGAGGTTGACCTGGAACCATTAAAACAGTATTTCTGAAATTAAAAGAGAAATGTGTAAGCAGGCAAAAAAGTAGACCAAAAAAAGAGCGATTTTGTAAATCTCATTAAAATTGTCTGGGTCATATTTAAATAATAATAATAATTTAGAATTTTAAAGTCCTTCATCAAAATTATTTGTAAAATATATTTATAAATTCATCAAGGTGGTATTTATTAAGATTAATGTAGTTAATGCAGATTTGAAAATGAATTTAAAAATAAATAAATAAATCACTTGTGTCCAGACAGGATTATTACAGGATTAACAAGAGACTAGGGGGAGGGATTGAATGTGCTTAATACAAAAAATAAAAAAATAAAAGAAATAACACCACAATGCACAAATATGTTTCAATATGCAAAAATAAATAAATAAAATCTTCTGACACTGGAAAATTCACACAGTTGAAACTGCATTTAAAATTTAAATCGCTTTCAATTATCGCTACATAATTCAAAGGGACAACAAATACAACAACACTGGTGCAGACATAAAAAGGTACACACAGTAAAATAATAATTCTCATTATCCATTTAAGTCACATTGTCACACTGAAGCCCTGCCCTGAGGTCCATAGGTACTGAACTTTTCAAACTAAACATACTTTTCACAGAATGGTGCATTGGCTTTCCCACATCACGGCTAATGTGACCATCAGTCAATATTTTTAAACTGAGTGACGTCTTAATGAAAGATACTATCAGATTAATCCAACTAGGTGTCAGTTTCAGCTCTTTATTCTGATTCTTACAGTCAAAACACAAACTAGTCATCAGCAAAACCATAAATACAGTATCATCTCATAATGGGCATGCTGACAAAAGAGTCGAAGTGACTCATTGAACATGAATGGCTTCTTGTGCTGTGCGTTTATATTTAGTACGTGTCAGTATACGAGTTGAGCGCTCCTCTCTTCACAAGCCCACTCATCATGCAGTTAAAAATAGCCGTAATGTTTAAATGAACAGATAAGAGACCGGTGCCAGCCAGCCAGCCAGTCAGCCAGGGGATGGTATTTTTACCACAGTGCAGGCTGTTTCGAGAGACCGGTGTCACATCACAGGCCCGTCTTGGGATCTAGCCCACTTCTCCTCCTCTCTCTCTCTCAGTCCTCTACAAACAAGCTCTCATTCTCTCACCCTGTCTATCTCACCTGCCCCCATGAGAATTCAATTAATAGACACACAACACAGTCCATGCCAACAACTGGAGGACATGAGGGACACGAGGAGCTGTTACTGCAAGCTAGCATGTGCTTGCGAAGTGTGCTGATATTCCATGAGATAACTGCATACTGTAGCCTATATATATATATAACATTAAGTATATTAACTAGGGGATATTTTGCGTTAGAATGCAGTAGCTTTAGATCTCCATACATTTTTCTACATGTCTAATGTAAAGGTGCAATAATGGAACATACAAAAGCAGTGTTATTTTTGTATTATTTACATATTATTATAGAATTTATTCACATTTTGAATTAGCTTTTATTTTTAGACTTAATTTTATTTAATAGTTTGTTATGTGCATTTTTTTCATTCATTTCTATTCAGTTTTAATTTAAATCTATTTCAGTTTTAGGTGTAGTAATATTACTAAAATTTATTTTATTTTCATTTAAGTTTTTTTGGTTTAAATATTTCATCTAATATTTATATTTTATTTTATTAATATTTTATTATATTTAAAAAAGGAAAGAAAGGAAATAATGTTTTAGCAATGAATTAAGCAGAAAATTAGCAAATATTAAGTGAACCAGTTTTTAAATAAATTGATAAATTAATTGATGAATTTAAGATAAGTTATTAATAAAGTATGATACAATTTTGTTTTATTTATGCTGTCATGTTATTAAAGCATTAAAACCAGTTAAAGCCATGAATCACAGTGATTTTACCTCTCTTATTATTCTTAATACATTTATTAATCTGGCTTATTTCTTTAAACTTCAATATCTATATGCTTCAACATTTACCCACTAACTAAGAAAACACCAAAAAAGTAGAAAAGTACCATGGTATTATGATTTTAGGGACATGCTACAATGGAAATATGATTTTTAGACATGTATATCATGGTATTCTTGAAGTAACATGAAGATGGTATATGAATATGGTAGTATCATGCCTTTATAAAACTACTGTAGGACTCCCATGGTATTTACATGGTACTCAAGGCACAAAGTCATAGCACTACCATGGTACATGTCCAAAAAAAAAAGGTACTTTTTTATACTGGTGAAATATATCAAAGTATAATGGTATTACATCTAATCCCACCACTGAACCATGGCATCGCCAACATTTATCAATACTTTTGTAAAACAGCATTTTCAATAACATATCAACCAAGAAATATGGCAAATCTAGATTAAATTGCTCATACTTGGATAATGTCCATGACGATACCGGCCGCCACCATCCCCAGGCCGCCCAGCAGATACGGCAGGAAGACCTGCGCAGCGATGATGTACGAGCTCTCGGGCAGAAAGCCATGAGCCGAACGGGTGAGTTTGCAGGTGAAACCTCTGAGCTTCGTCCCCTGATAACAGAGCTCCAGCTCTAACTGAGTGACCACCATCTCTGTTACCCCATTCCCCAACGTAACCGGAAGGTTCAACGAGGGTACCTCCTAGATAGCTGAACGTTCCTTTCACAATGTTTCGAAAACCAAAATAAGAAGCTCAAGACAAACAGGCAAGAATATGATCTAGGTTAGGAAGAAGAAAAATAATATGCTGACTCAGAAAGACAGGATGTTCTTAAGATTAAACAATGAGGCAATTTAGCATCTTCAGATTGTCCCACGATAGCAAAGGCCCGACAAGTTGGCTGATGTATATTTCAGTTCTATCAATGCCAACAAATCCAACAGGAATCTTCACATTCAAAAGTCTCCTTCTCCTGAGTTGGTTCTCTGAGCATCAAAATCCAAACTTCAAGACTCGTCATATGCCTGATGAGAGCTGTCTCTAGAGGACTCTTAGGATAATTCCCAAGCCGCCGCTTTTTTCACTCGCAGGTCGCTGGAACGTCCATGTACACGAGCGCTACGATCTCCAGAGCGCATCTTCTCTCTGCCACAGGAGTCGTGACTCACAAGACAAACAGTCCTGTCTGGCTCGACGTCTCCGTCACCAGGCCTGGTCTAACAGGTCCAGAATGTGACAGAAACACATGTTGAGGCTTTTTTCCACTCGTTCCTCTTCACCCCCTCCTCACCGGTGCATCAGGCCTTTAAACAGTCACTAGTCACGAGCCTTATTACTTCCTACCAACCATTTCATCTGACTCAGATGCTCAGTCTTGCATCTGTCCCCCTGTCCTGCTCTCTGCTAATGTCTCCTCTGACGTATAACTGAACCTGTCTTATCAGCTATGAAAGGGCTGAGTGCTTGGCAGCCGGACGAGAGGGGGGAAAGACGAAGGAGGAGAGCGAGATAGAACAAGTGTGTGTATGAGAGACAAAGAGACAGATTGAGAACCCATGGGGTTGTAAAAGCTGCGTTGTTCGATTACTCACCACTCTACCGCTAGCCAGTGCGTAGAGGACACGTTGGGACGAGGGGCATGATTCAGCTAAAAACAACCCCAGCTCGGTCGTGAGCAGGCACAGTGACGCAGCAAATCCAGACCCACATCACCAACACACACCTCTGAACGCATTCATTAAACACCATCAGGACACAGCATCTCTTGAAACAACGATTATTAGGCAGGCGTTCTTTAAAAGAATCTTTTT
Organism: Squalius cephalus; assembly: GCF_949319135.1. Classification (NCBI taxonomy): domain Eukaryota; kingdom Metazoa; phylum Chordata; class Actinopteri; order Cypriniformes; family Leuciscidae; genus Squalius; species Squalius cephalus. Next base: position 27,240,482 of record NC_137139.1, read on the forward strand.
TGTCAATATTTACTCGCTCTCATGTGGACTTTTAATCTAATAATTCTGGCCTTATTTTTTGCAAATCTGAGTTTATCTCTCAATTTTGATTTAAAGGGATAGTTCACTCTAAAATGAAAATGAAGTCATAAATTACTCACCCTGTTGTTGTTCTAATGTCGTATGCCCTTCTTTCTTTTATGGACCACAAAAGGAGAATTTGTAAAAATGTCTCCTCCATGTAATAGCAGTGAATAGCGACCAGCTTCAAGCTTTTTAAAAGAGACAAAAAATATCACAGAATGAACCCATGTGACACACGTTATACAGTATATTCCAAGTGTTCTGGGAGTATAGGATATAAAAATGTTGTGTTTTATTTAAGGAAAATTCTGACCTTAGCCGTTGGTCTTCAGTGCAAAGCTACGCGACGTGCAAGTTGTGAGAAATCAAGATTCGCAATTCTGATTGTTTCTGAATTCTGAATTCACATCTCACAATTCTGACTTTTTTCTCAGAACTCTGAGTTAACATCTATCTTTTTCAGAATTGCAAGTTTATATCTTGCAAAAGTCCGATTTTTTCTCTGAATTCTGAATTACGTCTCGGAAATTCTGGGGTTACATCTTGCAGTTCTGACTTTTTTTCTTGGAAGTTTGAGTTCACATCTCACAATTTGGACTTTTTTCCTCTGACATCTGAGTTTATTTCTATTTTGAGGGACACCTAATGAAAGGATTCATCTGTACCATGAAATGCACATTTCGTTCAATAAATGTTTTGGTTCATTCCATTTTTTAGAGACTTTTATTATGTCTTTTTTGTTCTTTTTAGAGCTTGACACTTTTCCCATTCACTTTTGTTGCATGTAAAGAAAAGTTGCATTAACATTTTGTTAAACATCTCAATTTGTGTTCCACAAAACAAACAGATTTGTAGTGACTTCAAATTTTTGGTTGAACTATTGCTTTAATGCTTCATGATAGGAGTGTTTTGTCCGGTCTCTCTCCTTCCGAATGAATTTCATTAATTTGCCTCACACTCTGCTTCCTGTTAGTGAGGATCATAAATATCAGCACTTGACAAGCTGGATAATTAAAGTGGGCACATTAATTGCTATAGCATCAACCTCAAACTGTTGCAAAGACATGTCAGGCGATAAAACGTTATGCAAAGTGGCAGAAAGTTCTTCAAAAGTCTCTTACCTGCACACTGTCCAGCACCATACCTGCCATCACCATCCCCATCCCAGCCAGCAGGTATGGGATCAGCACCTGCAGGCAGATAGAAATGGCCGACTCATCCTCTATCTTAGCCTGGGCTGTTTTGATCCTCTCCTCCATAGGCTTTTTAGGTGGTATGACGGGTGGCGGCAACAGCAGGTCATTTTGCTCATCTAGACTGCCAGCCCGATCCAAAGCACCCTGCCCCTTCCCTTTCCCCTTTTTGGACTTCTTGCGGCCACCTCCTTTCCTCTGTCGAACTTCGTCTCCTGGCATGGTGGAGTCTCCGGTCCGCTCCCTCTGAGAAACAGGAAGTCCATCACACAGTCAAATACAATACAACATTTAATTTAGGCCAAAACATTTCATAAGTCAAAATTTCCAAATTTAACACAAATGTATTCATTAAATGATAATAAAATCAGAAAAATAATTTTGAGTGAAAAGCTGAACAAATTTAAGGGGATATTTCACCCAAAAATGAAAATATCTGTCATCATTTTCTCATCCTCAAGTTGTTCCAAACCTGTATGAGTTTTCTTTGTTCTGCTGAACACAAAGGAAGATATTTAGAAGAATGTCGGTAACCAGACAGTTTCAGCGCCCCATTGACTTCCATAGTATTTTTTTCCTACTATAAAAGTCAATGGCTACCGTCAACTGTCTAGTTGCCTACATTCTTCAAAATACCTTCCTTTGTGTTCAGCAGAACATAGAAACTCATAGGCTAGAGGTTTGGAACAACCTGAGGGTAAGTAAATGACAACATTTTCATTTTTGGGTGAACTATCCTTTTAAATATTTGGTGATGAACATTGTTGTTGTTAATTCTGATTCTAGCCATTCTAATAATACATTTGTAGCATTATTTATGTCAAGAAAAACACATGTGACATGAAATATGTTGCTAAAATATAATTGTATAAATATGTATTAATATTAAATATATGTTTATATCTTAGTAAAAGCCAGAACTTGCTCAACCAGGTTTGATTTGTGTGTGTTTTTTTTTTTCTTGTGTTAAAATTGTTCTCTTTAATTACATATTTCATTTACATTGCTCATCCCAGATTTTCAATGTGGCTGCATACTCTTGAACCCCACTGTACACTATGAGTAGCCTAACGTGTATTTTAGTGATTTATCTGTAAGTGAGTTTGAATATAAGGCATTTATAAACGGTAAAGCGGCATAAATATTACTGCATTAGCGTTAATAATGTTAATCAGTATTTTGGAAGTTAGCTTTTTCGGGCTACTTTTAAACAGATCTTGTTACCACTATAATGACCCACAATCAATGTATCAACAGTCTGATCTGAAAGGTTGGTATCACTTCGATCTTTAATTACATGATGATGCTCATGTTTTGGTCCATAAGCACTGATGACACGTTGCCATAGCAATATCAAGTCGCACATTCCCACAGATATCACTGAAGCTTCTCAATCTGACTGATTGTTCAAATCTCACAACAACCGTTCCTCTAACAAATAAATGTATCTCACGCGTATACGGATCGAAGCTAAATGCTATCGACTCATGATATTGACAATGACAGATGAAAACAATGATAGGTTACACACGGTGATAGGTTGTACTCCACATCAGCAATAGAAAGCCACGTAAAGAACAGCCTACCGTCTCAAATTAGCCCTTCTTTAGTGTTTATGTTCATCACATTATGTGAAGCTTCGCTATCGATAATGGTATTATTCACTGTAAACGCTTAAGCGCGTTGAATCACTACTCGAAATGATAACTTCCTCGATAGGAAACGAATTCACCAATAGTACTACAGAGAAAGCTTGGCTCATGAATATTTATTAGTCACGTGAGGGGACGCGCCTAGAAGGTTTCAAAGCAACGTCTGCATGATGAAATTAATATTAATTCGTTATGTCGTATAATATTTGGCGATTCGACAGAGAAAAAGCCAGGATGTATTCAATCCATGGCAGGTATCAACTAATGTTAATATTTTAATATGTTCAAACATTAGTTTGAGCCTGAGGTGCTATCTTTCAAGTCGGTGAAACTTCTAACTTACGTTACTTCACTATTTTAATTAAAGCGGTTTTTAATCTACGCATGTGTGCTTCTGTCGTCAGTAGCTAGTGGTTTGGATTTTTTTATTTAGTGACTCGAATCTTTTAACCACATTCTCAGATGTATTCATTAATTCGTTCAGTGATATTTTCTGTAGATTACATAGCTAATTTATGCCAGTAGGTGGTGACAATCGAAAATAAAGGGTGAGTGATTCGAATCGTTCATTTAACCGATTCGCTTAACACAGTTTCGTTCAAATCCTTAATGACGTATAAAGCTTTTCCCCCAATTTATACACAGCTAACAGTGTAACGTTAAATACATTTAGTAGTTTAATGTTGTTTCAATATATTCTACCTATTTTTTATGTATAGTCATGTTTACATTCATAATTCTTCCGCACTCTTATTTCTCTCGCTGACTTGCAGACTTGAATAGAATATTATAACATACTAGGCTACAAATATTTTAGGGTATATTAACACTGATCTACATGATCAGTTATTCACGAACGAGCTTCGTTCTCACTTGGAGGAAATCGGTCACTTGCTTCAGTGAACGGAAAACATGAATGATTCGTTCGAACCGGAATGCTTTGTTCACTTAAATGATTCATTCAAAAACGAAACAACACTAGTTGTCAGCACTAGTCAAAACCCAAATCGAATGAAACTAGGTGATGTTGTTAGTTATACACTTCGTATGTAACATTTTTATGTATACAATTATTTTATTTACCGTAGTGTGTAAACTTTGATCGATAATTCTTACATTAAATTTGCACTGCAACTTCATTTTAAGGGATGAGAGATTAAAAGTGCTGTCTACTTCTAGAGTTGAGTATGTAATAATTTGACTTCTCTACCTTGTATTTGCCCACATTGCAGGTGTCCACGCATGCATCTAACTTCCAAAGGTCATGAAAAGTTGCACACCAGGCAGACAACTTATAACTGGATGTATGAATGGTCCATATAATGATATGGGAAGCTGATAACACAAACCAATCCCAAATTCTGCTGCTACGGTGTAAGTACAGCACAGATTTGTCCATGCAAATCTAACACACACTGATAGTCTTACCTATCACAATGTCGCAAAGCGAAGGAAAGTCGTAAGTGACCAGCATAAATCTTAAAGGGCACAGAGAATAACACCATGCAGTCGGATTGGAGGAGTCACAGATGGGGGGTGGCTCGGAGAGTGTCTTAAATTTCATCCGGCTGGCAGTTTAGAACACCCCCCTCCTGTCTGACCAAATCTGCCCCTGAGAAGATGGTGTTGACAGGGAAACCCATGCTCCTCTCTCCCTTCAAAGAACATCCAGTTAAACGGTTTCCATACACATATCACTATCACTTCACTGCCACCAAATTTGAAATGACAGTGTTTGCAGGCACATGTTTTGAAAAAGGCTTTTAGACCTAATTTGGTGCAGTAATTATGCAAATAGTGTTAGAGCACAGCATATGATGTTGACTGACTGGGTCACTTTATGAATTTACCCTGCAGTGATTCTGTTGGTTTCACATCATCTCAAAGGGCTGTTGCATAAGCATATTTTCAGTATTTGTTTATATATATTTCATAACAGTATTATGCAATGACATTCTTATTTAAATTGTTGTCAGCAAATACTGTTATTTATTGTTAAAGGAACAAGATGAAGAAGCCAGACGGTTCCAGAATCAAATACGACATTGATTAAGGATCATAGGATGTGTTCGGAATGGAATACTAGCTCACTGAATACTGCACAATATACGCTTCAAAAACAGTAAGTACAGTATAGTAAATGTTTCCAAGAATAGCACATTAAATTATGTCACATGAATTAATCATGTTCCAATTTAATTTTGGAAATTAAATGGGTATTTTGGCAGTTCATATTTATAAAAAAAAAAATCTTTATTTTTGGCTGTCACATTAAATAATGAGTGACAAAAAAAAATGTAAAATTACTTTAGGTTCTTTCATCACATTGGAAATTAAATGACTACAGACTACAGTACAGTAAAGACTACAGTATAGAGCCAGTGTTATTTTAGTATGTTTATATATTAATATAAATATTTTAATTAGCTTATATATATATATATGTATAAGTGTATATATATATATATATATATATATATATATATATATATATATATATATATTATTTTTTAGTTAAGTTCTTGTACTTTTGTTGTGTTTTTGTCATTTTTAATAGTTTTTTTTCTATTTATCTTTATACAACATTTCACGTTTTCATTTACCTTTTTTTAAGGGTAAGGTTTTCATCTAATATTTGATATTTTATTTTATTTCAGCTTTATTTATTGAAAACTATTTTTAATAGCTTTATGTAGTAGTGCATATATTCTATGCATACAGAAACTGTGCATACTGAGCCAAGTATACTAAAATATATACTACAGGAATGGTAGGTATAGTATGGGTAGTATGCTATTCCATAACATTCTCTAAATATCCGAGAATGACCTAAATATGTTTCTGCTTCCTGTGTGATGTTACAGTGGTCCACTAGGTGGAAGTAAAGTACAGCAGAACATGTGCCTCTGTGGCTAAATAGAAATAAGCCACATAAAGGTTATTGAGGAGAAACTGTGTTTTAGTAATTAAAAGAACAGTTGGATTGCAGGGTTTGCATGTTGATCAAAAATAGAGCAAAATAATGTGTCGGTGGATGAATTACACACATAACAAGAACTCCCACAATGCCTCTTATGGACCTCTGACATTAAATACCGGAATAAAACGCAGTAAAACAGAAACAAACACACACACATACGCTGTAATTATGGGTATGCTGTTGCTGACAGGAGTGGTGGAAACTTGTCAGAGGTGCTAAATATAGCTACTGTCCCTTCCAGCGAGACACAGTGGACACCTGTCACACACACGCACACAAACACTTACCCACAATGCTTAACTTTCACATTACACCACCTCCCACACTCTTCCTTTGGCTTCAGACGTCCCAGCTGTTCTCCACTTCATCTCAAACTTCAAAGCAAAAGAAAAGGAGCTAAAATGAAGGAATGTTATGCCTGGAAAAGCGCACTGATTCTGTATCAATCAGTTTGTTTGACAACCTAACGCTCTGTGCCCAGCGACAATTCAAAAGGAAACATATTGCAGGCATACTGTACATTCTATAGCATTTCAAAACCCATAAATGCCCATCAAGTCATTAATTCAAATGTTGACAAGTGGCGTCTTCCCACTTCTAAAGAAGGAAAAGATGGCTAATTGCTTCCTCCAAGCAAATCACCTCAAACATACCCCATAAAACTGTCACATCAAAAGAAATCACAGGAACAAGTAAACAGGGCCGGTTTCCACAAAAATTACAAGGCAGTGAAGCCTTTAGTAAAACCCATAAGTACATATGTTTAATCTCTAGTGTACTTCACTAACATGAGGAGACTCCAACAGCGGGAATCAAGTAGAGTTCCAAGAAACACATAACCCCTAACCTTTCCTGAAATGCAGTAGCTTCGCACATGTTAACGAGGTCTTAGCGGGGAACAGATAAATCAAAACTTATAAGATGGTTTAATACCTTAAACTGAATTGGGATTAGTGTCAACACATTCCAAAGAGCTTATCAGCACCTGCGCCGGGATCGTGTAAAATCCTTGAAACTTTTCTTGCAAAGAGAGAAACAGCCCCAGTGCATATATTGTAAGAAATATCAAAAGCAAATTTGATCATTGACTGAAGTCTCAGCGTGACTGCGAACACTACGTTTCCTTCACTCTTAGCTCAGAGCTAATAACAGGTTCTCAAATGACCTCTCGACTCTGCGTTCAGAACGTGGTGATCAAATGTCTCTGATTCCAGGCCTCTGAGGTTATGTTATGGATGTGAAGGTGAGGAGTGTGACTGACAGCTTTCTACTTAGAGCTCCTGAAGACAAACAGCAAACCTTCAACACACAATTGCTTATAACTTTATTCATTTATTTTGGGCGGCATCAAAACGTTTCCTAATTTAGCAACGACTCTGTTATACCCCTAACAAATATGATGTCTCATGTTTCTGAGCCCTAACGTTCATTAAAACGTGGTTCGATCCAAGAGGGAAGAATCCCTGCCATGGCACATGCTGAATGAAGAATAAGTTTGGCACATAAGTCTCACTGTAATAGCTGTTAAACAGCCTGCCAAAGAAAATAAGTGCATTCGTGATGAGCAGATTTTGTCTTAAAATAGAATATAATCTTTATTTATTACCAAATGAACAAGCCTGTGAGATGTTGCAATAGAATGGTGGCATGATTTTATTATTGGGACAATTCCCTTGGAGAAACCTGAGGTTAAGTGCCCTGCTCAAGGGCACAGTGCTGATGGCTCTTGGCTTGCTCATTATGGGGAATAAACCAAGGAGGTCTATAATACACAAAGTTATCTGATACGGTTCCCATTCAACTCAGCTGCAGTCATCAGAGGGAGGGCTCATGGCCCCCTTGAAGTACGCAGCCTAGAGGATGCCATCTTTGTTTCATGGCTACTTGCTTCCAGAAACATGTGACTGATCACTTGTCAAAAAAAGTCCATTTAAGAGCCCTCCAAATAAAGCATATTTGTGTGGCTTGAACAAAAGCAGTTACTTTAAAAGGCCATTAAACATGCTTTTTGACAACATAATGGTGTAGTAAGACATCCACCAGTAGGGATGAAGGTGTTGACGCTAACTAGTCAATAGAGCACAACAGTGACTAGACACTTTTTCAGTGGCATTGGTTCCCATTTTTCCCATTCATTTTCTCCATAAGGATTTAAAAAAAGTAAATGCTTTAGCTCTTAGCCATGAACCAAAGCAATCACCTCTGAGAATACTCACAACATTAACTGCTTTTGAAGCCAAAAAATCAACATATACAATGCATGAAAATCAGAAAAAGACAAGTGTTCAAAAGTAATGTCTTCTATGAGGAAATGAACAGCAATCCAATGAATAAACAATATATTTCAAATAGATATAGACTTAATAGATGAAGGATTATATGACACTGAAGATTGAGATTTCAGATTTACCATCACAGTAATTTAAAATAGCTTTTCATATATACAGTATATGCTGTAGGCTATATTTTAAAATGTAATAACAGCTACGAAACAGCTATTTTAAATTGTTATAATATTTCACAACATTACTGTTTTTACTCTATTTATCAAATAAATGCATCTTTCAAAAACATAAAAAAACAATCTTATCAGCCCTAAAAATTGAATGGTATTGTATGTGTATATACAAATAAGAGAGTGAAGAATGTAGGAATACTGGCTTGATTATGTAAGTTGTCATGGGATTGCTTTCTCTTTAGGATTCATGGGTAGTGTAGATCTTCACCTAAAAATTCAATATTAAATATGATTATTTTTTAAAATAATTTACGTTAAAATTACTATTGTAAAATTACTAACGTATAAAATATACGTTATGGCTTCAACAGAACCACATACCATTGATTAATAACCTCCAATCTTATGGTACGTCTGTCACAAAAGGTTTGTACAATCGTTAAAATTGATTTCTCTATGAAAAAAAAGAATGGGATTTTTATTTCCAGAACCCAACCCTAGATTGTTCCAGTTACACACCCTGCATTTTATCCACTACAACCAAACACCACCCCATTACTGGCTATCTTTTAAAACTAAATGTGTATTTAGTTCATGCATTATGCATGGATTCACCGTTTTCACACCATCACCAAGATAGAAGCCCATGGGGAGCAATTTCCGACTTTGTGCACTCCAGATCTTTGCAGACAGTGTACAGAGTTCATTACAATAAAATAATCATCCTGACTATGCTGATCGTGATGTTAGCTGCAGGATAAATGCGGTGTAACTGCTTTCCACCCCACTCCCACATTTCTTCGCTTTCCCACAGCGCGCTTACTCTTGCTTAGCGTGCTCAGATCGGCCGCAGCTGTTCGTGTGGGTCTCCACCCTCTCCAGCAGAGCTCGATTACATAACGTTACAGAGTGATTGATGAGCTCTCAGATTTCCTCTCACTGCCAAGTGTCCATTCTCTCTCCTCTGTCCAGTCTTAGTCTGCATAAACGTTCCCGTCTCTTTTCGCTTTATATCTCAATCTTTACATCTTCAGAATAGGACAAAGAAGAAGAAAAGCAAATCCTTCAGAAACAGAGATGATAAGACAGTCTGCTGGCAGGGCACAAGTGCAAATCTGAGTCATCCAGTTTTATGAGCTTAATCTCATTCATGTCACAACACGCACCGAGCTGATGAAATGACACATATTGCACTTGCAGCAAACTGCACTCTTAGCACACAGAAAGGTCTCCTTTTTGTCTAGCAAATGTAATTCTTGCATTACTACTCCCTTGTCCACGCACTACTGGGTTTTCTGCAGCAACCCGAAGTATTACTCAATTCTGATATGTGGCTTGACCATTAAACATCTGTTATCATGGGACTTTCACTCTTATCAGAACTAATGTTTGAGCATAACTGCAGCTGAAAAGAAACGAATAGACTTTTGCAAGAGAAGAGACATGGAAAACTTCTGTTATGAGTTTCATGGGAATAGTGAGCCGTTCTTTCTTTGACGTCACGTCATTGAACAGGAGACTCACGGAACAAGCTTTAGTGCTTTTTGGGGAGTGTTACGGCACTCACAGGTGTAGACAGACATGCTCCCTCTCAATCAAACTTTCAGAGGACTGTCATAATGTACTCTGTGCACTAATAATGAGAGGTGACAGCTGCTGATTAATATTCAGTGTTTGCCAAGGCAGTGTTACTATTACTTTAGCTCATACTGAGAGGTAAGGGGTTTAGGGGCCGATCACACAGAGCACGATTTCCAGTCCACTGCGCTACTTTTCCATTGTTTTTTATGTAAACACGCTAGACGGACGTGTTTGACCACTGCGCTCACGTTTTGCGTCTTTTGCAGCATCTTGCGCATGACACAGCATTCTAAAAACGCAGCAGAAGTTCAACTTTTAAATGTCTCATTCCTCTTCATTCTGTGGGAATGGCCCTTAAAGGGGGGGTGAAATGCTCATTTTCACTCAATCTCCTGTTAATCTTGAGTACCTATAGAGTAGTATTGCATCCTTCATATCTCCAAAAAGTCTTTAGTTTTAGTAAATTTATTAAAGAAAGATAGGCTGTACCAAGTCTTTCCGGAAAAAACCGAGCGTCTGGAGGCGGGCCGTGTGGGCGAAGCCAGAGCATCCGTCGATCTGGGCTTTGTTTATAAAACATTCATCGTCGAAATGCAGGGAACAAACAGTCTACACAACTCGTTTCTGCATCCACTGTTCCTAACGCTGGGTTCTTTGGTAAGCTTTCCCTCACATCCAAAAACACACTTTGGAGACACTATGCAGCGCTGCCGATGATTTCCTGTTGAAGCGCGTTGATGTGCGCGGTCTCGCTCTCCTCTGGTCGACGTGTGCGCGGCCGCGCTTTTCCGGGAGAAATGCTCATATAAGGAGTTCCACTCTGGTCTACGTCATTAGATCCACGGTCGAAAAAAAACCAGCCGAAACTTGTACCAACCCGGAAGTAAGATTTTCGGCACAGAAATTCTCCGTTATTCGTCCAAAATATTTAAAAAAAACTTTGGCCATGTTTAGCATGAGAATCCATCTCTTTAACACTGTAAACAACTCTGAATACATGAAACACCATTGTACCCCCCCCCCCTTTAAACATAAATTACATTACGGCACATAACTCACGCTGCGCCGTTTGAGCAGTGCACATGATCAATACCTCAATTACCCAGATAGTTGTGCGCTGTTATTTATATCTTCATGATATTTCACCCAGCAGATCATAAAATGGGCAAATACATCTCATTAAGGGCCATCGAGGGACCAGAATATCATATCATTATACAGTTTCTGCTTGAGTGAAAAAAAATAGGAGGGGGACAAATTTAGCAAAATAATGAAATAGTCCAACTGAGAGATATTAAGTCACACTGTGAAATATAAAGTTGCAGTTACATTTTTATTTTATTGTTTTACTCTGAGGCAGCTGGTTGCGTCAGTGCTATTTACAAGTTATCAGACATACAATTAATAAAAATATTTTTGCATGGGCAAGCAGCACTCACGTTTTCTGATTTTCAGCTGTCAAATGTATTCTTAACTAGCTGCACTGTCCTGGCCGAAGGTAGTCTTGTGTAGTGAAGTACTGAAATATTGTAGTATCTTTATGGTTTAAATGAAGCTCTGTTGGAGTAGATAATCCCCCCAAAATTATTTCAGATACTGATGATGGCACATGAGGAAAAGCTCTCTAAATGTCACTCTAAAACTTCCTGCCTGAGGTTACAGAACAACACCGCAAAACCTTAGAAAAAGGGAAAACTCATCTGGAACATCTTTGTGCTGCAAAACGGCTCTAAGGTCTCTGTATGTGAGACTCATCCACCGCATTTTTTTGCAGAATCTTTGAAGTTACTTTGGTTTAAATATTTAAAAATGATTGGCTACTCAATATTTAGTTTCATAGTCTGCTCTGTATTTTTGTTGAGAAAAAGCAGATATAATCACAAGAACCTCTTCCATCTGCAAATCGTTCTCTCTAATATCCTTAAAATGTGTGTAATTTTGCTCCACCAGCAGCAGAACATTTTCCCAACAGAACTGGAAAAAAAAAAGTTTTCAAACACTCCCTCATCTTCCATTGTAGTCCAGGTCACGCAATTATGTCCATCCCAGTCGAGCCACCCAAACACATTTTAATTGGTGCTGCTAAAAAATATATAAATTATACACTCCACATACACACACTGAACAGTTTTCATAATTTATCAAAAATGTCATGTAGTGTTCTGTGAAGTTCACTAAAGAAAGTTAGATTCCTGCTCACTGAAAAATCATAGTTTTCAACATTTTAATGTACAGCACATGATGTAACAGCACAGACCAGGTCTGTCATTTATTAAAAAGTCTACCTGTTTGTATATTAGTACAGTGTTCATTTAATCTAATTCATATGCTGTTTTCATGATCTTTCATCTGCTGCATTAAAACGAAGTAGCACAACAGTTGTAAGCTGCTGTCCCCTTTGAATGTCACCATGGAGGCGGGAAAAACCTGTTCTTCATTTGATAAACAAACAGGCCCAGGCTAGCTGAAGCATCCGACCATATCATCTAATCAATTGTTTGAAAAAAAAAAAAAAGATTACACAGAAAGACAGTTGCAGATTAAAGAAAACAATGTACATGTCACAGCTAACACATAAATATGTCAAAAGTATCCTAGAAAAATATCCAATATACTGGTGTCAGCCAATTGTGTGTGTGCACCGTCATTCATAGAAGAAGCAGGCGAATGGCAGAGCGCCTCTATCTTCTGCTTGTGATTTGCTACAGTCATTATGACATTAAAGCAGGCTGGAGGCTTGGCCACAGCCTTTCTTGGAAAGGAAACACCAGCGTCCTCACACTCTTAAAATGGAGGGGAAACACAGAGAGAGGTTTTGAGCACACGGAAGGGTAACATTAACCAAGATATGCAAGATGATGATGGTCCCTGGAACAGTATTTCTGGCTCCATCCAACGTCTATTACATAAGTTACTCTGAGTGCTGTTGTACCCCCTTTGCTAGCGCTGTGTGTATGAGCATTACTGTACAGCTCTGCAAATGCTCTTGGGATCAAATCAAATGACTCTTAGTCCTTGACCTTCATCCATAATGGTTGTATTTGTTCAGAATCCATAGGATCAACGGCCAGCAATCAGACTCATTTGAATCAGCCCCACTATCGGTCCAAACCATCAGTGTTGGACATCAAAATTACATACAATCTGGTGTAGTTTTAGGCCCAAAGCAGCTAATGCTGGCTCTCCTCATACATACACATCTGGGCTCCATCACAGTTCTCTTCTGGCCATATGGGAGTGTTTAATTTCTCTCTCTCTCTCTCTCTCTGAAAGCAAGAGCAGCAAGAAGGTCTCACTAGATCAACTGGTTCCAACCATACAGTAAGATGAGCTCTCTGGGACCAGTGCAGCCACAGACTATAGACAATGTCCCAGCCTCTGAGAAGCTATGAAGCCAAAATAGGTAGTATTAATACAGTATAGTTTGTGTATAGTTTTAGTACCTGATTCACAAAGGGAATCGTGCATATCGGGTAAGGATGCAAACGGGCCCAGATAATCGTTTGAACGCAATGCATTATTGCAATAGACAGAGTGTTTTTTATATATATATATGACATTTACAGCAAGTCTAATTTACATAGAAAGCATTTTTCTGCCTCAAATTAAAAAATAAATTGTGTGATAAAGTGTAAAATAGGAGATAAAGTCACATAATGAGCTATAAAATCAAAACTATGAGAAACAAAGTAGCAATTCCAAGTTAAAAAAAGTCCCACTGTGAGATATGCCCCAATGAGACAACGTTATATTATTATTTCTCACAGTGTATATTTATATTTCACAATGTATTAGATATAAAGTCATTCTGAAATAAAGTCTCAATTAAGGTGCGTTCACGTATGGAAGCTTGTTTTTGCCACAGAATAAAACATTTTAAAAGATAACTGTGACTTTTTATCTCATAATTGTAATTCTGACTTTATTTCTCAGAATTGCGAGATATAAAGTCAGAATTGCGTGATATAAAGTCGCAATTGCTTGTTATAAAGTCAAAATTGTGACATATAAACTCACAATTGCGTGTTATATTCTAAGGAAAAAGTCCAATTCGGATTCTATTGCGATTGTTTATATCTCATAATTCTGACTTTATAACACTCAATTGCGACATTATATTATGCAATCATGACTGTATATCTCCCAATTGCATGTTATAAAGTCAGAATTGTACGTGTTATAAAGAAAGTCAGAAAAGTTTGTTTATTTCTCACAATTCTGACTTTATAACACAATTGCGAATTTATATCACGCAATTCTGACTATAACACACAATTGCGACTTTATATTACGCAATTCTGACTTTGTAACTTGCGATTGTGACTTTATATCACGCAATTCTGACTTTGTAACTTGCAATTGCGGCTTTACATGTATATTACGCAAGTCAGAATTGTGAGATGTAAATTCGCAATTGTGAGAAAAAAAGTCAGAATTGTGAGATAAAAAAGGTTATTTTTTATTCTGTGGTGGAAACAAGCTTCCATATTCATGCCATGTAATTACCGTAACGATTCTTAACTGTAAAAAGCCTTCAAGTGCTTTAGAAATCGCAATTACAACGTTTAAACGTTTAATTTTCTGAGAGCTACGACTTGTACCACATGGCCGCTGTACCACCTGACCACTGCAGATTTGAGGTGTGTTCAACTTGAAACGGTGTATGACATCAAAGTACGGCAAGAGTGATTCGAAAGCATACAAAGCTTTATTTACGGTAATTACGGCATGGCGTGAACGCAGCATTGCCTTTTTAGCTTTTACTATGAGGTGGAAAAGAACTTGCATGGCAAGGAAAGTGTTTATGCTTAAAGAAAAGTATAGCACTTTTTAGGTGTAATTAGTCTGATTAAACTTCATTATCAGTGGTTAGTGCATAAGATGCTGGTTTTTGTGCTGATATACCACATGCAAAAGTGGCAGTAGTTTACTTAATTTTCTCTGAATGATCTAATCGAGACTCTATTCTAATTGAGTCAAAGCTGCCAAATATATCTACAGTCAGTTCACAAAGTAAAGTGTCAATTCATAGATGTCCTGTAAAATTTCACACACTTTAGCAGTAATTTCTCAAAACCTTGTTGCTTGGTTTAAGTTCAAAGTTCATATACACAATCAATGATACTTTGTTTGCCTCATCATCCGACAGTTGTCTCAGTGGGTGCTGGGAACGCCATGGCCCACCGTTAGCTGAATGTGATCGCTGTGCTTGAAAATGAAACATCATCGAGGTTTCTCATGAATCAGGCTACACAGTTGGCGCTTTGGGTTCTGTGACTTGAGTCTATGATAGCATTTCCCTGGGGCCAAACCTGCAGAGTGAAGAGAAAAAAGAGCCTTTAACCAGAGGACTGATCTCTTCTGTGAAAAAGTCAAGCTCAATGGAGTGATATCAGTGCAGAAAGCACACCCACGTCCCACTCCAACCTAAACAAACCTATGAAATAATGAGGTACACAAGCCAAAAAACGCTGACGCTAAATGAAAAGGGGAAGAGAGAAAAGATGCAGGAGACAGATAAAAAGCAAAAGTCAGGAAGGCGAGCTGCCAGACCTCCTGAAGCCAAAAGTTTAACGCTTCTGGAAGCTTAATAATGTCACCTTTCAGAAAACTGTTAACAACAACTGTTCTCAATCAGCGGGGCGGTGAGGCAGCATTTGAATTAACTTTAATTGAAATAGCGCTCACATTTGGGTTGACCCGCAGAAGACTAGTAAATAGTGTGGCAGAGGAGTTCGAGGAAAAAACTGTACTTTACAACAGTTCAAAAACAAGATGATTTGATGCCAAGAGTAATGAAGTGAAAGTGTTAAGAGTCCAGAGTGCTTTCGGAGCTTTAAACAGCGAGGTGTATTTGAAGAGGTGTTTCAGAAACGGGGCTCTTGCAGTGCTGTGATAACTATTCGGCATTTTAAAAAAGAATGTTCGAATTAATTTAGAATGGAAATACATTCAGTGGATGACTATTACTGAAACTCTGCATAGAGAACTGATTGTTGAAAACAAAGTAAAATGAAAATATGACTAAAAGGATGGAACTTGTTTTTGCATTGAAATGTATACACTGAATTATTTTTTATCTTTTTGACTTGCTTTCTAGTAAAAATATTTTTAAAGACAAGATACATACTGCATAAGATATTAAGACTTTTATTCAGCAAGAACACATTGAATTTATCAAAAGTGACATTTAGAATTCTATTGTAAATAAATGCTGTTCTTTTTAACTTTTTATTAATCAAAGAATCCTGAAAAAAGTATCACTGTTTGCACAAAAATATTCAGCTGCACAACTACTTTCAACATTGATAATAATCGTAAATGTTACCTGAGCGGCAAATCAGCATATAAATGAGTGAAAGGATCATGTGACACTGAAGACTGGAGTAATGATGCTGAAAACTCGACTTTGCATCACAGGAATAAATTACATTTTAAAATATATTCAAATACAGAAACAGTTATTTTAAATTGAAATAATATTTTACAATATTACTGTTTTTACTGTAATCAAAGCAGCCTTTGTGGAAATAAGAGACATTCAAAAACATTTTAAAAATCTTACCGACCCCAAACTTTGGAGATTTTTTTAAAACATTTTTAATATAAACAGTATAATAAAAAATAAATCTGCCAGTGCAGTAAGACAAAATACATTTACAGTATACTGTATTTAAAGGGATAGTTCACCCAAAAATGAAAATTCTGTCATCATTTACTCACCCTCAAGTTGTTCCAAATCTGTATGATTTCCTTTCTTCTGCTGAACACAAAAGAAGATATTTTAAAGAAGGTTGGTAATTAAACAGTTGCTGGTCCCCATTGACTTCCATAGTATTTTATTTTTCCTACTATGGAAGTCAATGGGGTCCATTAGTCGTTTGGTTTCTTCAAAATATTTTCTTTTGTGTTCAGCAGAAGAAAGAAAGTCATACAGGTTTGGAACAACTTGAGGGAGAGTAAATGATGACAGAATTTTCATTTTTGGGTGAACTATCCCTTTAAGATACAATCAATAAAAAACGAGTCTTAATATCTTAATAGTAAATATATTTTGTTGTGTTTGAGATATTTCTTTATATTTTTTTAGATATTTTGAATGTTTTAGATATTTTAATTTTAATTAGACTAAAATACTAATCAAGACTAGGATTTTTGCAGTGTAGAACTAAAATACATTTTCTTTGGGCTTTTGAAGATGTTTATTCTTCTTCAACTTATTGAGCCCTTGTAAAGTTTCATGTGACAATATTGCTTGTGCTTGGTTGAGCAGGCTCACATTCCATGCAATCGCATTATCGTTCTTAGAAAAATGCTTACCAGGAAGTAGGCCTACTTACTAGTATTTGAATTACTGCCAAAGTGTGGCTTCAGTCGTCAGGGTTTAAAGGGGAAATGAACATAATTTGCTATGCGAGTCAGTGTTTTACTAGTAATATTATGTAATGATATATAACACATAGTAGCAGCATGATAAAGGATAGAATCATCTGAGAAGTCATTTAATACAATCATTAAAATGCTGAAACGCGTTTAATGTGGGTCTTGGGAACCAGGCATTGATCTTCTGTTCGTTTACCATCTCTGAGATATTTGATATGGATACTTGCTATAAGACTAAAAGGTCTTAAAAAGAAAGACATTTAAAAGAGTGATATTTCAAGTATACTGTATCTAAAGTGAAACACCTGGTCCATAACATTGCAGTAAAGAAAGAGGCTCTGAAGGGTTGTTTCTCCTCAGAGATGCTCTTCTCTGGGTTTCTTGACCTCCACACAGAAGCCTGATGAGATTTCACTGCCTGCAGTCCAGTCATCTGAAAACAAGGATAACACATGGTTCACAATTTGACTAATATCTAAGCAGGATGGTCACATGGAGTTGGCTTGAAACTTGCCCACTAAAATACTGTATTTTTCACCATCACACTGTACCTGAAATGGCAATAATAACAAACAGTAAAAAATTTAAGAAAAAAATCTATACAAAATGTTAGCTATACACAATCATGTTTTTTTTTTTGTTTTTTTTTTCTATGGTGATACCATGTTTCAGACATTAACCATTTTTCCGGACATAGACCTATACTATAGTAATATCATGTTTTTTAGGACATGGTACCACCATGTTTTTTTTTCAGTAATACAATGTTTTATTTTGATATGTACTATGTAAATAAATACATAGTAAGGTGTATGTTTTTTTTTTTTACATATACTACAATAATACAATGTATTATTAGAACATTGTACCACCATGTTTGTTTTTTGGACGTACTATGGTAATACCATATTTTTAGACATTTACTATAATACCATGTTTTTTAGGACATGATACAACCATGTTTTTTACATTTACAATACAGGTTTTCAGATATGTACTGCGGCAACATCAAGTTTTTGAGGTCATGTACCATAGTACTACCATGGTACTTAAATTAGTATTACTATCTGATACTGTATCATGGCACCACCATCGTACTTCTTTGGACATGATAAATCTACTGTATTACTGAAGTACCTTGCACAAACCATGTGAATATAAGTAAAAAACTTTCACTTAAGAATAAACTTCTGAACCCACACCAGCTGAAATTATCCTTCCACCGGCCCAAACCAAAAAGTTTTTTTTCAGCTGGTTCTGTTGTTCTCCTTGGTCAGTCTCTCACCATCTCAGGTGTCATTAGCTACTCACTCTATTGTACGTTTCTTCTTATTTTCTCTGTAATTCTGTTTACAAAACTGCCAAAGCCACAATTGCTAGGAGACCCATTGTCAAGATTCCTGCTTAAATTAAATGGTGCGGCAACAAAAAAAGCTTCTTCTGAAACCTGTGTGTGTGTGTGTGTGTGTGTGTGTGTGTGTGTGTGTGTGTGTGTGTGTGTGTGTGTGTGTGTGTGTGTGTGTGTGTGTGTGTGTGTGTGTGTGTGTGTGTGTGTGTGTGTGTGTGTGTGTGTGTGTGTGTGTGTGTGTGTGTGTGTGTGTGTGTGTGTGTGTGTGTGTGTGTGTGTGTGTGTGTGTGTGTGTGTGTGTGTGTGTGTGTGTGTGTGTGTGTTTTGTTTCACCCCCAGACATTCTTATGGAAGTCTCTGGCGGAATATCAGCCCTGCTCTGCCAGCTCTTGTTCTTTTAGCTTTTTTTGCAGCAGACGATTCTCTCTGTTCACAATCTGTCTCTCTATATCCCTGCAATGGTCATTAGGATCAGTATTACAAAATACAGTATGAGGATTCAAAAGTGAGGGATGGAAATCAGTTTAAGCGCGCTGTTGCGTGACTGTAGAGAACGGAATGATAGAGACACATGGTGGGTATCTGGCTTGGATCTCTTTTTGTTGACTATAGCCTGACATATGATGTTCAGTATTATTGTTTTTTTTTTTTTATCAATTTATTGTGAACAGCTCGACTGAATTTGTGGAATATTTTGTAACAATGAACAGCAGCACATTTGTAATAAAATGCATCTCTCAGAAGTAAAATCATGTGCATATGTATCAGTCTGACGGTTGATCAAAGATGAATGGACACCATCTTATGTGCTGAAAAGCAAAAACATACTTTACAGATGATGTTGTGGCGTTTTTGCAGACAGAATAATGCGTCCTTTGTCTTAATGACACATGAAATTACAAGTTCATCTCTCATTTGCAGGATGATGAATGGAGCCTGTCCCGTTAAATTCTATCATTTAGCCCTGAACACACTACAGAGGTTTAAACTATTCACAATTACAAGCACGAACACAATAAAAGCTAAAACGTATTGGTCTAAAAAACCCACAAATGCTTCGGCTGCTGGAATTTATCATTCATGACCAGATTTCATTTGGAACTGTTGAATATAATCATGGCATATTTCCACATTTCTCTCCTTATATAATGAATACATGCAGAATAATAATGACCGACCAATGGTGCATCACAAATGCTTTTGAAACAGGATTGTTTTCTCGCTCATTTGCTATATATTAAGTGTCATCCTCACAATTTAGACATACTGTATGGCACATAATTAATATTTTAGTAGACACATAAAAGTTATCAATAGCCTGCAAAACATCATTAAAAACCAACATGATGTCATTATAATTCGTATAAACGTCTATATAAAGCATGGTTCTCGCAAAGGTACATTTTTGTATGTTTGTATAGACACTGAAATGTCAAATATTATTTACAGCATCAACAATATTTACAACATCAAAGCATAAACTTTTACATACAGTATATACAACTTGTCAGATGTACAAAAGTTTGCATATCATTTGAGGTTAATGCAATGTTGAATTCATGGAATTAATAGGTTCAGTAAAAGAGTGAAACATGTTAAGTTCCAACTTTCGCCCAATCTACCTTTTCTTTCAAAAATATTGGAAAATATTGTTGCATTTTAGGTTCGTGCTCACCTTTTAAAAAATAACTTGCTTGAAAAATTTCAGTCCGGTTTTTGTCCATTGCATAGCACAGAGACTGCCATGGTAAAAGTTGTTAATGATTTGCTGATGGCAGCTGATTATGGACTCTTAACTATACTTATCCTACTTCATCTACTGTAAGTTCTTTTAGATAAATTATTCTCTCACCTGGTTTAGATCTTATCTCTCTGGGCGCACTCAATTTGTCCATCTTAAAAATTTCAGATCATACTCTTCATCTGTTACCACTGCTGTTCCTCAAGGCTCTGTTTTGGGCCCTCTTTTATTTATCATTTACCTACTATCTCTTGGTTATATTTTTAGGAAATATGGCATTAGTTTTCATTGCTATGTGGACGACACCCAGCTCTATTTGTCTTCCTAGGAAAATTCTACTCTTCTTTCTTCTTCCCTCTTGGACTGTCTAGAAGAGATTAAACCCTGGTTTTCACGCAATTTTTTGTTGGCACTAAATCCAATTTGGCAAAATCCAACAGCTTTTCACTTTCTATTGCTAATTCTATAATCTCCCCATCTCCTCAGGTTGAGTCTGGGTCTCGTCCTTGAAAGTACTTTGTCTTTTGAAACGCATGTGAACAATGTTACTCGGTCTGCATATATCCACTTACGGAACATCAGCGTCTTCGTCCATTTCTCACACCCAATACCACAGCCATTCTTGTACACACTCTAGTCACTTCACGCATTGATTATTCTAACTCTCTCCTATTTGGGTCACCTCATAAACTTCTTCATACTGTAAACATCAGTTGGTCAAGAACTCAGCTGCCCGTATAATTACTTGAACCTTCTCCATTGAGCATGTATTTCCGGTTCTTTATCATTTTCACTGGCTTCCTGTTAAATGTCATGTTTACATACTAGTTTTTTAAGTCATGTTAATGATATTTAATCACCAAAGAGATTCTAAAAAGATGTTTTTTCATAGTCATTTCAAGATGTCATAAAATTTTGTTCAGTGCTGGACTGACCGTTTTGATGTTTCTTGAACACATTACACAAGGTCTGCACATTAAATGTGTAGAAGAGTCTGAGAGAACAAAGGGGTTTTTTATGAAAAAATTAATTGTGCCATTATATTTGTTTAGAGGTATGCAGTTATGCAGAAAATGAGATGTTATATTGCTGATGATCTTGTTAAAAAAAACAAAAAAAAACATATATATATATATATTGATGGTCTTCGTAAAGGATGAGATTATATGTTTAGCTAGAAAATAGAGACTGTAACTATGCATACATCAGTAGATACAGTACTTTTTGTAAGTTTTTACATGCATATTTTTTAAATGAATTAATGTTCAATAAATGAAATAAATGGTTTAAATGAAAGCTTTTTTATTGTTTATTACAAAAACACATTTAAGTAACAACATAAACCATTAAAAATGTTACAAAAAAAATTATGTAAAGATAACTTGATTAGATTGCGTAGAATTAACATGATCCAGGCATGTATCTAAAATAAAAGAATAATATTCAGCTAACATGACTGAATTATGTTAGGTTAACTTAAATAGAGCATGTACACATTTCTTCATTACAATACATGTGATTAACACAAAAATATTGTACAGAAACTATGTGAAAAATGTGAATTATTATTATTTTTTTTTTCAGTGTAGAGTACAAGATTCAGCTTCTCATTTTTAAAGCTCTATACAATCTTGCACCCTCATATCTCTTGCATATCGACTTGCTTCATATTAACATCCCAAAACGTAGGGTGTTCAGCAGTGCTGCTCCTTGTCTCTGGACAGCACTTTTAAATCATGTCTTAAAACTTATCTATTTAAATTAGCTTTTTCTAATCAATTTTAAATGATCTAATATCTAATTATCTAAATTGATGTATTGCTGTCTTGTTTTTTATGACTATCACTCAACTGTACAGTGTCCTTGGGTGACACTGAAGTAATGATGCTTAAAAAATTCATCACAGGAATAAATTACATTTGAAAATATATTCAAATAGAAAACATTTCCTTATTTGTAATAATATTTCACAATATTACTATTTTTACTGTATTTTTCATCAAATAAATGGAGGCTTGTTAAGCCTAAGAGACCCCTTACCTAATTACCTCATTTTGAATGGTAGTGTATGTGAAAACACTAAATAATTTTTTTTTTACGAATATGAATACGAGTTCACCCTGTAAAAAAACATTTAAAGGTCTTAATTAACATATGACCATCCATTCGCCCTCCCGCTCGCCTACATTTACATATCAACGCTATTCAGTAACTGCCCCAAGAAGGTAGATCAATCATTATTCGGCAGGCACATGATTCCCCTACATGTATGGGACCTGAATACATGCCATCTTTGCTCATAGGCACAGATGCAGGTTTGTTATTGCCATTGGCACCACTCATTTAAATCATTTTAATCTTGTATCCACATATCAGATCTACGCAGAGAGCTTATTATAGTGTGTGGTAGGAGTTGAATTTAGTCTCATTTACACCAACTCACATAAGTCAAATTGAAATGCTCGCCTGCCATTTCCCTGTTTTGTATACTCAACCACATACAGTGAATATAAGTGGGCAGGGGGTCTTGCGTGATTGTGGGGGCTCAGGAAACAGCACCTCTGCCTCAAGCCATGCTGTGCTAAGCAAACACATAATGAAGTTATGCAGCCTTAGTGTTTTTGAGGACTGCAAGCTTTCAAACCACAGCTCCGTTACTGCGCCTGGCGGCTTCAATCCAGATGGATACAGTAAAAGCACAGAACTCATGCACCGCAAATCAGAATTTAAAACCCCATCAAGATAAATTACCATGTTTACTAGGTAAGATAATCCCCGGGTACAGAAAGAGTTCTCTTTCCGTCTCTATAGCCAGGCCTAGATAGTTTTGATCTGGCTCTATGGACAAAAAGTCATCCACAGTGGAGACAACAAGCAGTGCGTTTACATGCACCCTCATAATGCGATTATAATGGGATTTTGGCAATATTGCGATTAACCTTTACCTCATGTAAACGCAATACTTCGATCAAACTCATGCAATTAAGCTCATAATCGTAGTAACCATATTCACATTAAACTATGTGGCGTACACCGATTTTAATCGCAATAAACAGGCATGTAAATACCTTGGAATGACATGAGTGTAAGTAAATGATGACATTTTTGAGTGAAACTCTTTTAATGTAAACTGATTGGAAAGGCAGGAAATTACTTATATTCAGAGCAGTGATCTGCAGCATGTTGTTTCTTAGATCGTACCTCTTGCAAAAGTGGATGGGAAGCTATGTGCCTTCAGACATTTCATGCTTAATAAAAAGCATAGAGGATGATCCTCAGACCATAATCACATGCTTTTTGTATCACAAACTGTCCTTCTGTCTTTCGACATGGTACACCATGGCCACACTCTTTCATATTAAAGGCCTGAAACCTGGGAATAAATCTTGTGTCTCAATCATAGAAATGATGCCAACTCCATTAGTAAGGTTTTAAACCACCGGCCAAAGGCTTGCTAGTTCGGATTGAGTCCCTGTGATCCTGGCATGGGGTCAGAAAGCTTGTGGAAACAGTGGAGGGGGGAGAGTGCCAAAAGAATGCCGCTCTGGTATCCAGCCACTCTTATCAGCTGACGGTCACACCACTGTGACTCAACTGTGTGCGTCCTTACATACTGTACATTAGTCAGGTACTAGACACATGTGACTGCACTCAGTCACATTCACAGGTATCATCAATCTTACACAGAAAAACAAACATTATGTGTGTGTAGATATATCCATACATATACAAATAAATTATTCATTCAAATACATTTACATACAACCTGATAGGTGATGAGTTCTGGGGTGATTCATGAGTCTTTATGACCAATTCACTGAAAAGAGTCCGCTCATTTGCATCATTTTTGAATCAAGCTTTACTGCTTGCACTATATGTTTGCATTGTTTTTCCATTGGCAAAAGACTCTAGACATCATTACAATAAAAATGAACAAACTAAACATCTTCAAAGTCATTCGGTTGCACTGTAGTTGTTGCTTTAAATGGAACCAGTACAGAATGAGAACCGAATCTTGATTTCCCAAGCCTACCCTGGACTCCTATTTTCATGTGGCCTTGGGTGCAAATCCTGGGTGCACACCTTTTTGAAAAACAGCTTTTAAACCAATCAAACAAACCGGACTCTCATGTCAATGGACTGTGAGGCACACTAAAAGCTCAAAAAACGCTCTCAAACATACACACGCTTTCGCAGAAACACATATGATGAATTTTCTAGTTAGTATTTAACCAACAGAATTCAATGATGATTGCTATGATCCATACAGTACAGCTTAATTGGCTCCATACCCACCGGTGAGGCTTACGAGCTGTTTTACCTAAACACACTGCTGTCAGCCAAGAGCAATTACTGCTGGGACAGTTTAGGCTGCAGGGACTCAGTGGGGAATGGTGCAGCACTAAAAAAATCCCTCAACTTCAATTTAAGCTGCACAAATGTTCAGAGAAACTGAGATGTCGTGCACCGTAGGAAGTGGAGGCTTAGTTTCAGAGTGATTATTTGAACCATACTGAGTTGTTGTAAATCATGTGTTTTCAAACAAATTTAAATTAGCTGTATTTCAATTCCTTTAGTAACACTTCACAGTGTTAACAGTAGAGTCGAATTTAAATGTCAAAAGTAAACATTTGAAAATTATGGAATTGATAAGTCTGAAGTTTCCAACAAACATTGAGGAGGAGTAAATCACAATGCTAAAGATATATAAATGGCTTCTTACCACACTCCGTTATTCTGAAGAATTCCATTGGAATACTGGGCGGAACTATCGGTTTTGACTGACCAATGGCAGACGGCGGTAGTGATCGTAAAACATGTTTGAAAATAATCATTATTTTGCAATTCTGTTAGTCTTTAGGTGCACATAAATTGGCACATTTAAATTGTATATTGGAGGTATTCAATAACCTTAAACATAGTAACGAGGTTCATCTGTTTTCATTTTGAATACATGTGTTCAAATTGGTTTATTTTTGGCATTATCCTAATTTGCATACAACATACAACTACTCCATGCTATGTGTACTATAATATGTGCTATTATATACTTCACTGGTGACAAGACTAAACACTTTTGTGTAGTATACAATATACCAGTAGTGGAACAAACAATCATGTCATATCATGTCACAACAATTGCGTTTGTATGCAAGTGCACTGGTGGTGGTTGAGGAGAGATCCCCTGATATGATTGTAAAGCGCTTTGGGTGTACAGTAGTACATATGAAAGCGCTATATAAATGCTTAATTCATTCAAGTGGCTCCTCCTTGTACCACAACTAAAGCCGAGTTCACACTGCACGATGTTTGCCCCAATTTTCACTCACCGACAGATTTTGCGAAATCGCCAACAAATGCCCGAAATCAGAGGCAAATCGGTGCTCTTTCACACGAGTGACAATCACGCAGTGTGCATTATCAAAGACGCAGACGCCCGTGAGATATTTGGCATGCCAGAATATCAGAAAGCAAGGCTTCGGCTCCTTCTCTGTCTATTTGGACCCAAGAAATGGGGGAAAGTTTAGTCGAACTTTGGACCAAGCTTCTTGCGGGCTACCATTTTTAATAACAATTCCGGTCTCACTCGTGATCTTGTGTTATTTCCTTATCACATCTCGCGTGTGTCTGGTTGTGAAATGTAGTTCGTGGACCAGTCAGAGTTGTAACCCCCTGCTGTCGCCGATCCATCCAACAGTGATCTGATGACTTTGAAAATCGTGCAATGTGAATTCGGCATAAAGCATTAGATCCGATTAGAAGTCATCTGGAGTAAGAAAAAAAATCTTGAAAAGATTATAAAACAATTGGTGAATCTGACGTCTTGCTAGGAGCTGTGGATTGTTCCATTATATCAAAATGGAAAAAACCACGCCACAACCCATACACTATTAAAATCAGGCACTTCTACCAAACTGCACAACTGAACAAGAAGGGCAATTGTCAGTGAAGTGACCAAGCAGCCAGAATTCTTTGGACAAAATGGAAGAAACTGTGGATGTCTGGACAATCTCTCAGCGTGTCAGAGATTTGGCCTCCATGTGCGAGTGGCTAGAAGGAAGCCACTGTTAAAGAAGGCCAACATGAAGTCACTCAGTTTACCAGAAGACAAATGACTGTACATTTTAGCACTTTGTCTCGAGAGAAAAGCTCCACGTGGTGCAATCAAACAAGCAAAAAAATATTTTCAAACAAAAATGATGTCCAATAATTCTGTGTAATTCCCAGTCATTTAATTAAATCTAATTAAAATATGTTCTGGTATTACCAATGAGCCCAAGTAAGTTTAGATCAGAAAGAAAAATTCAAGACATCAAGGATGTTACCCGGTCACATTCAAAGTATTGGCGAGTAAATAATTCTGAAGAAAAGTAGAATATTAGCTTCCAATTAATTTGTGACAACAGTCAACATTTTAATTTCTTGCATTGACTATAAATCCAAACAAACTTTGGTCATCAGAGATCTGAGGTTTCAGTCATTTTAAATGACTGAAAGGGACCGGTCTTGTGCTTTGATTCAATTGCCCAAACATTTACAACAACTTAAAGTATTTTTTAAAATTAGCTTTAATGTAATGTCCCTGGTATTGACGTCAAGCCTAAAAGTCCCTGACGGAAATTGTGCACTGTCTGCCCTGTCCCAGACCTCCAGACCTGCATTTCCTCTTAAGCCGTTGATGATGGGCGAGGCCGGCACTTTACACAGACCTGCCTGAGGTGTTAAAGAGCTGCTCTCACTCACCGCACACACCGGCCTGAAAAAGTAGCTTTTAGCATTAACACTCATGATTCAACGCTCCTATTCAGCATGTGTAAAATTAGCCCCCATCATCACAGAGATACAAACGGCCAAGTCACAGAAGTACTACGGATATTTCCAGTCCCTCTGACCCTCTCGTGCTTGTGTGTAAAACACCCAGAGCTGCGTGCAAGTATGCCACATACCTGCACTATAAGCGGCAAGCACACCTGTCTGCCCCTGAACACGGCGCATCCCGCAGCAGAGGAAGTGCATGTTAACTCTTATGGTTGCTAACAGACTTCTAGAACTTGCCTAAAGTTACAAAAACTTGCTGTTTTTTTGTCCTTTTTTGTGTTTACCTAATCTCAGATAACCTCAAGGTCTGTTCCAAATGCAAACGCTGAGCAAGCAACGTCAGCCCAAATCAACAGTCACAATAGCTGCAATATTGTGAGGAAAGATCAGCAAATCCTAGAAATTAAACCTTGTAATTATTTATTTTTTGTTGCAATTTTGTTAAAATACTATTGCAGTTTTTAGAGCCAATTAAATGTAAGCAATTTCTCTGAAAAGTGTAAGCACTTTGGAAACATTAATTGAGCATCCTGACCAGCCCAACACAGCAACAACAGCTCAAAGGCAAATGGGAAACCTGTTTGAAAACCAAACTACACACTTCATATGTATGGCTAATGTATGGTGTATTTGCTATGAATGCTGCATTCACATCATGTCAGAATTACAGCAATTACATGATTCCAGGTTGTAAAAACCATCCACCTCTTTATCAAACTCATAATTACAAATTAAGAAAATGAAAATAAACTCAAACTTCTCTCACATGAACATTGCATTGTAATGTCATGTAAAAAATAACCAAAAAGACAGCAAACTTAAGTAAAAGGCAATTTAACCAAAGCAGGACATGAATACATTTTTGGAGTTAAGACTCATGGGTGTTCACAGAAACATCTTAAACAGTTTTATTTGTTTAGCACTTTTCACAATCCATGATGGTTCTAAAACAAACAATTTCTGAGGATGTGAGAATTGACTTGAGACATGGCATGGATGCAGAATATGGTCAGCTTATCAAAGTATGCTGGCTCATCCAACAGATAATAAAAAATAAAATAAATGCAAAAATGTGTACTGTACTGTTTATTAGAACTCCTGGGGTGTTTTGAATCAGTCAATCTTTGTGTGTGTGTGTGGGGGGGGGGGGGGTATGGGTGTGTGTGTGCACACTGTAAAGACATGGTGAAAGAACTCACTGTTTCCACTTTTATTTTCCACTGAATAAACAAACCTGTTAAGGGCAAACATGAACCTCACCTTCAGAAAAGCACAGCATGAGGCTTTTGCATTCATGAGGTGAAAGAAAAAAAAACTCATCTCAATCATTCCATACAGATTTTAGCCGATTATATGCAGGACTATTGAATTTCCGCTTGATATGCATTAATGAACAAAACTGAAAATGAATGAAAAATGCATGCTTTTTCCTCTGGCAGAGCACAAGCGACATACAAACATCTACAATCTGCTTAACATTTGCAACAAATATCCCTCTCAAAAACACAAAGCTATAAAGCTCGCTTTGCATGCGTTTAAGCGCTCCCCGTTGAGTACATGTGCGTGTGTGTGATTGAAAAGCAACCATCGTGTAAAATGTTCCCCTGTACAAACTGCACACAGTGGGGTCTATACATTCATAAAAGTTCTTTGAGAGGGCAGAGAGCACAACTTTACCAGCCCAACATGCAGAGCGCGTTTTTATACAGCTTCACCTTTGGCTCGTGATGAGTTGTTTTGCGAAAAGAAATGAAAAGTGAATGTAAATAACATAACACAGGCCTCATGTCCCTGAACTCATAAATTACTGTGAAAAGCAGCACTTTATGGGCATTCTTTTGGCCTATACAAAACGGCCCCCATCCACCCTAACATAGAATGGGCCTCTTTTTCTCTCGCTCTCCTTCCAACTGTTATGTAACAGGGATCATTATCAGCTATCTTTGAAGTGAAGCGAGGGAGGGGGCGGAGCTTCTCTAGACCCTCAGTTTCATTCTTGTTTATGGTTACTGTTGTCACAGTGATAGTAGAATCCGTCTACCGGGTCTTTAGTGGTTTTATATCCTTGTGTTTTTGTGACTGGTTCTCTTGGGAGATTGGGTTTCTGTGTTGTTTTTTCTCTGTACACCACTGTAACTGACAAACTTTCTCTCTTCTCCCCACTCTTTACTGTTTAATGCACTTCATATTTCCATTCCACACTTCAGTCTTTTTCCTAATCAAAATTTAATGAGTGGCAGAAAGGAATTAAAAACACACACACATTCTGAGGCACTGACAGAAACAAAGGCAATTTTTTTTTTGTACAATTTCTTAAGAAAATGTGAGTGCTGTTTTCCCGAGTCCTTTTCTTATTCTAAATCTGTGCATTTTTTACCAGCTTTATTGTCCACCAGTTAAAAATGTACTTAGAAAAGCACATGCTGCACGATTTGAGGTATCATGAATGTTGTACAGACCGGTGAAGGATTTAAATTGAACACTGATGCAGGGTTTGTTCAGATCAGAAAACCAAAGTAAAAGCAACAGTCATAGTAACACTTACCTCAGCAAACACTTCTAAAAATGTAGGTCATCCATAACAGCCATCATTTATGAATATAGAAACACACTGCTTAATGCATTGCTGTGTTTACTCTACAGGCGAGCATATCTGTTTTGAGAGAGCGACTTTATTCAACTACCGAAATTGGGTTTGGGGTAACATAAGTGAGTTTATTTACGAAGCAAGTTTATTTACAGTTTGAGTTTGATTTTAATCCTTGCGGTGCCGCTTGTGTAATTTTCGCCACACCTGAACAACTTCTAGGTAAACGCTTCACCGAGCTGGGAGTCTATGAGGATCCCATGGTAATAATGTAATTAGGGAAAGTTCAAACACTTAACAGTTTTTATGTTGATTTATTCAAGACGCCTTGTTCTCAAAGTCTTCCGAGGACATGATGAGGCCAGATCATACAGCATGTTTACAGACACTTGCACAGCTTTTAGACAGACTATGGGCCTCACAGTACAAGCACTGGGTGGAGAGAGAGAGAGAGAGAGAGAGAGAGAGAGAGAGAGAGAGAGAGAGAGATGCAGTGAGAAAAAAAAGAAGGACATACAGAAAAAGCAGCATGTGGGTATCAGAACAGAATCCTGTTGTGAGGAGTTTTGGCAAAGTGCCAAAATCCCCGGTGGCCACAGATTGAGCCATACTGAGGTGACGAGTCGGCATTGGGGGGCAGCCAGGAAAAAATAAAACCAAGCTAGATTTATAGAGTCCTTCATAGTTTGACAAAGATACCCCCCATAAAATGATTTTACAGACTTTTACTTCCTGTTAAAACAGGAAGTTGGGATGACTTGTCATTTATTTGTTAAATAGCCAATAGCTTTTTAGTTATGTCACAGCCATTACTTTATACCATATATGGTATAAAGGGGAGGGACATTCTCATTCCAGAAAGAATTGTATTGGATAAAAGACTGTGTAGTGCAGGATGAGTCATTAATAGTCTGAATTTCCAAAAGACTAAAATTCTGTATTCTGTATTTCTGCTAAAAGTGAATTTTATCAGATTTTATAAGTACACTACAGAAATTGACAGAAAGACACACAACTCATAAATGTGATAGTATAAATGTAGCCTAGTTAACGTAGAATCGCTCTAAAGATGATGACTAAATAAAATAAAATAGGGCACATTTTTTGCAGTGGTGTATAGGGATATAAATAATTTGTGTGAAGCTATAGTAATGGCTGACATTTAGTAATGGCATGCAGTTGTTTGCAAAAATAAAATAAAATCTGATCTTAATAAGTATAATTGTCTTGTTTTCCATTTGAAAATCCTTTAGACAAATTTACTGTGCATAGATATCAAGACTTGTTTCTTTCAGACAAGACATCCATTTGCTGATTTTTCCTGCATAGCAATTTGGAAGAGAAAAGGAGAGTCTGTAATCGTCTTCCTTTCATTTCATTCATCTCACTGGGGCCAGAGTGAGTCGGAGGGTAGATTTCAAGGAACCGTTTTTCAAGGAACCGTTTTTCAGAGTGTGCTTTGCCAGTCCTGTATTTGAGAGCGAGTTTTTTCACGGTCCCTAACTGAGCCAGAACGTGCTTATTTTGAAATGTGCAGAGTGAAAGACTTGTGGAGCGTGTTTGGGCATGGGGATAGAGGGGCCCCACAACACCCCTCCAAGCGATGAAGGGCCCCAGCAACACCCCCTCCCATTCTTGAGGAGAGTCAATCTATGGCCCAAATGGAGATTTCAGTGTGTGAGCCGTGCTGTATTGTGCTAAGGAAATGTGACTACACTCGGTGTTTACACTCTCTCTACGACCCCCTCTGTGATAAGTACAATATATTCTGATCATGAGAGACGGCTCCTTGGCTCTCGATTGGCCCAGTGCGATGACATCATGTTCATAAAAGCATGTTAAAGGAGCTAAAAATATTTTTTCAGAACAGAGAGAAAGGGTTTGTACCTTTTTGTCTCAAAGGCATGCACAAAATGTACCGTACACTCTGTATCTGTGTGAATACTGTGTGGATACATCTTAAGGCTACTAACTCGTACAGTATATGTGATCTGTATAATGCCTCGTTTTATTTTTAAAAGTAATGGAGCAGACATGTGAAAAAAGGGAGTAGGAAGGAACCACAAAGGGCCTTCTGGTGCCCGTTCATAGCCAAAGACACAACAACACTGATCTAATTTGATGTGTTTGGCAGTGACAGGGCTGTGGAGGGCACAAAATGTACCAGTGTTCTCTCTCGCTTTCAAAAACACGTGAAGACAGACCCACATAGGTGTATTGCAAGTTTAATCATTAATTTGTCCTAGAAATGTTTTAAGGACTACATTCACATCAACATCAATCAAACTCCCCAAATATAATTATCGAGATTATGATCATTAGCAAAACTAGCACACAAAAATGCCAGTGTTATGAGTCATATGTGCTTTTAATGCTATAATATTATGTGAACCTTGCTAGTACTGGGTTGGACCCTGTTTTTCCTTCGGAACTGCCTTAATTCTTTGTGGCATAGATCCAACAAGGTGCTGGAAACATTCCTCAGAGATTTTAGTCCACATTGACATAATAGCATTTAGGGATGTCAATTTATACAAATTCCCATGATCAATCGATCAATTAATCGATTAATCGTTTGCAATATGCGTCTGCTGCAGTGGCGTATAGCCAAAAGCATGACAGGATGTGCAAATGCTGCTCAAAAAGCCATGTTCCTCACCAAATTAATGAGAAAGGTTTTCAATCTAAATAAAGGACTAGTAGGATTGTAAAATGTGTCGATGTGATTGATAATTTATTATATTACTTATTTAATAATCAAATATAACGACTAATACAATGTGTCACCAACGCTGCCTCAGATGCGTGCTAGTCAGAATGTGTAACTCATGTTAACACGGCAACTAAACCCAAAGAATTCATGATTTATTAAAATAGTGTTCTCATTAATGTTATGTAATGACAGTCCCAATCATAGTTATTATTAGTCGTGCATTGCTATTTGAGCTGCGCACACTGAATGAACACTGGTAAACTGGAGCACTTTGCTAGCGCATTATTTAACTCAAAGAAACTCTTCCTATATGAGATTAATCAGTACAAAATAATTCACAATGTTTTATTGCAATATTGTTCTCTGTATAATGTTATGTAATATGCCATTTTTTCTAGCTGTAAAATGGTCCCAAGCACAACTCGGGCGCCCTCGCTTCATTTTTACACTGTTTCGCGATTGAGCAGCACACACGCGCATGAACCTGCTTACTTGACGTCGATTAATCATTAACTTCCCTAATAGCATCACACATTTGCTGCAGATTTGTCGGCTGCACATCCATGATGCTAATTTCCCGTTCCACACAATCTTCAAGGAAGTTCACATTGTTGTTGCAGGTGAAATATAACACGGATAACATTAAATAAAAAACTTTTTATCAGGTTAAATGTTGCTTATTAGTCACTAAAACGCTTTATCTAAACCTCTCTACTTAACCGTTGGATGTGCACATGCACCATGTTTGTATTTCTTAACACTTTTTATTGTGTTTGTAATTCTGAACGAACCCTCCTATATATATATATATATATATATATATATATATATATATATATATATATATATATATATAATTTTCTGCAACCATGACAAGCTAAAACAAATCTTTATCATATTATAGCAGTTATATTAGACTGAGGGACCCTTGTACCCCAGATGCCCTTAACAAAAGAAAAACACATTGTTGATCCAGCACTGACCCAGTGTTCCAGCAACACACGAACACACACAAACAGAAGCCTGTGGCCTACTTCATCATTCTTTGAAACCAGCTTGTTAGAAGCTGATGAGGGCGGCCATTTCTGATGAGTTCTGACAGAGTGAATTAAACAGGATGCAATCAAAGTCTACCATTATCTATTCAGTGTTTTCTCTGGCTCACATTCTATTTTGGGCACAAAGACTTATATCCGGAATTCATTCCTTTTGAAGCAGCACAAAACTAATTCTTTGTCATGTTGGCAATACTTCAGGATAAGATAGTTCAAACAGGGGCTCATTAGAAAATTGCAACAACAGTGAATTGCTAAATTATATAACTGATATGAAGCACCCAGATTTAAAAAGTACCAAGAGTCTAATTTTCCTTGTAAACTGCACAATGAAATTGTACCATAATACAATATGGGTAGTTATTATAAAGAAATTATTTAAAAAAAATTGAGGTAAAATGTGTAATACTATTTGGCATTTATTGTGAAGACGTGGGTTTCCTATTCGTTTTTATTGTCCATTAAAATTGCACTGAGAAATGTTTTTATTTATTTTTTCAGTTGTATGCAAGGGGGAAAAAAACTGTACATCTGAGAAATATCATTAAGAGGATGAATCCAGTCCTGTTAGTGGCCTAGAAATAACTTTTTATTGTAAATGGAGTATATGGCCCTTTAACAGCCAATGCCATGTAAAAGTCACATCATGACCTGCCAGGTCATTCAAATTACAGAGTTACTACTAATAATAACAGCAACAATAATATGTTTGCTTTATATGAGACTTTCAAAAAATATGTTTGCTTTATATGTGACTTTCAGCCAGTGTGCAAGCATAAATATGAAAAAGTGTTTGGTTCAATCCAAAATGTCTGTTTCATTAATGTTTAGTATGAGACAACAACAAAACAAAAAAATACACAGATTCAGTATGAACTGGGCAGCAAACCTCATGCATCCACACTGACAGTGCTTCAAAACCACTGTGACAAAAAAGAGCCAGTGACGTGAAAAAAAAAAAAAAAAATAACATACTTAGTGAAACTTTAAAGTTGATTTATATAAAATGAGGGCAGCCATTTTGAAATCAAATGACCAGCCATGTCTTACAATTGAAATTAACAAACAAAACCATCCGACCAACTTACCACAAACTCCAGTATCTCTAAGAGAATGTGAACTTTACATGTCATGCACAAGCCATAGAAGTAGAATCCACACATTTATGTGATGTTACTGCAGGTTGGCTTGTGCATGACGTGCACAAGCCAACCTGCAGTAAAATCACAAAAATGTGTGGATTCTCCAGATCTGGTGGGGGCAGCAGAGAGACTAATGATAAGCTCCTGTGCTGCGTCCCAATCCGCCTACTTCTATGCCCTACTGTTTGACCTACAAAACTGCAAAAAAATTATATAATCCAGCAAATATATTTCCCATAAAAGCACTCTATCTTATAAACAATCCTAAAAATAACTAAAAAATCAGAGGCATGACCTGACTGTCATCAGTATCCACTTTTTTTTTTGCAATGCATGAATGAATGTATGAGACCTTCAATTCCTTAGCCACTATGTAAATAACTACAAAAATAATAATGTTCAGTAAACAGTAAAACTATTTGCTCTACAAATTAGTGTTTATGGTTACGTTAATAAATTAAAGTACTTCCCTACTGTAGGCGAAAAAAGTGTGTGACAAAATGTCCAAATTCACAGTACTCATAAAAGAGAAGACAAAAAGTACCCGGATAACCTACTTCTTCTGACGAGATTCTGAAGTGTGCATACGATGGACACTTTACAATCCCATGATGCCATGAGAGAGGATTTGTGAATGGCAGTGAAGCGACACAACTGACACTGGTACAGTAGATCACATAATAATGACAGCATGACAAATGTAGTACGTCAAGATTACAAACTACACACTGAATAAACAAACCTATATAAATACTATAGAATACTATATATAGAACTTATTCGAAATAAGAACCTACTCAAGAGAGCATGCGATTTCAGATGCAGCCATAGTGGATTCAATGCACATTGGAAAGTTGCACATTAGTACCGTGGTTTAAAAAGCACATTGCAATAAAAACACAAGACTTTGGTCTTTGGGCAAACCTGAGGTTGTACCTAATTTAGTAGGTACTTTTTATTTCATAAAAATAGCTTTAGCAGATATAACATTTCAACAAAGTGTAATTTTATAACATTCTATTGAAACATTTAATCAAAGGGTAGGTCTGGCTAAGCTCTGAATATCAACTGACCCTATAGAGCCGTCTCTGCTCTGTTCAATGGCCCTGTAAAACTGTTCAAGATGTTGCCCATCTGTTCTTTGAACCATTGATCATCGACCATTGGCTCACAGCATGGAATAAATTCAGCAATGGCCCCCGATTAGTCCAGCAGAAATGACTCAGCATTCATGCTATTCAGGGAGTCTGAATGCGTCACACACTGCTTCAGCAGAGAGATCCATGATGGTGACATACAGCTACGGGCGGCTTTTATGAGATCAGCAAAAAATTGGCAACCACAAACTCTCAAGTAAAGCAAACGAGAAAAGCTCTCATTGGACATAAGAGTGTTGTTCCACTGCACTTAGTAACTTAGAAAAAGCTTTATTTAAGGTTCGCACCGTTGAAGGGAGCCCATTGTATAATGTTACACAACACTGAGTAATTCTCCTCAGGCTCGTTGGCACAATTGCTCAGTTTCGTTCTAAATTGTGTCTCTGTGTTGGTGGTTCAAGACCTGATTATACGATCAGTAGTTTGTCTGGAGGGAATACGCTTTACAACTAAATTCTGTGTTGATTTTGGCTTGTTTCTACACATTGGCAAGCAGAGATATTGTATATATGCTTAGATTGGAGTATTCCATCTTTGGTTGAAGATTAATGAGATAGATTTATGCTATTTTTGTTTTTTGCCAAGTGAGTGTTGGCAGATCATAAGGTGATCGAAATAACTTTTCATTACCGTAACGTTTGAGGTATGGGTGAACATAGAAAATATTTCAACTATGTTTTTTGTCTTTTGCTAGGTGAAAAGTCTAATCACTTAGAAAAGTGATAGCACTCAGATGCGCATTTTGAGGTAAAATTTACGCACAGAAGTTTAATACTTAGCGTTAATGCTTTTGTATAGCTCCAAATCTTAAGTATGAGCATTAGTTATAGTGATGTTTGCCTTAGCACTAAAAATACTTTTGGAAAAACTTGTTGCATTCTCAGGAAAATCCACATTGACAATTACAGAGCTTTAAAATCTTAAATATCCACTGACAAATCATCAAAAGACTCTCATGCAAACTCTCAGTCCATTTCTGAACTAAGATGAATTGGCGTTCCACCCCAATGAAATCCACATGCTTTCCTCGACAGGCCACAGTTACATCAGTTAAAGATGCATTTAATGACCCCGAAAACACTGACGTCATAAATAACTGCAGAAGTGCAATGGAGTCAAGAAACATAGACATGCTCATGTGCCTCTATACTCTACCATATAGTAAATACGGTCACTTTACTGAGACAAGAAACCGTCTCGGGTTATGACTGTAACCCAGGGAACGAGACGCTGCGTCGAGAATCGACACATTGGGGAACGCCTTCAACGTGACGTGCCTGAAGCCTGTATGGAACTAGTCCAATCTTGATTGGTGTTGCATCATTGCGTCACGTGTGACGTTGCATGTGATGGTGATGTGGAAGCTATAAAAGGATGCCGGATCACAACAGAGTCAGCTTCTGATAGGTCGAAGCAAGTCGTTCTCAGGAAAGCAGGAAGTGTGGCCGAGGGACGCAGTGTCCCGTTCCCTTCTCAGGGAACAAGGGTTACAGTCGTAACCCGAGACGTTCCCTTTCGAGGGAACTCGCGCTGCGTCGAGAATCGACACATTGGGGAAC
Source organism: Squalius cephalus (assembly GCF_949319135.1). Classification (NCBI taxonomy): domain Eukaryota; kingdom Metazoa; phylum Chordata; class Actinopteri; order Cypriniformes; family Leuciscidae; genus Squalius; species Squalius cephalus. The sequence goes on from NC_137139.1 coordinate 27,277,913, forward strand.
GAAATGCCCACCGCGCCACACTGACTAGTATCCGCCCTGGTGTGAAGCAGTTTGGCACACTCAAGAAGAGAGAACTTGTGAACACAGTGTAGAGGGCAGATCCAGTCTATAATGTTTTATGAAGGTGTGTGGGGAGGCCCAGCCGACGGCATCACAGACCTCTTGGAGGGAGACCCCTGCTAGCAGGGCTTTAGAGGATGCCACTCCTCTAGTTGAATGGGCTCTTATCAAGAGAGGACGAAGGCTAATTGTGCGCCTCGTATGCTGAAGAAATAGCCTCTACTATCCATCTGCTAATAGTTTAGAGGCAGGGGAGCCCTTCTTAGGTGACCCAAAAACACACAAGCAACTGGTCCGACTTCCTCCAGCCCGAGGACCTGTGTACATAGGCCTCCAGAGCTCGGACCGGGCATAATAGATGTCGCTTAGCTTGATCAGCTGACAAATGCGGTGGAGGATGAAATGCCTGCAAGATTACAGACTGTGCCACATTTGCAGGCACCTTAGGAACAAAGCCAGGTCTAGGATGGAGAATGGCTCTCACTCTGCCAAGAGCGAACTCCAGGCAAGAGGGAGCAACAGATAGCACCTGCAGGTCCCCCATTTTCTTTAGGGACATAATAGCTAGCAGGAAGGCAACCTTCAGGGTTACATAATTCTCTGACACCTCGCCTAAAGGTTCGAAGAGTGCCAGGGATAACCCTTCAAGAACCACTGCCAGGTCCCACGTGGGGACCCTGGTCTGGACGACAGGCCTCATCCTCCTAGCTCCATGAAGGAAACATACTATTAGTGGGTGTCTCCCCAGAGGCGTGTGGAAGGCAGCTATGGCCGCCACATAAACCTTAAGCGTGGACAGGGAGAGCCCGTCAGAGAAGCGATTCTGGAGGACTCCAGCACTGAAGCCACTGGGCAGTTAACTGGGTCCAACTGATGTTCTCTGCACCATAAAGTAAATACATTACATTTTAACCCGCTGGGGTCTGAGGTGTTTTCTGGCCCTGGAGGTGTTCTGACATGCTCTGACATTTGTGCTTTTTTCTGTTACTTGTGACATTTTCATGTCTAAAGTCTGATTACACTGTATTTAGCACAAACTCTGTTACAATAATATGTCAGCAGCATGTATGTAAAAGTTTGTAGTTTTGAGATAATTACATTTATGCGTGGTTTGTCAAAAAACAAAAAAAATTGTCACTGAAATAAGGTCATGAAACCCATACTGATTATTTCTTCACAAGACTTTTGAAAATTGTATCACGTAGCCTAGAATATTTGCTTCAAAACTATGTGAAAATCATCCTGCGTACTCATTCAGATAAAACAATATATTGATTTAAAATTTGTAAGACACATCATCACATAGCCCCACATCATCACATAGCCTTCACCATACCTAGAGATTGGCATGGTTTTATTTCAGTTAGCCTAATAGCTGGTTTGATTTGCATTGAGAGATGATCTTATGGAAAGTACCCCATGCCAATCTCTAGGTATGGTGAAGGCTATGTGATGATGTGGGGCTATTTTAATTCCAAAGGCCAAGGGAACTTTATCAGGATGCATAGTATCCTGGATCCATGAAGTAACTGGCCTTTAAAAATAAAGATCTGCCTGCCTCTATGGGAATTTAACATAGGGGTGTCCAAACTTATGCAATCTGTATTTTAAGGAAAAACATTTATTTATTTGCGATACATTATTCATTCACAAAGAAAATCTGTGTCCTTATGGGTGGATTTTTCCTACTTTTTTTAATTAAGGCATTAAGTTCAATTTCCAAAAGATGATTTTTTATTCCTCTTTTTAGTCAACTTTAGCATGGGTGTCTAAACTTATGCATAGCACTGTATATATACTGTATATATATATATATATATATATATAAAATGAACACCAGGTTTGTTGTGCCTTGTAGGCTTATACTTGTAGGGCTGCATAAAATAGTAATAACAATAGGCGGTCTATATATCATTAAAAAGGAACACTTCAGTAACACTACACTAGAGAAAAATATACAGGTGAAACTCGAAAAATCATAATATCGTGCAAAAGTTATAATTTTGATGTTTATGGCTTACAGCTTATGAAAACCCCAAATTCAAAATCTCAGAAAATTAGAATATTACATGAAATCAATAAAAAAAAGGATTTTAAATACAGAAATGTTGGCCCTCTGAAAAGTATAATCATGCATATGTATATAGTTATATATATTAAATATATTAGTTTCACCTTTTAATTTGAATTACTGAAATACACAAACTTTTGCACTATATTGTAATTTTTCGAGTTTCACCTGTATGTTACTTCAAATGTTTCCATTCGTTATCGTTATGAAATGAGATTGGAGTAAAAACATGAAGCCTAATGTTTAGCACGTTTTGCTTTATATATACATACATTTTAGTCTGGCACCAGTTTGACTAGTTGCTACAATGTAAAGTTTTTACAACAATAACATGCTTACTATTTTGAGAGGAAATTTCTTACCTTAAAAATCTTTCTCATCTTCAAATCGCGTTCTTCTAATTCTTCTAAGGTAAATCCAAGGTAAACAGCACAGCACAGCACAGCAGTCTTTTGTTTTTGAGGTAATAAGGGCATTTACAGGTCTGCGTTCCTCCACGTGGACCATTTGCATGTCACTTGCTCTTGCGCGTGTGGGTGTGGTCACATTAGAGCTAATGAGAATGCGTTTTAGACACTGTACATCTCGTTGCTTTCATACAGATTACTTAAACAGAATATTTGTTTTTGATATAATTTACATCATTTAAAAATAGAGACTTCAAGCTGTGTAAAGACATATGTCTCATGTCAGTGTGGCAAGCATTCGCTGAGTTACAGATAATTTTCTGTCGCGTTTCAGAATGAACTTCACATTGAGAGAGACGGCAGAACGCGCATCATGTTTATTTTCTTTGTTTTACGAAAAACACAACATTTTGTTTTTATTATGAGTGTACACAAATAAAAGAAGACATTTAACAGTTTTGAATGATGTATAACACTGTATAATGATGTGTAAGATCAAAATCAACAGAGTATTTTGAGTCTCTTTTGCACTGATAAGAAAAAATTCTTAAACTCGACTGCCGACCCCAGAGGGTTAATGCATACAGTTTCCTCGTGGAGGAGGCTCTAGAGTTTAGGATCGGTGGAGCTAGAGCAGCATCCATGCATTTTGTGAAGGTGCAAGTGAATGGAAGAACCCGATATTGGTACGCCTTTCCCCCGAAAGCGAACCTCATAAACTTCCTGTGATGGGGAAGGATAGATATGTGGAAGTACGCGTCTTTTGGAGACCAATGGGAGACAGGGAGAATATTCAGGAAACCTGCTTGAAAACAATATTTGCAATTCTCTTTGGTGAAGCTTCACAGAAATTACACACTTCAGCTTTAGCGATTGTTAAAAAATCAAGACTTCTAATCAAAGAGCAAATAACACAGCATACAGGACTTTCAGATTGTACTTCAGATTGTCATCATCATCCATCGAGGTGAAAATGTCCCTATGAACCATTTATCTGTCAGAGAGCAGACTGTTTGGAAATCATTTACGTCATTGCTACCTGAACAGCAAAGGTTCACGGAGACAAATATTGATTGAATCTGAGCTCTTACCGTCACTGTAAACACATGATCGATAACACAGAGGACTGAGAGAAAGTTGTGTCTGGTCAAGCCAGGCAAAACTGCGTCAGAGGTTTCTGTTTGTTTGAATTATATATTTGAACACAATTATTTTAATTACAAACTAGTCTCAATACATAAGACTTTATTTGCCTTTCAGGTTTACCCATTAAAAAAGTTTTACACATAAATTATTACTTTTGTGAAAAAAATCTGAATAAATTAATCATGGCTGTTTTCTTTCCTTAAAAGCACACATTTCATATGACGATTTCTTTTTTTTTTATTATGTGACAAAACATATTTTGCACTGTGCAAAGATTACACATAGCTGACACACATTAACTTAGCACATTCTTATATTCAATAAAAAATATACTACTAAGAATAGTAAATATGAAGAAAAAACATACAATTGCATATACTGTAAATGTAATTTGATATCTTTGTACTGGATCAAAGTCTTTTTTATTTGTACAAACTCTAGCTGACTAAATCCATATTAAGTTATGTACTGTAAGTTTCCAGTGTTGATGACTGAACCACAGATAACAGTGTTTTCTAGAGCTCTTGGTATGATATTCTGGTAAAGACTTTGATTCCTAAACCATCAAATTATGGCCACTATGCAAGTTGTTGTAAATTGCTTTAGCTCTATATGGGGAAAAACTCACAGAGTCTGTGAGTGTTTTATTATGGAAGAAAGATTACAGCCACTGTTTCGGAGTTTCGGCGAGTTCAGGAGAACAAAGTGTTGAGAATCATTTGCATTTCCTCCACGTATCGGATCATAGTGCTCAGACTATAATAAAAGGCATGTGATGTGCTTCCAGACATTTGGATATGACAAAAATCTGGTAAAATAAAGCATCTGGCATTATTGCTTTATTTCATTATTGATCAGTTCAAGTGTTGAAACTGCAATGTTCCCAAGGGCTGACCAAATTTTCTTGCATGCAACAGGCTCACACACACGAGATGAGTAAACATTTTTCATCAGGATATTTATTAAGTTCCAGATGAGGTTAACGGGTTTGGAAATCTGATATTCTGGTCTCACATGGAATAAAACAAAATCTTAAAAGGGATAGTTCACCCAAAAATGAAAATTCTGTCATCATTTACTCACCCTCATGTCGTTCCAATCATCTATGACATACTTTCTTCTATGAAGCACAACCAAAATTTTGAACAACGCTTCTGTGTTTTTTATCCATACAATAAAAGTCAGTGGGGTTCAATCCTGTTTGGATAACCTGTTCGTTATTTTTGCAGTTCTGTTTTTTGTTAATGTATGTACTTTTTAAATGTAGCATTATTAACTATTACCCATACATGCATGCTAAACACTAATATACACACAACATACATTCATGGATCACCCAAGACAGGCTAAATTGCATGTCTCGCAATGTAAACATTGCACAGCTGTGTGAAATGAGGCCATCACATTATGCAATATTAAACAGTCTTCAGAAACTCTCCTGATGAGAGATTTTGCACAACGAATTGCATCTTTTCTCAATTTCTCTCTCTCTCTCTCTCTCTCTCACACACACACACACACACACACACACACACACAATGGGGCTGTGAGCCAATAACCTTCAGCAGAGTGAAATGAGTGCATGTCTCCTCCTTTCGCTCTTGTAACACCATATTGTCTAATGATAACCCCGGTCCTTGCCAGACTCAGTCAGCTGGTAATATATTTCTTAATCTGTATCGAAGTGGAACAGAAGTGCCATGGGGTTTATGAGTAATTCATTCCCAGTGCAAAAAAAAAAGAAAGAAATATTTATTCTATGCAGTCAATATATCACAGCAGTATATCCAAATACTGTTCAAAAGGATTTTTGCTCATCTAGGCTACATTTATTTGATCAAAAATACAGCAACATTTTTTTTTTTTTATTATTACAATTTAAAGTAACTGTCTTCTATTTTATTATATTCTGAAATGTCATTAAAATGTCCTGTTATGGAAAAGCTGAATTTTCACCATCGTTACTCCAGTCTTCAGTGTCACAAGATCCTTCAAAAAGCATTCTAATATGCTGATTTACTGCTCAAGAAATATTTCTTACTGTTATCAATATTGAAAACAGCTGTGCTGCTAAAAAATTTTATGTGGAAGCAGTGATACAATTTTTTCATGATTCTTTGATGAATACCAAGTTCAAAAACAGCATTTATTTGATTTTTGTGTGCGTGTGTGTGTGCATGTTAGTGTTTACTCAATTTGAACAAATCCTTGCTTAATAAAAGTATTAAAAAAAAGAAAAAAGAAATACTGATGTGAGATATTAGACAGGGTTTTTCCATGCTTGACATCTTGTATTGTGTTGCTGTCCTTTCTCTTCAGCAATCAATTGCCTTTCCTTTGAGCTGGGAAGGAAAAAAGGGCTTCACAGCTAACAAATACACTTCTGTTTTCAGGCTTGTACTCGCCAGGGAAAGGAATGGCTGCCAAGATTTGAGGCCTGACACATGCCGCATTTAGGTCTTGATGCCCAGTTCCGATTTGTTGATTATATCCAACCAGCTTTTAAAAGTGACCTATATCCGATATCTACATTTATACTGTACACTTGGCGAAACCACCAAGGTAGACGTACTGAACCGGAAAAGCTAAGGCCGAAAAGGAAGTAAAAACGGCGTGATTTGGTCGGCAAAACATAATCAATGAGGACTGAAACCGATCTGAGAATGTCGGAATCCAGTTGTTTTCTGCTGACATGTGTCACTCATAAATACAGAATTATAGTTCAAGTCCGTTTTATGTACATCATATGAGTTTCTTTCTTCTTATGAACACAAAAGAAGATCATTTAAAGAATGTTGGTAATCAAAGAGCCATTGACTTCAATCGTAGTAAAAAAAAATACTATTGAAGTCAATGAGTTCCGTCAACTGTTAGGTTACCAACATTCTTTAAAATATATTCTATTGTGTTCATCAGAAGAAAGAAACTCATACAGGTTTGAAACAACTTGAGGGTGAGTAAATGATGACAACATTTTGATTTTGGGTGAAATATCACTTTAATTCAAATTTTTAAGTTCAACAAACTCAATTTTAAGGCAACCAGGTTACTTACTTTTTTTTTAGTAACCTTTAGATGAACGTCCAAATAAAACGTTTCAGAAAAAAATGCTTCATGAACAATGTATAATGTTAATGTTTTGAGAACATTATTAAAGACCAGATAACTTTGAATGAACGTTCGATTTGTTCAGAACTTTGAGAGAACCTTGACAGAACGTTAGCCAAAGTTGTGAGAATGCTCCCTGTTAACTGGGTATGCAGCTAGATGTGCACCGATGTATTCAAGTTCGTTTCTTGTACGTGAACACAGAAAACATTTTGTGCACAAAGTGACTGCAGCACCAAACCAGGCTTTGCCCAGACTCACAGTAAATTAAAGGGATTGACAGTTTTATTACCGGAAGAAAAGAATGCGTCTCAGGCTGGAAACAGAGGTGAGAGGAGCTGCCAACATCTTCTCCGTTCCTTCAACATGTTTCTAGACTGAGATCTTGATGAAGAAATCAAGTTTATACACATTTATATCCTTTGGACTTGGATCTAAAATTCTGATCCCTCCTGCAAGACAAAAAGAATCCCGCCCGCATGAAGTTTGGATATGACAGCATTAAAACTGAATAGCAGAGAGAGAGAGCCTTCAGAATACTGACCACAGCAACAATGTTCAAATCTGTGTTTTATTATCTGGGATGAATCTGATGGTAATGTTGCGGTCAGAGGTTCGATTGAGAATCCTACAAATGTTCACCGCAAAGCTGTGAGTTATAAAGAAATCCTGTGCAGAGGGAACAAAAGCAAAGCAATATGTGCAGGAATATTCATAAATCATCTCACACATGTACACCAGTAAGTCGTTTTTCAAACTAAAACTGTCAGATTCCACTGAGAATGAAAATGCTCTGCTTTTTTAGGAGGAGAATGTTAATTTATAATAATTGAATGAACATGTATTATAAACTTGTTTTACTATAAAAATATTAGTTCATGTGATGGAATACTTTTAAGAAATATTTTAAAGGAGTAGATACTTTTTTATTTTTACACGTATAGCCATTCATAGAAAATATATTACATTATAATGTATTGTGTTGTATTGTATTGTATTAATATTATTCCGAAATTGTGTATATTATAGAAATAATATTTAGAGTATTAATAAGATTTTAATATTATTTTATTATAAAATGCTTTTAAAAATTACATGAAATTAAAATGAATTTAAAACAAACACTATTAATCAGTTTATTTTAAAAATTGGTTTATCTATTACTACTTTTATAATAAAAAAGGAAGTGACAAAATTTGAGCTGTCAGTTCAAAAGTTTATATTGAGTTTTCATATAAAAAATATTAATAAATAAAAACATCAATTATTTATTTCTATTATTTTAGTAAAATATTTTTAACACTTAATTTCTTCCACTATTTATAGAAATGGCATATTGCTGTGAATTAAAGAAGGCCATAATATTAATAACAGGAGCAATTTGATTTGAAATGTTCCACCTTTTCACAACATATCAATTTTTATTAGTATTTTATTGTAAATTGCACAATGCAATTGATTAACACTTCAAGACATTCATTGCCTAAAGGTGATGATACATGGGGCAACTTCTTTGAGCAATGTTGCCGGGCAATGTTGCTTGGGCACTTTCCCATTGAGAATGGGCAACAAATTTATATCTGGATACTTTAGATCTCACCTGGTTGCCCATTGACTGCAACATTGCTTAACGTTTAAAATCTTACAGAAATTGACCAAATGGAAAATGCATCCTTATTCAGGTTTCAATGAATGCCTCATTTGTAAGCAACTCCATTTAATCGTTAATAAAATAAGTCACTACATCATTTCCTGTGACCTGTCATGCGCTTGACCCAAAGTTACCTTGGTGTCATGACAGATGGATCTACTCTTTCCAACAACGGCAAATGCTCCAAAAATAAATCTGTCAAATGGCTGGAAGACCATTGCGTTTCCCCAAGCACAGCAAGACCCGGAGAGCTGAGTTTCCCAAACAACTGTGAGTGTTGAAGCCACCACGGGAAGACTGATTAATAGCTTTAAACCGAAATAAAATCATAAAACACGCTCATTTAATAAGTTGCCTGGATAGTATACTGTAATAAATCAAGAAGCTCAAAGTACTTGCTGACATAGAATAGAATAGGAGCATTATATGCAATAAGTGCATTACTTTGCATAAAAAAAAAAAAAAAAAAAAAACCATTACATTTCCGAGAACCAAATCTGGAGTCATCCTGACAGGACTGCCGTTTATGGTCAAACAGGTCCAAGATCAGTCATATTAGCTAACGTCTGGAGATATTGGCAATCTACTGAGGATCGCCTTCATACCAGTGAGCATGTCCAACAGATGGCCATAAAAAGAGAATCACTTCACTGCATTCTTCTCTTCCTGACTCCCTCCCTCTCATCTTTAGGAGTGCCACATGTGGTTGGGGGCTTGTGAAGGGAGCAACATAAATTGGAGTTGTCAGCCATAAACATCAGGGCCCTTCACGAGCATCATACTCAATATGTCCTTATCCTGGGTGACTCAGCTTAAACAACATGCGCTGGACTCCTGTACTATTGGTTGTTGTTCTTGTTGTTTAGATGTTAGTGAATCTGATTATGTTGCGGACTACAGTACAAGAAGGCGTTCCCTACAAGGGAATAAACACAAAAATCCAATAAAAACAAAATAAACACAAAAAATCAGGTATTAAGCTTTTTGAAACCTTACATATATTTATAGATTTTTTTTGTTGTTGATATTTTTTTTATAAGTAAATACTATGGAAGCTTTTTTCCACCATGCAATAAAATAATTTAAAAGATAATTGTGACTTTTTATCTCACAATTCTGAATATATATCTTATATCTTCTCAGAATTTCGAGATATAAACTTGCAATTGCGAGTTATAAAGTCCGAATTGCGGGATATAAACTCGCAACTGCGAGAAATGAAGTCAAAATTGCGAGATATAAACTCACAATTCTGATTTTTTTTCTTGCTATTGTGAGATTATATCTCGAAATTCTGATAAAGTCAGAATTGTGAGATATAAACTCGCAATTGCAAATTATAAAGTCTAATTCTGAGGAAAAAAAGTTAATATCTCACAATTGAGAGTTTATATCGTGCAATTCGGAGAAAAAAAGTCTTGATTTGTTTGATTAAAAAGTCACAATTACGTTTTTTTTATTTTATTTTTTTATTCAGTGGCGGAATCAAGCTTCCATAAAATACAGTCGAAAAATAGATAAATTAAAATGCTGTGGTCCTAAAATAAATATTTTATCAGCATCAGATTATGAGTATCAAACAAGGTTCATCTGTAAACGATTTAACAGATCTACTAAAGATCTCTTATGACATATTAACCTTTACTGTTTGGCTCACTTATACTCTTTTGTTAAAAAGAAAAGCACATGGCTGCTTAAATGCTTTCTTTCTTTAGGAAGTGAGTGGTTTCAATGTAGGAGTTGGAATTATAAGGCACGATTTCTCTCTCGACCCCTTACATAGTATTTTGAATTGGTACAACTATAATTAGACATCACTGGTATGAGGCCATGAGTCATTCTAAGGCAACATTGTATATCAGAAGCCAGAAATATACTCTACACAAGTGCACAAAGAAATCGCATCTATTTTAATTCAATTACTCTGCCAAATGCACTTACAACTGTTGACGTTGAGTTGTTCAAACTGGAAGCAAACTGTTTGCGCTAACAGACAGCTGTGTTTCCATTCACATCAAATCGATCATGTAGCTTTTTGCATTTGCATTCACATACTTCAGTATGTTTTGAGCCTAAGCTATAAGAAAACAGAGCAACTCAAAAACAAAAAGTTCTTATTTTCAATTTATTTGTAAATGCATCTGATGTATATCAAGAAAAATATATAATATTTATATATATATTGAATTGTTATTATGTACATTGGTTTACATTTTACAGGGGACATTTATACAATCAAAGATATGAGATACGTCAGTAAAAGAATATCCGGTACTCTCTGATCCAACAACATTTTGTACAAAGTCTGTACATACAGTATACATACATTCAATGTTGGCCATAAGCACCGATTTCACCTAGACTTTCATGTAGACGGCAAGGAATGCATCACTAACAGTACGCAGCCTCCGCCTGGGTGTCTGTGTTACTCGTGACGTAATTTTTCTGTGTTTTAAGTGGGGTTTTGAACAACGGAACCAATCATGGACTCTTTGCGCGCTTTTCTCTTTCCGAGAGCAACAAAAACACGTTTGGCACTGGTCTGTATGTTAAACAGGCACCAACAGCAGCAAAACATTCATATACTGTATGTAGACAAATGTGTTTCCTTCATTCCTAGAGGAATCTTCTGGTCTGCGAGAGGTCTGAGTGGTTCTAGTTTCTTCCCACTCTGCGATGTCGCATCTGAGATCAGATTTCCTGACCACAACAGTTGCTAAATATTATAAGCAGAGCAGCAAAACGACACCATAATCGTTTCTATGCGTTCCTCTAAACCACAGTCAAATCCGAGCACAAGTAGAGAACCAGAAAAGATGATTGGTTCGTTAAACTCTGGAGTTCCTGTCATCACACTATACGTACTGTATATATATATATATATATATATATATACGTGGATGCATCTCTAAGTACCGCTGGCTGTTGTGCCTGTTGGCGCAGTACAAAGTGCAACAAGTTGATTCATCACCTGAGGCACTCTGAGTAACTTTGTACTTGTTTCCATTCAGGCTATTGTTTTGGCAAAAACAGATTGCATAGAACAGATTGCATTGCCAAGGTTGATCCGAAGCTCTCCTAAAAATCCAATTATACAACACGGTATAATTTAGTTAAATATTAGCATTAACTATCAGCACCCCACACGCATTCTTCAGCGGACACATGGTCAGCATGCCCTATCAGTAGTCAAGCTGTGTCCATGACTACAGTTCCCATGAAGAATGTCCTCTCTGAACTCCAGATGAGTTCCAGACTACATGAGGATTTGAGCTGCAAGAGTCCCCTGTGCGGGAGCTCGCGGTTGAGGCCAGTTAGCACCTTGCAATTCCAGTTTATGTCATTCAAGCTTGTCTCGCGGAGACAGTTTGGCAGATCGTGAAGTAGTCCCAGGTCAAAAGGACTCTTTGAGGCAGGTTGGAAATGGTTGATACGTGTGTTTTGACCTAGCTTAGCCATCAACTGACTGACTTGGATCTGATGTAAAATGTGTTGCATTGCTGTCAAAAATATTTTCTAACCGCAAACACTTCACCACAAATGCCTTGGCCCCAGCTGCAAACATTTAGATTAGAGAAAGGCATGGAAGGTTTTGTTTTTTTTTATGATGAAAGCAACCAATAAAATGACAAAAATGAAAAGAAGAAAGGTTTTGTATTGACAACAAAAGGGGAAAAAATTCAATACTGATCATGGGGCCAATTCACATATGACAAATGTGCGTGTTTTGACTTCCGTTGATTCGCTCTATGGTCTGTCCAAGAGGCGTTTCACAGTTTACTAGCATACAACTGAAAGTCAAGAGGAAAAGCCTCCATGTTTGCCAATAGCTTATAATGGCACAGTCCTACCAATGATCAGTAGTTCAAATGAACCCGAGTTTTTTTTGGTTTAGAGGAGCTAAACGCGTTACGTTGGCAAAAAGAAGCGATTTTTATTATCGTGATATTGAGCAAGGAATGTTGATGACTGGCAGATACATCAACAATTCATACCTCAAAGTACAACAAAAAATACTTTGAATGTTACATGTTGCAAAAAAAAATTGTTCTCGGAACATAGAAAACAATCATGAACACTACAAAAATACAATCTACGAAGCTTACAACATCTGTGAGGCCGACAAGTCAAGTAACAGTTTCAGAACAAACTCTTCTTCAGTTCATCCAAGCCTCACGTAATAAATTATCACAGTACCACAAATTATTCTGTCCTTCTCTCTTTCTTTGTTTTGTTCGTCCGTTCTTTCTATCTCTATCACTCTCCATGGCGGGAGGGCTGTGTGGGGTCAGTGTGCAGTGCGCGCTGTCCTGCTGCTTCGTGGAAAGCGATGGACTTTGATATGTTTGGACAGGTGATCGCTGCGGGCAAATTTCTTCTCGCAGACAGGGCACTGGTAGGGCTTAACTCCAGAGTGAGACCGACGATGCCGTGACAGCTCGTCCGACCGGGAGAATCTGCAAGAAGAATCCAGAGATAAAGCCAAATATCAATGGTTGTGCACTGATCCGATTCATGTTTTGCATTTTTTGCATTTTTTTTCTTCTCTATGAAGCTCATGCATTGTGAAAAGCACTGTACTACTTGGCTTTTACTTTCGTGTCTAAAAAAAGGCAGAGGGCCTAAATGCTTCAGTGACAGTTGTTTTGAAGACAACATGGTCCTTATTTACTCTGTATATTCCTCGTCTTTGTTATCAAGGTAATCTTCGTAATCATTCAAGAATGCCAACTTCTTCCACTTCTGAAACAACTATCCTCTTTCTTTTCAAAACCATTATCCTATGTTACGCCACAGTTTCAGGATTTCGTTTTTTCTAATTGATTATTCTTTTCTTTTGAAGAAATGCATCAGATTATGGAATAAAAGTTTGTGAAAAGACGTCATGCATTTTGGAAATACAAAACAATGAGCAGAACAGATCATAAATCAAAGCCTACTTGGACAAGACAGCTCATTATTCACATTAATAAACCCTACTGCACATCTTTTTGTTCCTGTCTCAGTGTCTTCCCTTAAATTTGTGATTTTGTAAGAGCAATCGTTGCTGTGAAATCAGACAAAAGGTAAAAAATAGTGCTGGAGTTACTGAGTAACAAAATGAAAAGCACTGAATCAGTGAGAGTGAAATCCTTTTCACAGGCTTTGAGTTGAATAGTTTGATAGGGACTGCATGCAATGTCCATTAAAACTGTCAAACAATTGCTCCGTGTCTTCACAACTGAGCAGCAAATGGTTTGAGCTCGGAGCAGATCTAATGAGCAACTATATTTAACTTGGCGCTTAACCTAGCGCTCAAGTTCCAAAAGTAGATTTGCACCACATTCACGACTGTTAATGTTTTCTGAAAGCAACTATAAGAACCAAGACCCAGGAGGAGGAAAACACACAGCTTTTTTTCTTCTTCTATTTTAGAAAATATGGAAGCATTTTCTTTAACTCAATCTTTCTCAAGTTATACCATATACCCTGCACAGACCAAAGTAATAGAGACTCCTGGGAAATTAGTTATATTACATCCCTGGTATACAAATAACTGTCAACTTTACACTACCTTTATACTACCAATATATATCTTACTCAATAAAAAGCATCTGAAGATAGTGTGTACTTCTTTCTGAAATGAGAAAACCAGGAGAACAAACTCTTGCTCAACCCCATGCCACGGTTTCACATGAAGCCATAGGCGAGGTAGTATCTGTTTCTAATGTACCGGGAACATGTGTAGAGTATTTGCAAGGCTATAAAAAACACACTCTCTCTCTCTCTCTCTCTCTCTCTCTCTCCAGCTAGGCTTTTCTTCCAGTTTTACAACAAGCTTAGACAGGAAAAGTACAGTTGCAGCTATGCTAACAGTAATGCACTAGCTTTGTGCTCAATCCAAAAATAAAACCCCTGCAGCGACAACATGACTAACAAAACTAACAAGATGATTCTCATTTCATACTCAAAAGAGACGATATCAGCATCTTACTCACATAGCATAGGTTAACTACTGCATGATGCCAAGCAAACTGTGATTTTTTTTGACCGACAAAGTATCTCTCATTCTGTAATATCGCATGCATGGTATGCGAGTAAGTCTTTGAAGCATGTTGGGATGGGATGGTGGTGGACTAATTGTTGCCCTGTGGGATAGGATGGGATGAGGTGCCCCTCCTTGTTGGACGTCAGAGCTCACAAACAGAGCTGTTCCAGCATGCTCTACAGCATATACTATTAACTAACTTCCATTCAAATGCACACATTTTTGCATTGTGGACTGAGTTATTCATTTGCAATCTATGATATCTATGCCCTCAACTTTATTCCACATCTGCATTTTCCATTGCAAAACCAGATGAGCACTTTGGTTTGCTCTCTTACACGCATATGTTGATACTGCAAACTATATCAGTTCCATTGCAGCTTTTCATGCAGGTTTTGTCCTCTATTAACCTTTGTGTGCAAGTAGTATAAAATAAAGTATGTACTTCCTGGTTTGTTTCCAGGTGTATGGCCCTCTAAGAGAAATAGCAAAGCACAGGACGTCTGTGCAAAGACGTTAGCATGTTGCAGCTAAGCCAACTGGTGTGTTTTCCAGTCAAGTACCATGTTTAAAGCTATTGTGAGTGCTTTTGGGTCTAAGAAATTTCCAATCTAAGTGTGAGCAGGGTTTTGTGTGTTTGTGTCACTTGGACACTTTTATTTGCGGAGTACCAAAGGAATGCTAAAAATGCTGGCAAAGCATTGCTGAAGCCAGGCTTGAGGCAGCCAATGGGGCATTCTTCTGTTGCTTTCTTCCCTACATCCATTTCCTGACAGTGTTCCGGAGACCTCAATCAGACTCTCAGACTGCTGAAGGACAGTCACTGCCAACTGCTATCCAGAAGCAAGGCTAACCAAGGTCACTGATAACGACAGACCTCTCGAGCAGAAAGCGTTTTCATACTTGATTAGGGCTCTCTCTCCCAGCGTTAACCTGTCTTTCTGGGGGGGGGGGGCTATTTTACAATAATTAGGTAATCTTACAGTCAGACATGAAACTAGACAAACCAGTGGATCATTTACAAAAACTGACAATCTGAAAGAGGGACTTGGAACCTGGTAATAACTAAATCAGGGATACTACTACGACCAAGTGCTTGAAGAATGTAGTTACTCAAACTTGATAACTAATGCAATCAATTGAAGATTACACTTTACTACACAGAGTAAACATCACCCACAAGCATACAAAAATATAAGAACCAAACTTGTCTCTGTCAAAGACCGGCACTTGAAACTTTATCTATCCTGTCAATCCTGACCTCACTACAACTGCTGCTGCACTTTACACAGTATCCAGGCCTGTTCAGAAAGATTGGAGTTGGACATAGACTAAGAGTAAACAAATGAAGCAGTGAATAGGGCAAAGTCTGCCTCTTCAAAGACTTTATCTAATCTGCAAACAGCAGAGATAACACAAAACAAGACCCAAAATCGAAGGACAAATTGTGAATGAAATTTACAGCTACAATACAAAGTGATTATCAAGCAATGTTGGGGGAGTAAAGCAGCAACGCTACTAACTAAACTTAGTTCAGCTGTTTTCAAAATAGTATAGTTTTTTGCAGGTACATGCTAAAATGTTCAACAAGTAGTGGTGTAGCATGCCCCAATTGCATGTTAAATCCATTGTATTTTAAATGCAACATTACAGCCTTTCAAGAAAATGGTAGTAACCAAACTTGCTCTACTAAACTGTACAAGCTATCCTTTATGTTACATTGGAAAGCCTGATGCATTCTTGTGAATCGCCTCATGCAATTCAGAGGTGTCCAATCCTACTCCTGGAGGGACACTATTCCTGCAGAGTTTAGCTCAAATCACAATCAACCACACCTGAACCAGCTAATCAAGGTCCTCAGGATTACTAGAAACTTCCAAGCAAGTGTGTTGGGGTAGGTTGGAGCTAAACTCTGCAGAACATTGGCCCTCCAAGAGCAGGGTTGGACACTTCTAATGTAAGTGGGAAGGACACTTCCACCCAAGAGAAGGACACTTCTCATTTTAAATGTGCACTTACATTTAAAATGTACAAAATGCATTAAAAGTCAGGAATATGAATAATAAGCTAGCATATCTTTAGATTTGGCAAGTCCACATAGAGTCCTAAGTAGCCTCTGTTTGAAGTTCATTCATGGACAACAAAGATAATGATGTACCACACTGCTTTCGCAATAACTACAACTTATTGGAGTGAAAGCCCTTTGTACACATACAGACCTTGACAGCTAACCTCAGTGTTTGAGTGGAAAAAAAAACATGTGTACAGCAATCACATTTGTAACTGTACAGAACAAAAATCTGTTGCCTTATCTGTCCAAACAACATTTTCAAAGACAATGTATAAGTTGTGGATACCTGTCCTTGTACACTCACCTCCAGCCACAGCCAGGCCAAGTGCAGGCAAAAGGTTTCTCGCCTGTGTGTCTCCTCAAGTGGGCCTTCAGGTGGCTGCTCTTGGTGTACATCTTGGCACAGCCAGGGAAAGTACACTTGTGCATTTTAATAAGATCAGCTACTGAGCTCTTTTGGAATTTGTGACCCCCAACTACAAGCCCTGCTTCCTGGCCGTCACCTGTTCCGTTCTCCCCGAGACCTAAGGGCTTAGCGGCAATGGGAACCGGGGCAATACGGACAAACTTGGAGGAAGAGCTGTTAAGGCTGGCTTGAGGGATCACCTGAGGTACCAGGGCGAAGGTTTGACCCTGGATGTTTACAAGGAGCTGGGTTATTTTGATGTCCGAGGCAGGTTGTGGTGTTGGTGGTGTTGGTGGCGAGGGGGCTGTTTTAGGGCTCAATTCCTGTTTCACTTGAATGGGCTGAAGCTGTAGGATCACAGGCATGCTAGGATTCTCCACCACCACAACCTTTCCTGAAGAGTCCTCCTTTTTCAGTGAGCTTTGAGGATTTGTGGAGGCCCCTACTGTGGATTGCACACTTTTTGGATCAGAAATGGCGTTGACTATGTCACTTGCAACAGGCACTGTTTGGTCTAAGCTTTGGGCCCAAGGTTCTGATATTGCTCCTTGGATGCTTGTACAGGTCACTAGACCCTCACCGGCTTCCTCCTTCAAAGCCACCACTTCCATGTTCTCCTCTAGGAACTCTTCGATCTCCTCCAGAGTGGGCTGAAACAGTAGCCCAGCATGGTCCTCCAAATCTCCAGGGAAAACAGGGAACTCGAAGCACTCCTCTTTGGTGGTGCGGTCCCGTCGTGACTCCCAAGCCAGACCCATGGGAAGGACAGGAGGGACCATGGGAGATAAAATGGTAGAAGAGGACAAGTTTTGGCTCAAAGTTAGGGACTGAGAGTGAAGGAAGTCAAGAAGGCCATCTTGGCTTTCTCCACTTGAGTTACTCCCACAACTAGAGCCCAACACCTGAGACTCAGGGCTGGAACAGGAACGTGGACTAGATGAGTCACTCAGGTTATCCTCTGAGAATGGAGATGGAAGCATATGGTACACCCCCTCGTCTGTCACCATATCCGATGGGTTGTGGGCTGGCAGCAAACAAGTGTAAGGAAAGAAAGTCTCTGCATCAAGCAGCAAGTGATCCACCATTCCTGGCTACTGCCTGTCCCTAGCACGGCGGCCACTTGTACAGTTCCCTGTTATGAATGATTCGGGTCTTTCTCTGTCTATAAAAAAACAAGAAACAAATTTGGGATTAGCAATAATTTGATATTTTGTATAACATTTAAAGCGATTTACTGTACAACAGTTTTCATGGCTGTCCAACTGAAGTGACTTTGAGACAAGATGTTTTGATCTCAGTCAATATGTATACATGCACTTTTCAAGTTAGATTTCAGTCAGACTTAAACAATAATTTGTAATAATTTAATCCGACTGAATTCGTACCAGTCCCATTTTTGCGAAGTCTGCGTTAACAGACCTAGATAGCTAGACGCCGTTCATTGTGTACTGTATACACACGTTAATCAGATTACAATTAGCCTTGGCATTTTTCGGTGATGTGCAAAGTGAATTTAATCCCTCAAATATTCAATGACTTAGCAAATACCAGCTGAAGTCAGATTCTAAAAGTGCATGTTAACATACTCGGTGCAATCACCGAGTTTCACTCCACAAGAATATTTTAGAAAATAGCAAAGCAGCGGCTAATGGCTAATGGCTACCATTACCTCCTACCTTGTGGATGTGTGAGACACTGGAAACAATTTACTGTAATATCTGTATAAGTCAACGTTAAAACAAGGATGTGAACATGTTACTCCCTCACTACAATTCTTGCTATAAGCTAACCACATTAAGACAAGATAGCATTGTGTGCACACAAAGAGTCTTAGTTAATTAGAAACCAAGCATATTAAGTGATCCTGTTATGTGTGAGACAACTCATCGTTTAATCAAAAAGCTATCTTCAATAACTTAAAGAGTTTTCTCCCTTTTTTTTTTTTTTGTCTGTGTTCTATTTGATATAAAAGAAATTTAGGCTTAGTTTTCTTTTTAGCATAAAAGACCAACTGTAGTGCTGCTATCAGCATATCAGCTGTATGTAAGACATCCAAGAAAGCAACATTGTTCATTTCTGGGAATTTGACCACTAAAGTCTAACTTCAATACTGAAGCTAGTAATTACATTATAGCATTCCTTGGCCCATGCACTGAAATGAAGAAAAAGAAATCTGTAGCGACAGAAATGCAATAACCACTCCAACAGAGATTTTACTGAAACTGTCATAATAAGAAGTAATGATAAGTATTTACCAAATGTAAAGCAGTTATGAAATCTAAAACAACTCATGAAACAGCGAAAATGTAAATGGTACTGTGCACTCATGGTAATGATTGACAACTAGCCCAATCTTTCTATAAGCAAACACTAAAGTCTAACTCATCCTTAAAACATACACTACTAAAGGTCTAAGTCAATAGATCTGTCATTAGGCATCGCCACAGGAAGCTTAAGTAGCACATTAATCAGTACTGGAAACTTTAATTGGTGATTAAACGCAGTGGTGATTCTAGCGCCCCCTGTCTGCTGCAGAATGTCCGAGAATAACCCTGACACTTACAGGCAGTGTCAACACCCACATGTGTTCACTGCAAACTCTGGAGGAGACATTGTTTTTTTAAATACCCTTAGACACTTTAAATCTCTCGTTAATTACTTAACGTTCGACATCACATAGCCAGTGTTTCCATCTACTTAACTTGCCACAATCATGTCAGTCTTTTATAATGAGGTTTTCAAAATCTACATTTTCAGAACTCGATTTACTTCAGTAATACAATTGAAATTCGAAGGCCTAATTCGAAATATGCAATGAACGTGTATTAACTTTTTATACTTAATTATACTTAAAAATCTTAGTAGGATCATTTTTGTAACAGTCAAGTGTTACATCCATGTTACAAAAGTGTACTTATTAATATTAATGAACTTTATGACTACACATGCAAACCGCCGAATATTTGTAATCATTTATAACTAAAAAATACAGTAAAGTTCGAAATATGCAACGTGCATGTTTTGTGTAAACTATTAAATGTCCTACATAGGCTATAATATATTTTGTTTACCCAGCCCTGTTTACCCTTTAAAACTGTTGTTTTCTCTCTCTCTTTATATATAGTTAACTCAATAAATACAGTTAATTCTAGCTGTTTTGCTTTTTTATTATTATTATTATGCAAAATCTGCCTCACGTTTCGACGCAGCAAATAGTTGCACGCAGTTTCCGCGCATGCCACGCGACTACTCGAGGCGCAAATGAAAGCATAAAAACAATCAAACTTACCTCTCTAAAAAAAAACTCGGATTAATCCTTGCCGTTTAAAGTTCTAGTACGATCCGTTTCTCTTCGCTAAAGAATGCTTCATTAGCCGTTAAATGTGCCCTTGAGACATGAAGGGTCTCATGGCAGATCATGCTCTCCTCTATAGTAGCTATTACGCTGCTGTCACACGATCTTGTCTTGTGGGCTTTAAGAGTAGATTTGGGGAAGGCTGCTGAAGGCTCGCCTGCTCCACACACTGGGATTGGTGGAGCTGTCGACGGAGGCTGGACTCTTGCCTTTTGTCGTCAATGAACAGCAGAACAGTACACGGTTGCTTCTGTCAACTGTCCGACTGGAGGAGCTTTAACTCTTGCAGGGGTGCTGTAATATCAGTGAATCTGATCTGGCGAAGATGAGTTCAAAATGCAAACGTTGTCATTAATGAAGGGAGCTTTTTATTTCACATTTTAATAACAGCACTAGTATAGCCTACAATAAACTCATCTCAAATGGCATGAGTATTGTGAGATTAATCTGATGAGATTACTCCTGCTGACAATTTAATATGGGATTTAAGTGCTGTCCTCATATAGACAAAATTGCATATCAAGCATTTGAATGTTATAAAATTGTTAATGACTACCCGATTCATGCTTTTTCATTGATAAATAAACTATGAGCCTGTGAAAATATTTCTGTCCTGGATTAACTTTTAACCAGTCTAACTTAAATGTATGAGAGGGAAGAAAGACTTTGAACCAGCATTTTTTTCTGCAACTTTTTCAGGGTGTGTCTAAAACGCATGAGAAAAAATAAAAAAATAAAAAAACAACTCCAACCAGTACAATAAGTACTGATAATAGGCAGTCAAATAGGTCAAAACAATGTTGCTAGATAAGATTTTATGCCTGCTTAGAAATACAAGGTAGCCTTATTTGGCCATTAAAGTAACAGATAGAAAACAATGACATTTATATATTGCAGTATATAAGTGGCGTGCAAGAATTAATAAAAAAATAACTATAACTACATATTTATAGCACAGACAGAAAAATAGATAGATAGATAGATAGATAGATAGATAGATAGATAGATAGATAGATAGACAGACAGACAGACAGACAGACAGACAGACAGACAGACAGATAGATGCTTTTATAAAACGGCTGCCACACAATACAAATATTAAAGCTGAAAAATATCTATCTATCTATATATCTTTCATGAAGTAAAATCACTAAAAGCATTCCTTCCTCTGGAAAAAGTAGTCCCTGGCCGTAAACAGCAACAGAAGTTACATTGTTACGCCATTAGATGAGGACAACAACTGTCTATATGAGTGAGTCAGTCAGTAGAGAAGACTTTTATATTGAAAGGACTCAAAATTGTGAACAGGGAAAAGGAAGACGCAACTGACGAATGACTAAGTTAGCGTGTCACGGAAAAAAAACCTTGACTGTAAAAAGGACAAGATATCGCAGCGGACATTCAAACGGATTTTTTATTATGAATATAGGACTGACCTGAAGGAAAATGCTATTTATACATTGTAAATGCAAGTTCTCTCGCTTACTCAATCTCTCAATACTCTACTCTATAAGCTTCAATGATCAATATCAATGAGAACAAACATGTTTACGTTGCTAAGAGTGCCTGCTAGGGGTGTTGTGTAGTGATACATAGAACCGTTGGGTGAAGCGGTCATAGCCGTGTTTTATCGTGGATAACACACAGCTATTGACCAATCAAAATCAAGGATTGGAACTAACCGTTTTATAATACGCTTTAAAACAAACCATGTGCAAATTCATCAATCAGCACTTTTGCTGTGCATTTTCTCCTCAAAACAATCTGAAAAACACGGTTTGAAATGGACTACATGAGGACTTTAAGGATCATCTTGGACGCAGCTTACACACGAGGTGTTGTTGTTGTTTTCCACTTGTGGCTGTATGAAGTCACACAGTGTATTTTTAGTAGAGGGGATCAAATCTGTCTCAGCTAACTCACCTCTTCAGTGCTTACTGACAGTAAACGTGTTTTGTTTTTAGATGGTGTCCTAGAAGCCAAGCGAGACTCACAGGTCTTCAAGCACTAGAGTGAGCAGTTTCATACTTGTACTGTGGTGAAGAAGGCACAGTTATGGTGCCAGTGGGTGGTTGAGTAATGACAGAGGGCAAACACAGACCTGTCAGCTGAAGAGAGTCGACCTGTTTGCATGATTGACTCTATGACTGCCAAATATTTTTGAACTTGTCAGCAAAATTTTGGTCAAAACTAGTTTTGGAAGAAATACTGAGGTGTAGCATTCTCTAGTCTAAGACATTATGTAGATTTGTTTTCTCACATTGCCTGAAAACTGTGAAAAGTGTTGTTTTGTAAATACTATAAATATAAATGCTACTAGTCAGGTAATACTGCTCACTTGTATTAATTTAGCATGTTTTTAATATTAACATATGACTCCGAGTCTGAGTAACAGGCTGTCACGGTCCCTGGAAAGAGTACAGGCCATCAAAAATGCCATTGAATTAGCTGATTTATTTATTTATTTATTGATAACCTAATTTTGAAGCAACCACTCAGGTTCAGTAAACTCTGGCAGCTTTGGACTCATCATAGTGGACATATGCTATTAAAAATAATGGCTCCACATAGGTTTTGCAGTCTGATGCCATAAAATAATTTCTTTGGATGCTGTAGGAGAACCTTACGAAGTTCAGTGGTTACAAAACATCTATGGACTGCTGCTTCAAAGAACCCAGATGGGCTTCTTCTGTTAACAGATGATGTCTGGAACCAGTAAACTGACCTGAAGAAAACGAATATTCAACTTAAAAACATTTTGTATACAGCGAAAAAGGGTTCTAAGGTGCTGCAAAGAACCACTGGAGAAAAGCCAGCCACTAAGCAAGACGAGAGCGCGTGTTATGTAAGCTGTTTTCTGAACGCTAATGCTGCCTGAAATCACCACATGGCTCGTCCCCTGCTGAACTTCCTCTCGTTTACTACGTGTGTTAAGCAGCTAAGAGCGTTTCTGTATCTGCTTTAGAGGATTACTGTACAGCCTTTCACCCACTTCCTATGATAGCAGACCAGACTGTGTGTGTCCAGGTGATATGAGATTAAACAAATATAGTATCGCTTTTCAGTTTTTCTATAAAAACAAGCACTTTAAACAACAAAAAGACAATATAAGGAAGATAAAGAGAGTTCAATAAAAGTCAAAGAAGCTCTGGTTTTAAAATCAACACTTCCATATCGCGAAACAGGACATTCTGTATAAGGGGCCGATTACACGACACTAAGTTTTCAACTGAAAACGGAAAACTTTTTATGCATTTTGGCAGTTCATTTACACGATAACAGTGTTTTAGGGGCCTGAAAACACAAACTGAAAACGGGTGCAAAGTGCAAGTTTTTGAAAACTATGCCATTATCGTCTCCATGTAAACTACGAAAACACAAATTTGTGAAACGGTGACGTCATGCGCATGCGTATTATGTGTTCAGTCTACAGTGTTTGTTTACAAAGTCACATCGCCAACTACTGGCCTGGCATGAACAATACAGCGCTTTTAGTCATTTTTGCGGATCCTTGTGAAGGGGATTGTTTTGACATCATTGTCATCTATACACTACATTTTTCAAAAATACAAAGAGAAACTTAAAATGTAGGGTACGTTTACACGAAAACGATGAACTACAAATGGAAATGTTTTTCCTTTGCGTTTTTTCGAGTACAGAAGACAACACTGTATTATCCAGTAGTTGGCGATGTGACTTTGTGAAGAAACACTATGCGCCTATTAGACTGAACACGTAATACGCATGCGCATGATGTCACCGTTTTCGCAAATTCGTGTGTTGGTAGTTTACACGGAGATGATAACTTTATCGTTTTCAAAAACTTGCACTTTGAAACCCGTATTGGGTTTACGTTTACAGGCCCCCAAAACGCTGTTTTCATGTGAATGAACGGCCAAAACGCATAAAACGTTTTCAGTTTTAAGTTAAAAAAGGTGCTGTGTAAACACCCTAAGACATCAAGTAATTTCTTTCCAAAAAGTGACTGTAGGAAATCTTCAAAAATGAAAAAAAAAAAAAAATCTAGTCTCTATTATAGAAATATGATGTTTACCAGGCCTTGCATATATTTTCAAATTAGCAAAACAAGGATAAAATGAACGCTGTTATCACAAGTGTTGATAAATGTGCATTAGTATCACAACACAAAGAGGGACAGAGGCCACAGCTTTCAGCACAGTTCACTGCAGGACACACTACAGTCCCCCAGGATACATCAATCTTTGGCCCTTACTTTTCTTAGTTTGTTTATACCAGAAAAACAACACACCCAGAGTTCAAGGGACACTTGCACTCTGATTGTCCTCAAGGTCGTTTTTACCCACAGTGTGGTCAACAAGTACACTTACACAGAATGAAAATAGCTGTTTTCCCTCTGCGATGAAGGTTCAAAGAACATATTCACAGGGGGTCAGCGCTGTTTATGTCTCAAAGAAGCATAACAATGACTATAGACATAGTAAATTGCATTATATGTAGAAATAATAATCATACTTATTATTATGATTATTATTTATATATCTTTATACTAGGGCTGTGAAAAGATTAATCGCGATTAATCGCATCCAAAATAAAAGTTTGTGTTTAAATAATATATGTGTGTGTACTGTGTATAATTAAATTTGTATATATAAATACACACACATGCATGTATATATTTAAGAAAAACTGTGTTATTTATATATAAAAAAATTATACTTATATATAATATAAATTATATATAAATATATACAGTATATGTATGCAAATATTTCTTAAATATATACATGCATGTGTGTGTATTTATATATACAAAATAATTATACCAAGTACAAACACATATATTATGTAAACACAAACTTTTATTTTGGATGCGATTAATCGCGATTAATCTTTTCACAGCCCTACTTTATACACATTAAGGACAACAACAACAATAATATAATAGTAATAATAATAAAAAATATATTACTATTGTTGTAATTTATTAAAATATTAATAAAAATGATGATAATGATAATAATAATAACACTAATAATAAAGAAAAGTATTGTTGTTGTTATTTATTATAATAATACATACTATACAAATTTACACAACAATCATTATACACAACAAAAACAATAACACAATAATATTAATAATACTTTATATTAAATAATATAATACTTTATTATTACTACTACTAAATTATTATTAATTATCATAATAATAATAATAATAGTTATACACATTAATAACAGTAATCATAATAATAATTGTAAGATATTTTATTGTTATTTATATGAGAAAACAACAACAATGTATTGCTGTTGCTGTAATTTATACAAGAATACAATATTAACAACAATAATGATGATGATGATTTGATGATTGTTATTTATTATAACAACACATCTTTATACACATTAACAACATCAACAATAATGTGTGCGTGTTGTTGTTTTCACCAGAAAAAATAATATGTATAAATATGTATTATTGTTGTTGTGAAAAAACTGTGAAGATAATAGGACTGGCTGATTGTATTTCTCTTTATGGCCATTAAGTATTTAAAATTATAAAATATGTTTATATTATATTATATTATACAGTTATATATGAATGATAGGATTAAAGCTTAAGTTATGTGGATTTTTTTTCCAGCAACGCTGTCAACAATAAATGTTCTTTTTCTTCTTTGTAATGGTTAAAACAACATGGCAAACCATTATCCTGTCAGTCAACCCTTGAACTGTCAAGCACCTGTCATCTCATTAAACCTCTATTACGTCAGAGCCATATCAGCAACAAAACAAGCCGACAGCTGAAGTGTCCAATAACTATTATCAACTGACAAACACATCTCTAATTTGATCAAATTGATCATATTTTTGTCACTGTTGTTAATAGCCCTTTTTTAAAGGCACAATGTGCTGGTGGGAGCATAATTTGAGCCCAAAAGGTACTTATTATGTAAATGTCACTAGCAGGCTATCATTAAGAAAGGAGAAAACTTCAGTGTAGTTAAATACTGGGTCAAAATAAAGTACTTACATATCTCGCATATCTATAAATACCAGCAACCTGGACATGTTAATTTCCTCCCCCAGTGACAGGTGGAGTGGGAGGCCTTTTCGTCTCAAGACACTAAACTCTTTCTGAACTTTATGCAGGTCACAACACCAGAGGATAACCGGACAAAACCAACTATATCCCTGGAACACTGAATGAAAAAACACATACAAGTCTTCAATGAATTTAAAAGACCATTGCAATGAAATATTATTAGTCATTAGTCATTATAACAAAATACCTTGTGTTTGGCTGTTTGCATACTGGTCTCACAGTCTGACCAACTAAAAAGTGACCAAAACTCCTCTAAAACCCAACAAACCAGACATTTCATTAGAAAGTAAATTAACTTATCACAGAATTTATTTGGTCCCATTGAGGCAATAGTTCACCAAAACATCATAATGTGGTCTAGTAGCGGGTAAAGTAGGACCGGTTACATTTGAATGGAGAAATACACACAAAATGATGTCAAAATATCCTCGTAAACACAGTCAGTTATGTCTTAAGTGAATGTAAACAGTTTGTAAATGTAAAACGCATGTGTAACAGTTTATCGTGTGTATCTGTGTAAGCACACGGTGAAGACAACATGTTTTTGAAGCGTTGATCATTGTAGCCAATCACAGACATATATGTTGAGCGCGTGAACGCAATGGCCAATCAGAGGTGTTTAAGAATCAGTTCAACAGCGCTCAAAATGCTAGAGGGAAATGCTGGTATCGTCACATTTTTTCAATTTCAGTACAGACTACTTTTGACAACAGTAAACAGAACTGGAATCGAAATCTCTAAAATTCAAACAATACCTAACCCTAATCAGCACAAGGCCCCCATGATACATAATAAGGGCCCGTGCTCCAGTCACTGAAAGCTACGGCGCTGAACTTCAGCAGGACTTGAGAAGACAGCAGGGCTGATGGCAACACCCTCTGTGAGAGCGAAGGCCTCAAGCCTCTCACACACAGCGAGGCTGAACCAGCCAAACGACCTGCTGTTAAACCAGCGTGCTAATGTCACAGGAGTTAGAATTGTTTTAATATTAATTTCCAGACATCCTGTTGTTCCACTCTTAATAATATCACCTTGTTGTTGCTCACGCTGGGTGTGCAGCTCAAACCCTGTGAAGCTGATTAAAGGTGATGGGGGTAATTTTTTCGATATTAAAACACTTTCTCATATCCCAGCAGAGAGCAATAAAGTAAACAATCCCTGCATCCAAATAAGACTACTTCCATACAATATAGTAGGCGAAAAACAGTATGTGAGCCAAGTAGTATATCCAAATTCATAGTATTCATAAAACAGTAGGTGAAAAGTACCCAGATGACTTACTTCTTCCAGTGAGATTCTGAAGTGCCTATGTGATGGACGTTTTACTATCCCATGCAGGGCTGGACTGGGACAGAAAATCGGCCCTGGCATTTTGGCCCAGACTGGCCCACTATATATGATCATAAACACCACCCATCTTTCCACGCCCTTAAATATGTTTTTGTTCAACTCCTATTCATTAAACCCACTAATGCCATGTAATGAGTGAGTATAAACGAGTGAGAGTTAACAGATGAAAAAAGTACAAAATTGTCATTTATTAATACACAGCGATGCATCCAAAAAACAAGCTATAAGCTGCATTGGCATAGCAATACCAGTGTTTTTCACAGGAATTTTGTTAAAACTGTGGTGGGTGTGGTGGCTTTCTACGGGGGTTTGGGGGCATGCTCCCCCTAAGAAAATTTTGTGCATTTTAATGTTAAATTCATCAATCTGGTGCAGTTTGAGGGTTCAAAATTAAAAGCTCCAACCCATATTCAGTGTGCAAATATAACAAAGAAAAAATCTGTCTATATTACACTACTACATAATAATAGTTATAATATTAATCTCATGACAGTAGCCTAATAGCCATATATTGTAAAACAAATGCACTGAAAAATAAAGAAAACTTTCATAATTAGTTTTGTACTAATTTCTAAACTTGAAAGAGATCAGCACATGATCTTTTATTTTGACGGAAACTGCATCAAGCTTTTATTTTGGCGGAAAACATGGATAAAAACGCGTCTCATTAAACTTCTAGTAAATTTTTGTAAAACTATGCAGTCAACTATGCAGATGTGGAAATAATGCGTAACTGGGTAATGGGTTCCTACACTCATAGCCAAAGTGTTTTTGAAAGTAGTTCTGCTTACCGCGCGCGGACTCTAACGTTACACTTTCTCATCTCTCTCCTGATCCTCCTCACTCACTAATACTATCCTCCTCATCAGCCACTGGAGCTGATGAAGGTCATGCTGCTGCAGAAAACATATATATTGTGACACATTTTACAGCGTCTGCTCTTTCTATTACACGCTATTTCTCTGCACATTCCTTGCGTCACTTCTCCATCTCTCAGACTATTTTGACAGATACACACTTGACACTGCACGCTCACTCAAAGCCCAAAGGGGGAGGTTTTTAAAGCTGTGATTGGGCCAGCACAGTGTCAATCAAGAAAACAACCAATGGGCCGCTGATCTACGCGTTTCATGGGCCGGTCTGTCAGTGGGAAAAAAAACTAACGCTTACTTTTTTTTGACCAATGCATTACACCGGCACTAACCCAGTGCCGTCAATTAAACAAAACAAAACGAATGGGCCGCCGATGTACGAGTTTTATGGGCCGTTTAAAAAAAAAAAAAAAAAAAAAAGTATGAGATGTAGGCCTATCGGCCCAAAAAGCACGTCGGCCCACCGGGCATTTGCCCGGTATGCCAGATTACCAGTCCAGCCCTGATCCCATGAGTCCATGGGAGAGGATTATTGAATGGCAGTGAAGCGACACAAGTGATGCTGTAGGTCACATGAGAGTGACATACAACATGGCGGATGTTGTACAAAAATGTTGTATCAAATGTAGTACCTGCTATATAATATGTGAATTCGGATGTAGCGAATTTTCAGGCTCATTTAAAGGCTTTACCAGTTAGACCCAGCTGGTGGATTCATAACAACACCATTATGTGGACAAAAAGCCTGTTTCTGCATTCAGAAGTCGCTATGTTTCTGACTAAAAAACAGACATTTTCTTTATATTATAGTAGATATTGCACCCGCTGACAGGCTAAAAAAATAGTCTTGTAATTCCAGGACTACATGCGGCAGTCGATCAATGTATGTTCTTTTAAATAAAATAAAAGCCACAGTATCAGATGGCTGAGAGAGTAAAAACGACAGCGGCCATCTGTCTCCTCAGCAGCCTCGACTGAACACTTACAAAGCACATCAAGTGCAATTATGTAAATTATATGTAACTAGTGCAACTCTCAATTTCAGTGCAATTCTCCTGGGCCGTAGGCTGTACACTTATTACTCACTGTAGCACTAAATTGCCTCCCCCCCCCCATCCACCCCCGTAAACTGCATTTACAATATATCTGTTTGTCCACATTTTAGTCTGCATATTTGTTGACTCATTACACTGATGACCACATCAAATATCAATATGTGTACTGACTAATAAAGCCAGATCTGAACTGCCTCAAGTAAAAGTATCTGAGAGCATTTGACATACATATGAATGCCAATGTCTTGCAAATGCATTATGTATCATGTACTAATAAACAATTTTACAGGATTTGTAATGTTTTTGAAGGAGCTATTAAACCTCACCCAGATTTTTTATTTATTTGTTTAAAAATACAGTAAAAACAGCTTTAAAATATTACTTAAAATAACTGTTTTTGATGGCAAAGATGAATTTTCAGCATAATTACTCCAGTCAGTGTCACATGAACCTACAGAAATCATTCTAATATGCTGATTTGCTGCTCAAGAAACATTACTTATTATTTTTAAAGTTGAAACCAGCTTAATCTTTTTTTGTGGAAACCATGACCCATTTTTTCAGGATTCTTTGATGAATAGAAAGTTCAAAAGAACAGCATTTATTTGAAATGTACATCTTTTGAAACATTATAACTGTATGTACTGTTACTTTTTATCAAGTTTATGCATCCTTGCAGAATAAAAATATGTATTTCTAAATTCCACTCAAAATCTTACCCAAACTAAAAGAGATGAGAAATGGCTGGTCAGCTATTTAAAATAGCTTTTAAATTCTAGATTGTAGTCTATAAAATTACATTTAAATGTAATTCATGTTTATTGCAATCTTATGTAGGAAAGCTATTAATGCAATTCAAGTAATGAGACTATAATGATTAGTTAGTAAATAATGACAGAATTTTCATTTCTGAGTGAACTATCCCATTTAGAACAGCTCCAAACCAATGAAGTACCAATAAACAAATCAGAAACACTTTGATTTTGAAGGGGCTAGTGATGAGGGGAGTGGTGAGGATTGATGACACTGTTACAGATAATGTAGGTAGTGTAAGTGAGGCCCTGTCCCAAAAGGAACCCCAAGTCCACACTTTCGTGACGTAATGACGCTTTGACTGTCAGGTAGAAGTCTGCTGTGGAGCTCGCAGGCTAAAAGTGCGCATCGAGGGCGCATATCAGCCACAAAGGTCTCTTCTGAAACTTTAAATGACAAATTGGACACCCTTCGGTCTTAACAGACACGTGCACGCAACGGCTATTGCAAGCCCACATGACCACAAGTCCACATGAAGTGTGCCATTTGGGACAGGGTCTGAGATGGTCTATAGCCAAGACACTAACAGTACTAACTTTGCAGACAATTCTCAAGTCTCTGTCTCTACACTGTCAATGAAAAACGACTTCAAACACATTGTTATATAATAGCAGTTGGATATGAGGTAAGTGGAAACATGCAGCCAATCTATCATTGTTTTCCAGTAACAGAGAGCACACTTCACCAGAAGCTAAGTACACACGTCCTTCTCCCTCAGAGCCTCTGTTGATATTTGCCCAGTTTCCCTAAGCTAAGCTTGCGTCTGACCTACTACCATATTCTGACAAAACAGTTTTTGTGTGAGCCTCTTTAAAACGTTCCATTTTCAACACATGTTTGCCTTATTTCTTTCCGCTCCCTCGTTAAAGCAGGCGAAGCGTCACGGGCCTGAATGATGCTGTCCCGCTGTTACTTTTCCAGTGCAAATAAATAAATGAAGAATATATAAACACCTGAAAGCCATCAGTCCGCAGGCAATTTAGCGGCGTGCGTAATCTGACTGAAGATGTTGCGTATGCTAATGAAACTGAAACTTTTTTTTTTCCATGAAGCCACAAGACGCATAACAAGCTAAGTGCTTGTATTTAGTGTGAGCTCATTGCAAATGTTATGAATATCCCTGTTCTTCACTGCTTACATTCTCTACACCCTACACCCAAGCCAGCCAGTTGCTCTGGTAATGGGAAACAGGTTAAGATGGAAAACAACTAGTTTGATCAGGATGGGTAAAAGACACCGTATTTCTTCTGCAGCCACCCCACCACCTCCTCCATGCCCAGGAGACAACAATTCTCAGAAGCACAGGCGCCTCCCGTGTAACGAGACGTCGTTAAACAAGAATTCGCATTTATGAGTAAACTCTGGTACCCTCGTGTCCTGGGACGTCACTTCTGTTGCATGCTCGCTGCTGCCACTCAATCATTTTGGGTGTTCAGTATTGCAGACGTAAGGTTTGCCGACACATCTTTGTTGGGGTTGGTTGAAGTTAAAGAGATCCTCCATGCGAAAATGATCAACATCTGTTATCATTTACTCACCCTCATGTTGCTCCAAAACTCTATGACTTCTTAAAAGAAGACATTTCAAGAAAGGTAATTGTCCACACAATGGAAGCCAGTGGGCTGCAATGTTGTTTGGTTCTGCAGAGGAAAGAGATGCATACAGGTTTAGAATCACATGAGGGTGAGTCCATTTTGGGTGGAGCATCCCTTGTGTGAAAATCTGTGACAGAGAATTTGAAATAGTATTAATTAAATCTGGAAAACATTCATTGTGCCGCAGAAGAAAACAATAGAAAGATTCAGTAATGATAGAGTTATTCAGCGTAACTTTCCTAACGCATGGATTTTAATTGCCTTTTTATTGCAGCATTGGATGCTGATCCAGACCCCTGCGGATTCTTTTGTGGTTTTGGAGCCGAGTTGCGCAAGGTATTACTCGACAGCACCACAAAGTTCTCCGCTCTAATGAGAAGCAGTAAAGAGCCTCTCATTGTAAACATTTTCATCGCTGCATGTGGATCTGCTCTCCTAAACGTCTTCTGCTGCGGTCGATCAATCCGCCGTGACTTTTTTGTTTATGATAATTACCTAACAGCTCCACTTAAGACCAAACATTATCTAATCTGAAGGAAATGGAAGAGTGTTAATGCTAAAGTTGTAAAGATACAGCGGCCTCTTTGTACTGTATGTTTTTCTTTTGGCTTCTCTCCAGTGAGAGACTAAACTTGAAATAAATGTGTATTTACTTATAGCTTTCCTATAATGCTAATTATAATTACTGCAAACTAACCCTAAACATACTCCAAAAATTGCATTTTTAGAACTAATGGAATTTCCAAATTGTTTTTTAAAATGAGGATATTCACAAACATTCCCAAAAGGAGTTTTTTTCAAATTTAGGTCACTTCTGAGGAAATCTGTCATCAAAGTATATCTAAATATAGGGGTTATGGGGCTAAAATCAGTATAATGCCGTAGCATGCACTGCTTATATGAACTTGCACATTAAAGAAGTTTTCTGTTACCACTAGAGGACAGTGATCGGACAAAATGTTCCCTTTACCAAATACAGCAAATACCTACCCACCTCTGTTTCTCTGAGGACTGGTGAGAATACTGTATAGGTGCTGGAAAAGCGTGTGTGGAGAGGTGTGAGAGTAAACTTAGCCTTCCAGCGATGTTTACTCATCGAGATCCATGTGGGAGAAGTGCTGGAGGACTCGAATCCTCTGAGAAGACCCATGGGAAAGAGACGAGAGCCAGAATAGTACCTACATAAAACACACACGCGGTATCTGTCTGCAGGGGAAACGTTAGATGAAATGAACTGAGAATGGCCAACGTGTTTGCCAGGCAGATTGCTCCTGAGATGTTTGAAGCAAAAGTTCAATCAGGTAAGCTATGAAGCTATTAAAAATAAAAGCTCCAAAAGGGGATTTTACAGCAATGCTATAGAACAGGGTTCCTCAGACTCGGTCCTGGAGGGCCACTGTCCTGCAGAGTTTAGCTCCAACACTGATCAAACACACCTGAGCAAGCTAATCAATGTCTTCAGGATCACTAGAAACTCACAGCTAGGTGTGTTTGATCAGGGTTGGAGCTAAACTGTGCAGGACAGTGGCCCTCCAGGACCGAGTTTGAGGAACCCTGCTACAGAAGAACCATTTGGGTTACCCCAAAGAACCTTTCAGTGAATACCTCTTAAAAGAAAAAAATTCTTAGTGTGAACAAATATTTTAATTATCTAAATAACCCTTTTCCACTATAAAGAACCTTTTGTGGAATGGAAAAGTTCCATAGATGTTTAAGGTTCTTCATGGAACCACAGATTACATAAAGAACTTTTTATTTTTTTTATGATTCATTTTTGCAGATATTTGCCTTTATTATGATAGGATAGTATA
The DNA here is from genome assembly GCF_949319135.1 of Squalius cephalus. Classification (NCBI taxonomy): domain Eukaryota; kingdom Metazoa; phylum Chordata; class Actinopteri; order Cypriniformes; family Leuciscidae; genus Squalius; species Squalius cephalus. The sequence continues at coordinate 27,311,799 of NC_137139.1, forward strand.
GAGTTGACAGGAAGCGAGAGAGAGAGAGGGGGACAGGATCGGGAAATGTCTGCGAGCTGAGACTCGATCTCGGGTCGCTCAAAGTCCAACGGCGCTATATGTCGGCACTCTGTCCACGAGGCTATTGGCGCCCCGACCAGAACCTTTATTTTTAAGAGTGATATCATGATACCACAATTTCGAAGTTTATGCATCGCAATTGGTAATGAGAAATGAGAGGAATGATGAAATAAATTTTGGTCTGTTCATCACACTAAACTATCACGTGCTACTCTTTTTTTTTGTGCAATTTTAGAGCTTGATATCTTGGAAACATCTACTTTTGTGTTCCATGGGTTTGGAACCTCATCTAAGTAAATAATGACAAAATGTCCATTTTAGAGTGAACTGTCCTATAAATTCCCTCCTCTCGTAGGCATAACCACAAGCTGACATTGAGGACAGATGGTAAGTTTTAGAGAGATCTCCAGTGGATGTCAAGAGACCCTTGAGTGTCACACACAATCAACACTTCACACTGATCACCACTGGAGACTCGTCCCGATAGCAAGATGACCTGACTAATGTAGTCTTGGCACATGGTTTGCAATACAATCAACTCTCAAACTATCATATAATGTATCAGAATAATGCATTAGCCTATGACCGTTTAAAAACGCAGTACAATGCTAAATAAATGAATGTAAATGTAAACTATCATATACTGTGCTGCGGTGTTTGTTAAGACTGTTTATGCTTTAGTACAGCTGCTTTGTCATGTTCTCACCTTTCACCTTTGCAAACTGTGACATTTCCATCCCTTCCTACACACACGCAACTAGAAGGGAAAAAAAAAGTTCAGCATATATTCGCCACCAGATGCCAGTCAAGAGTCAAAGAACTACATTAGAATCCCAAAACAATGAATAGACGGCAAATAGAATTGAACAGAGTTCTTTATTAGCTATTAAGCTGTTCTTCTCGATTACTTGTCATCCTAATGTTTAAGTTGGTGTGAATATTGTTGGGGACAAAGACATTTCAGCCATCATTTACTTACCATAATCTCATTCCAAATCTGCTTGACATTATTTCTTGTGTGGAACACAAAAGGAGAAATTCTGAAGAATGTCCTAGTTCCTCATTTCCATGCAATTACAATGAACGGGGACTGATATTCACAAGTGCACACCTATCCATCCATTCATCCATCCATCCATCCTGTGAATAAGCAAACTCTTCAGAAGTCAGCACAAGACATTCATGCTTTATTAAAAACACAACAAAGAGATATAAAACGAACATCTTTGCCTCACACATGTCGATATACAATCTTGGCAGGAATGTTTTACATGGTAGCACTTTGGCACAAGCAGCTGTGTTTACTATAGCTGTCTTTACTATGAAACAAATATCATTCAAATCTACAGTTTAGCAACAGTTAGAACATTTCCGATAGATTACTGTATATATAAATATGGAGAAAACGGTATTCAACATTAAAGTATCTGAGCAATATTTTGATCACAGCAACAAGGATTATGGAGGAAATACAAACATGAATTGATGTCGAATGTTATTGCACTATTCATTATGTACAGCAGAATGAAAGAATGGAAAAATGAAAGATTCTGCTGGAATGCTCCAATCTTGCCAAACATTCAATGAGTCTACAATCATTTTTTGAATAGAATTTGAAAACATGGCAGTGTACGCAAGGGTGAACCTCACGAAAAATGTCAAGAAACATCCAGGTCATGCGTCTACTCCAAATTCAAAAGAAAGGAAAGAAAGCCTATTTCTAGGGAAATTGCATTTTATTTTGAATTGAGACATTATTTTCATGACAGTTAGGAGCATCTTTATTTCATTATCAATACTGCAAAGAAAAATAAACTACTGAAATTAGGCACGATATTAAAACTATTATTTTTACTATTAAAACTTAATCAATTCTATGTTAATGTTCTAAATTCTAAAAACTGGAAATAAAACATTCAAGCTACTACAAGTCATTTTAGACATCAATACATTGTAAACAATTATAAATTACATTATGAAAAAATGGATATTTAGAGATTTGCTGATGTTTACATTTAACAGTGTTATTAACATTTAGTGTTTAAATAGTGTTTTTAAAAAATATAACTTTAGGTAAGCATTAAAAACAATAAAGGTAACCCAATAACTGCTATATAGTATAGTGCATCCATAATTTAAATTGTAAAGTATTTTTAAAGTGCAATAGTAAGTGTCGGTAATTCACTACCAAAAAAATAAATAAAAAAATATTGGGTTCTGGGCAATTTTGTGATAAAAATAATGTAACAATGCATGACGTCTTAATGGTCGATTTGGGGTAAAATATGACCCAGGCATTTCTCCATGAGATTCACCTGTAAAATCCACCTTTGTCCCAGCAGCTTCCTAAAAAGAAATCCCTATCTCTGTCTGTGGTTCTGCTGATCACCTGATTTATCTTTGTCACGCCATCCGTCTGCACACTTCCTGTGCCCATTAACCTCTGCTGATTACACTCTGGATATTTCTTCCCTCAATCTTCCTCTCTCTGGTTGAATTGCACTGATTGGCACCTCAGTTTCTCCAGGTAATTAGCTGCATCCACTCGAGATGTGCGGAAGACTCCGAGTGCGCCGGTGTTCCCGCACAGGCATCTGTTTTTCTGCCACACGTAGCTACTTATTAGTTCCTTTCATAATCGGGCACAAATTAGAAAATATTTACACACTCAAAAGTGTGCCGGCGCAACTAGTTCAGCCAGTGAGAAAATTAAATATATATATATTGGCCCAAGAATCTACGTAAAATGCAAAGATGATGTGTAATGTTAAAGGTGACCTGTGCATGCGTGTTTGGGTATTACGGCGTACAGCGCAGCTTGCCAACCACTCGCTCGCTCTGTCCCTCGAGTGTGAGAGCACAGAGACTCATGTTCCTGGGTAAATTTCATTAAGAAATGTCCAGATGATGTTTCAAGACAAAATATAGAAAAAAAGACTAAATATGATATTTTACATACAGTAAGTGAAGTCTGTTTTAAGGACAATTTTTTTTTTCTGCATAGTGACAATCCTCAAATTCTCATTAGTCTACTCATAACTGCATTTATAAATGTACTATATAACTTCAGTAAATAAGTTAAAGTAAAGTATTTTTTAGGGTAAAAAGAGATTTAGGAATGAGAAAATAATGTCTCAATGCAATAAATGTCCATTTATATTGTCTCAATTTAATGTAATTTATATGAATTGTATTTTATGTAAAAATTTGATGTATATTTTATTGTTTTCTCATCTTTAGATTTTTGGGTGAAAAATGATCCAGACATTTCTTTTTAGGGAATTCACCCTCTTTTTACATCCACATCTTCCATTCCAGGCAAGCAAAAACTGCTTTGAATGATCACTGGCTGATTATTAAGTATTACACCACACACTTACATTAACGTGTTCCTGATTTCAGTTGATTATTATTGTAACTACATAATATGCTACTGCTAACTGATGTGGAAAGTAAAAATGTGCATCCCCAGTGACGGACCCGGGGGGGTTCAGACGTGAACATAGAGCTGTGTTTGAGGGAGAGGATAAAATACTGCTCTGGGATCAGAGGTGGACATTTATCTGTGGTGTAGGAGAGGGGGAGAGGGCTGGTCTGGGTTCAACGCCTCTGCTCTTCATGAACGAAAGCAGCTGGTCAGGGATCTCGGCCAGGACATCCTTGGCCAGTCGGGCCATGCTGAGCACCTGGTTCCCGGATCGGTCGATGTAGTCCCGGAACGGCACAAACTAAATCAGAGATACAGAGATGAATCTCATGAAAAATGTCTTTCTGACTTTACTAAAAAAAAAAAAGAGGTAAAAATAATAAATAAAATAAAATATATTATATAATTTAATATGATATTTAACAATCATACATATTTAACAATTATAAATAAAAAATATAAATAAATATCATAATAGTACTTCATCTAAAATATCTAATAAATAAAATAATTCCCCCCCAAGAAAAAATTCACAATTTTTTTTTTTTTTTATCTCTAAAGCTTTAACAATTATGGGACACCAAAGTGTGCCATATTTGTGGAATGTGTCGCATATCAAAACCACTTATTTTTTATTATGGTAACACTTTACAATAAGGTTCCATTTGCTAGCTACATTACTTAACATGAACTAATGATGAAAAACACTTCTAAAGCATCTTGTTATTAATCTTAGTTGAAGTTAATTTCAATATTTACTAATCCATTATTAAAATCAAAAGTTGTATCTGTTAATATTACTTAATGGACCTGAGCTAACATGAACTAACAATCAACAGTTGTATTTTTATTCAATTACGTTATAATTATTATTATTTATCCTAACATGATATAAATTATTCAAATGAGAAAAATGTATAATGTTAAATTTACTCAGGGCCAAATAGACTTTTTCAATGATGTAAATTTCAAAAATAATAATACTAATCTCGAATAGGTAACATTATGTACCTGGACAATGTCTCTCTCAGCAACACGTCCCCTGGAGGACACCCTAACCTCATCTCCATCCAACTCCTCCATAGCTGTTACATCAACAAGAGAACAGTTACATCACATATCTTATTCTTGTTTCGAGACCATCTCTGTTTCTGCAGTGCCATAATCTCACCATCAAATTCAGCAGGGCCGACTCCCACGATTATGATTGACATGGGCAGGGACGCCGCCTGAAAAAAGGAGAGGTAGTATGTGATCGGTGCCCTGCTAAAAAGATGATTGTATTTACAGAACATCACGAAGATCTAACAAGCAAAAACGACTCACGGTGACCACGGCTTCTCTAGTCTGCACCATGTCGGAAATGACACCGTCGGTGATGATCAGCAACACAAAGTACTGAGAGCCATCTGTCACCTCTGATGCCGACCTGAGGATTTACAGTACAGTTAGACTTAAACGCATCTATATTCAAGCAAAAAAAACTACTCAGAAACTAAAAATGCTTCCAGGGAGAAGGATTTAATATGTCTGGCTGCAATAAAACAAGTGCACTGCTACGCGGTTGCTATGGTATTATGGGTGATTGCAAACTGGACCAAGTCAAAACAAGTCTCTATGATATTCTGATTCCTTGAAATGGGTTTTTGAGTAACGCACACACACAAATACTATAATACTTATTATTATTATTATTATTAAATAATGAATAATACTTATTCATACTTAATAATTTGGAGATTATGATTTTGTGTTACAGCATATCACTGGAAATATCCAATGAAATCCTCCTTATTTTATATAAGCCCTTTTCTCAGCTTTTTTTTTTATTAAGTCTGTCTGTTCCTTCCAGTCCATTGACCCTAATAACCACCTCCAGATATTGTCTCATTCACGACACGCAAGAAGTGGCGAGTGCAGAGATGAGAATACCAAGTTGAAAAGTTGACCACTTCAGCAGTGGGCGATCAATATCAGCCTCTTAAAACACCTCTGCCGTCCTGGGAGTTTGCTTTTCTTTAGATTGAGAGATTTAGCTGGATCTGAAGAAGCCTTGAAACTGACAAGGGCAATTAAAAGCTTCTTCACGTGTGTGAAAGGTTTAGGTTTTTTGTCGTGTTGTGTGATGACCGGTGTACTGATATGACACGATACATGACATTTGAAGTTTTCAACTGAAACCCAACATTCTTCTACTGTGGCAAGTTTAAAGAATACTAATTATCCATGTTTTTCTGCTTTATTTTAGCAGGATGACACAAATCACCCTTATTATGTCATGACTTTCTGTGCAAAACATTTTTAATAAATGATCAAAATTTTTGTAGCTCAGTTTCAATAAATAATCGGTGACTGGAGAGGCCGCTTTGTGCTGTGAACGCTGCCTGCATAGTACATCAAAGTTCCAGCAAGCGAGAAAAATCCTGTTTTCCATCATATGTCCCTTTTAAAAAGTTTCTGCGTGGTAAACATCAGACCTCGGCTGCATCTGAGCAGCAGGTACACTGTGTGAAGTGTTAGTCAAGCACAGGATTCTGGAGGAGTCTTCGGAGAGCGTGTGTGCGCGTAAGTGCATTAGTGTGGAGCGAGAGGACAGGCTTTAGAGTGAATAACAAGTGGATAGTGACAGGAAGGAGTTCAGCTCACAGGGGAGACAGAAAAAAGACCAGGGCAGAGAGACAGAAAGAGAGCTCAACCTCGTGTCAATTGCAGGAGGACTGTTTAGCTTACTGTGCCACCTGGTTGATGACAGGGGAAAAGTTGGTGGGGCCGTAGAGCTGCACTTTACGAAGACAGTCATAGTACGCCTCCAGCACGCCTTCGATGCCGACGCAGTTTGCATTCTCACAGTCGGAGTTCTACGAGGTCAGAATACACATGCATTGGAGAGAACCTCCACAAGTTCATATATAACACATGAGGATGTATGTAGTGTATAGAAGAGAAAAAAAAGGAAAAATAAGTCATACCGGTTTGGAACGACAAGAGTAATTTTCATCTGAATTTTCACTAATCTTTAACCATCCAACATTACTGTGTAGTTGTGTGTGCGCTTTTAATGATGGCTCTTTTTGAGCCGTTACTCACCAGGGGAAAAACATGAGAGATCTTGCCATCAGGAGGGAGTTTAGCTCCAAAGCCATAGGCAGGGAAGAGTTTGTCACTGTCATAATCCTGGACGATTTCCCCTACGGCTTTAAGGGCCATGGCGTACGTGTTCAGCTGATACGGGTTCATGTAGTGGAGCGATGTCGGCTGTGATGGATTTCCTGCATTCAGGTATCAATCAATACAAGTTTAGACACAAGTGCAAAGACATTGAGGCCAAATTCTAAATCTAAAATGGACATGTGACCTTTGCATGCCACACAAACACAAATGGTTGTATTTCAGTCAATGAAGATGGTCTTACCATTAGAGGCGGTGAAGTCTATTGCTACAGTGAAGTTCAGCTGTGTTCTGTTTCAACAGTGAAGAGTCACAGTCAAAAGATGCAGCCAATGCAGTATATAATCATATAAGTACTTGACATGATTTGCTAATTTATTTCAAAATTTTGGGGTCTGTAAGATATTCATACTTTTATTCAGCAAGGGTGGATTAAATTGATCAAAAGTGACAGTAAAGACATTTCTAATGTTACAAAAAAAATCATTCAAAATAAGTATATTCATCAAAGAATCTTGACATTAATCATAATACCAAATGTTTCATGGTATTAGAAAAATATTAGAATGATTTCTGAAGGATCATGTGACACTGAAGACTGGAGTAATGATGCTGAAAATCCAGCTTTGCATCACAGGAATAAATTACATTTTAAAAAATGTAACTAAACAGTTATTAAATTGTAGTAATAATTCATAATATTCCTTGACCAAATTAAAGCAGCCTTGGTGAGCATTAGAGCCTTGACCACTAGTAAAAACTTTTCGTTCTCCCCCTCATATTACAAATATTACTTAGTAAGAGCTGTGAGAGTAAACCTCACTCTCCGGCCTCAGGAAGAGGCTGCAGTCTTTAGCATCCTTTTTAGTGCGCCTGCTTCCCATGCCGGTTCGAATCAAGCCCAGATGTGCGTTTCCCGAATGCACTGTCAACCAACTTGGTCGCAAGTTCCATCGTTATCAGCACAGTTCAACGAGTCAGTATTTCCCAAAACCATATTCCAATGACCATCCGCAAACAGCATCGCAAAGTTGTGTGGTTGGAACGACAGCTTCTATGCTACTAACCTGTGGTTAGTTTCTTGAAGCATAGTTTCTTGTTTGCATGACATGTGGACTGAAGTCCTCATCCCAGTGCCACAGAGATGGCTGCAGGGTCATCAGCCGGGGACCACCCTTCACTAATGTTACGCTCCTTTAATCCCGGAACATCTCAAGGTGGCGGCACAGCGAGAAGGGACATATCCCAACCGCTCCCTACAGCCAGCTCTAGGATCCTTGCTTTCCCCACGCTCTAATCCTTCCTCCGAAGCTAAAGCCAAAAGCTCCCTTGTTCTGCCTCTTCTGCCAGGTCTTTGAGAGCCTTCCTCAGGTTTGAGTGACTACAGAAATCGCTGGGTAGATGTTCCAGAGCAGCCTCTACAACCCACTTCCAGCTAAATAAGCAAGCTGACATCCAGTACAATTCTATATCTTTTATTTCGAATACACTCAAATTTCATTTACGTCTTTTAGTCTGTCAAGAGATTTAAAGCAGCGCTTTTGAAGAGTGCGCATGTGCATACACGCTCTAGTACGTAAGAACGAGCCTATGATTGAATCTGGATATGAAGCAAAATAACTGAGAAAAATGAGGATTTCACAACTGCTAGTTCAGCAGCGAGTCCCCCTTTTGTTCATAACAGCAGCAGCTGAGCTGACATGAACAAAGTCTGATCCATATTATCCATGCTTCGAAGGAAGCAAGACATCTGACCTTTAGTACTAAGGAGTTCACATGCTCTATGTCACACATTTGATTAGTAACCTAGAAATAGTTCAGAATCCAAATATTACATTTTTTTCTGAATTGCTAAAACACATTTCTCGAAACCATCACTCACTTTCTCAAAACCTTCAACACAAAACCAAATCTTCAAACTATATTCAGAGAACATCTGACTCAGACTCAGCCTTGACAACACTCTCCACACCTGGCTCTTTCTCGTCCACCACCTCTTACACATACTTTTCCTCCTCTCCTTTTCAGATTGTTTCCATCTATTGTTCGTATCAACATTCAGTGCATCTGTGCCATCTATGCACTCTGAACTGGCTTATTTTGCACAGCTGAGTTGATCACATCATTAGAAATAATTGTGAACAGTTTTGAGTCGATGTGTGTAAACGATGACAACTGTGTTTTAGTTGCAGCGTTTTGCAACACAAGTGCATCACAGTGCGATATGTGTTTAGTGAGAATGTGTTTAGAGTTTTGCAAAAAGAGTGCATGAGATGTGCAAATGGTGTCTAACTGCCTGAACTTGTTGAAGGATTTACAGAAAGAGTGATTTATTCAACAAATTGGTTTAGGCTATGTTGAGAATTTGGTTCAGAGAATACGGTTTAGTGTTTTAACAATTCAGAAAAACTGTACATAAATTTCCATTCATTTAATTCATTTCTTTGTTTTAAAATATTTAAAATTTTAATACTTTATTTCCAGGTTTAAATTCAATAGATTTTCAATGTGGACTCTTTTAACTTTTGGATGTCACATATATACAAATTTATAATAGACAAAAAACAATTATATAAATGCATATTTATATTGCTAATTAAAGTACACTAGTAGAATATGCTGAAACTTTGAGAGAATTCAGACTTCTACTTAAACTTACATTTCTATGATGCAAAATTCTGAGCAAGTTATCAAAATGCTTCTAACCTGGACATATCAAATGAATAAATAAGTAAATAAATAAATAAATATTCTTGCTTTTTTATGTACAGTACATCATTATGTTTTTATCAAGTCAATGCATAATTAAAGGTTTAGTTGTAATTAAAAGGCAAGCATATGGTATGACATACTGGTATACTGAATCATTGCCTTGATTTCAGTTGTTTTGAAATGAGTATGTGATGTTTGCTTTAGCAAAAATGTCTCTACATTTTTATTAGAGTTGTCAATTGATTAAAAATGGGCTCCTCACTTATTTTTTGCTATCTGCTCTCAGTAAGCATGGATTGGTGATGCAGTTTTCCTTTATAAAACATGAAGGTTTTACTTCAAGCTTGAATGGCTCTCCAGTTATGGTATTTAAGGGACATTGTGTGTATTTTTAGCATTTTATTTTAAATAATCACATTAAATTGACGTCAAATTGACAGCCTTAACTTTTATTCGATCCTTCAAACTATTTGACTATTACTGGGATACATGGCACAAAAAAACATATATTCCTATAGTGCATTTTATCAATATTTGTATCAGTATTCAACACACACATGCTGGTAATGCCTGAAAAAAAAAATGATGGTAACTAAACTGCCCTGAAAGCAAAATGACAATAAGATCCACTTCTAGTTTATTGCTATTTTCTCGAACACAAGATATTCAGATTGACTAACTATAAATCCACAAATGGTTTACATGCATGCCCGATACAGCTGCTCTCTAACCAGTTAATCTGCATCTTTCTCTAGACTAATTTATCCAGGGACTTTTTAAGGGGCACTCACCCGCCCCGAATGAAGTCCACAAATGTGTACTCTGATTCCACTTTGAAGGACAAAAGTGTTACCTAGAGAGAATGAATAAAAGAAAGAGAGAGGATAGATAATGGAAGTCATTATGAAAATAAATCAGAAGAGGAGAGCGCTTGACAGGTAATTCATTCACACGTACCGTGCCAGAGTTGACGTATTTCTTTTTCCGGCCTTTCTTCTTAGGATTCAGAACCTGAAAGAAACAAAAAGACACCCATCAAGCATGGCTGAAAGGAATATGACATATTACTGAAGTGTCCTCATATGTTTGTTTTTTTCTTTTATGATTCATGAAACATTTTTGGCACTTTCATGAATACGGCCCACGTTGTTGTCCCATTACTTTTTAAGAGGCATTAGAGGAGCACGTTTAGAACTAATGGATATGTTAGATAAAAAAGTATCCTGACATGAAAAGTAGCTAGTTTTCAACACATTAAACGTCTGTATTCCTCCTCTTAGCCTGTCTTCACCTTTTTGGTTTTATCTAACAATGAAAATTAACTCTCTTTTTTATTAAAACAATATTTAGCTGTGTGCCACATTTTCAGCACAACCATGTAACTGCATAATATATACATAAACAATTAAAAACAAAAAAATGCTTAATATTTTTCACTATTTTTGTTTTTTAAACCAGTCAAAATAACTAAAATAAAGTGTTAAAGTGGTGTGTTTTGCCAGAACTCACAAATCAATTAATCAAAATGAATTTGTAATTTTTTACCTCATAAACATTGAATTGGCTCTGTCCACGAGACAGCTCTCTATAGCTGGTTGTAAACTCGCCGATGAAGTCATGACTGAAGAAAAATGAAAGCGTTTACTCATCTGAGGAATATTTAATGAACATTGCATGAGCATGCAGAGAAGAAATTATTTTGGCTAATGAAAATTTGACTTGAGTTATTCTTGTTATGCAGGGTAATTTATGTGTTCGTAAACAGAATATTTACTACCCACAAGGGGAACACAAGCCATGAAGAACAACGTACCTTCCATCTCTGTCCCAGTCATAAACATCAATCTTCACTGTTCTGGAGAGATCACAAACAAAATCAAACCTCACAGCAAGTCAATATCTAAAATTAAGAGCAGACAGCCTGGATTTTCTCAAAAGGTCAGAGTATAACAGGAGCCTGGTGAGTCCACAGAGCCGGTCTAAAATAACACCAGCACTGGCCGCTGTCTCACTCCAGCTGTCTGCTGGGATAATTCCCACTGCCACAGTGACACAGCTGCCTGTTTCCACAGCTCACGGAACCAGCGGTGCTTCGTTTCAACACCTCAGAGTCTGAGGGATGCTTTAAAGGTGCAACAAAAAATATATTCCTCTCAAAAATCATACACTCCTATCAAATAAGGTCAAAGATTATTTAAATGTTGGGGACATTGATAGAAAGGTACTGGCTCTCAGAATGCACCCAATAATCTAATGCATAAAATCAATACTGATCTTTATTCATATCATATATTTACTGTATTATGGCTGTCAAAATTATGCACAAAAAAAAAAAAAAAAAAAAAAATTCTAATTCTAGTAAAGAATTCTAGTAAAGCTCCTGCAAGGACTTCAGATGAAGCAAGATCTGAGTCAACGTGCACCAATGCTACATTTTTCTATAAATCCTAATCCTTTGTTAACAAACATGTATTCATCACTTCAATGAGCTCTTTCTTTCTGCCTTAAATTAATACATTGTTTAAATGAATATATTATTGGCTACCTGTGTTATTTGTATGTGTACATTTCTGAAATACATAACTTGGACACAGTCACCTCTGATAACAGATCACTCTAAATTGTAACGAAGACATGCATTTTCTGTAAAGCTGCTTTGAAACAATATGTATTGTGAAAAGCGTTATACAAATAAATGTGAATTGAATTGAATTTTCAACATTGTTAGTGCATTTATTTAACGTTCTGTTCTGTGTGATTTCACCAATCTGTATTTCTCATTAAATGAAGAAAGACATTCTGTATGGATAATATATTTATTAATCAAACCCAGATGAAAAGTTAAACTAAAGTAATAAAAGCATTCTTTGTGTGGTGATCAAACAAGTGATCCAAAAACGAGCGGAGGACCAATGCACATGAAAAAAATGTCTGTAAAGTGGAAAAAGTAAAGAGCACACAAATGACATATTATTAAAAAGGAACTAAATGTGTTGACTAGGAAAAACATTACGAGTTTTATTACAATGAATTTTTTAATTGACAGCCAAAATATTTTTAAACAGGAATATTTACATGTTTAGTGAAATGAGTGAATATTTAATAACCAGTATTTTATTTGGAATAACATGCATCAATTAGTAGTTCACACAAAGACCGGGAACATGTATTAAGACAGGTGGATATTGCTTTCACATCATCTTAAAGTAGGGTTATCCTCTTCGTCAAGGTTTTAAAGAGCCTCACCTGTCATAGTCTCCATTACAGAGAGCTCGCACTGGGATGGTGAAGGGCTGCCACACAGGGTTCAAAGTATTCTTTACCACCTCTGTTTTGTGACAGATAGTGAACCTACAAAAGAGACAAATCAAAAAGGAAATCTTATTTAAAGGCTTGCTATGACAGCTGTATGGTTTTCTTTGAAGGAATATGTTTGAAAATGAATACCAACCAACTACAGGGGAGCATCAATACAAGTGGTTAACATCAAGAGCAGCTCATGGTGGGCATGAAGAGCCTCTTGGGTTTCACAAAACTACCATCCATAACCCTCTGTTATCAGTCAATTGAGCTAGCACTTGGGGATCATTTTGTGTTTTATGGGTTTTTATGTTAAGTCTGAAAACATTAAGCTAATACCATGTACTAAACTGGCATGAAATTATGAAGAAAGAAGTGATAGATCTTTGTTTTTACCATGCTCCTTAACAGTTTCCTAAAAAGATGCAACCTTAAGTTCTGTTTTGCTGTTTATTAATCCCGAAATATGTTCTGATTGGTTGAGATTTTCTTGCTTTAAACATGATTTAACTGTCAATGACAACAACAAAAAACATTTGACCTGATATGACCCTTACAATGACTTTTGTGAGTGTAATATAATGTAGTTGTTTGGCTGATCATTTTTACGGGAATGGCCATAACCAGGGTTTGGAAAACCAGTGAGGTCTGGGGTATTTTGTCAGCCTTTTATGGGTACCTTTTAACTGGGTTAACTCTCTCCATTCTGTCTGTTTTGGGGGGATAGACTATTTAAGTAATTTTATTATTTGATTAATATGCATGCAACAATACTTATTACTGTAATAGTTTTCATTAACAATCATTTCTATACGCATGAAAAGTAATAAGAACATTTTCTTAGCATGAGTTCGTGAAAGGTTAACTACTAAACTGAATGAAATACTATAGCCTTCTTCATGGCCAGTGTTTGCATATTTGGCATATTTCTTTCTGTAATATACTTGTTCTACAGATCTGTGTACTGTTGTTATTATTCTACTGTTTAGATACCATTTCTTACAGACAATGTCATGATCAAGTTTTAGTTTGGAATATGAAAAATGTATAGAGGTTTGGACCTCGGTGACCTCATAGCTTGCTAGGGTCATGGCTAGGGTCAAACTTCACCGCTGGCAAAATAGGCTTCCAATAAAACTTGGCTGCCTATACAGAATAAAGTTGAAATCGGTGCTACCTGACTAGAGAAAACAGAGAGGAAAAGGCTGTAGTTGGCCTCCCTTTGGGCCAAATATTTAGGGAAAACTTAATGGACTGGTTATGTTGCAGTCGAAGGCGACTCCCACCAGTCTGCTTTGGATACACTTACAAGAGTCAATACCGCCTTGCTCTAGTAGGAAATACTTCTTTGCAAAGTGAGTTACTTTTGGTTTCCAGTGAAGGATGCAGAAAGTTATAAGTAGTGGCTAAAGGCTGCAAAGAATCATAAATATTGAGAGAATACCGATAAAGAAAATCTGAAAAACATCTGCATTCAGTCAGTTCTGCCCAAAGCAAAATGCCTTCCGGTACAGGTAAGAAAGCTGTTGCCATAGTGTTCCATTTTTACCATAACGCTGTTTAAAGAGTAGACATAGTATGATAAAGTTTTCAGTGATAATCTAACACTTGCAATAAACCTACACTTGCAATTTGTACTATTAATAACCCTCTGTTGATCCGACAGTGGGCGGGGATACAAAAATGCGGAAGCATAATCCGTAGTTTTCACGAAAAGCCCTGGAGCTGTCAAATTTTATGCAGACAAATTAATGTAAATTTATTGGTCCAGGTTACACAGAGAACGAGTAAACATTGTTCTTTTACATTTACTATAGACATTGTAACAATAAAAAGTGGGTTAAAAAATGTTTTTTTATCAGACCATTGTTAAGATGATGTTCATTAGTAATAGGAAGCACATTTAATACTCCTTCAAGCACTCATACTCACGTGCCATCTTCATTGCTGCGGTAAAACACGAGGAAGGGGTCGGACTTCCCGAAGAAATCCTTTTTATCCAACTTGTTAGCACAGAGTTGCATGGTTGCAATGTCCTGTTATAAAAAACTTTGATTACTTTGGGATAGATGGGAATAGAATATTCCTAGAGCTACCAAAAACAAACAAGTTGCACAAACAACCAAACAAAGCACATGCACTTCTGACTCTGAGTCTTCGAGACTGGCACTATTATATCCAACAATGCATTTTAATTGCTGGTCTCAGTTAACATCTCTCCAGAGCAGGAGTTCAGGACACAACAAAGGCAAAATACTAGGACAAGAAATCATTTCCACAGAGAGGACAAACTTGTGTTAGAGGAGAACAGCAATTTATTCATACATATTAATGCTGAGCGGAGGTCTCCAGTGTTTAGCTATTTATTGGTGCTGTTCTCTTCAGAATACCAGATCTCTGGGGAGACCCAGGAGGGAAGTCACACATGCAACAGATTTAATTGGATCTTGATAGAGAGAGAGAGAGAGAGAGAGAGAGAGAGAGAGAGAGAGAGAGAGAGAGAGAGAGAGAGAGAGAGAGAGAGAGAGAGAGAGAGAGAGAGAGAGAGAGAGAGAGTGTCTAGGGAGAACTCGAGGAACTACGGTGACACACTGGACAGACAGCTCATCTGCCTTTTAAAACGGTCCGTCCCTCTTGGGGAGGAAGAAGCTGTATTTGAGGTGAACTGTCACGGCTTTCTGCCAAACACTCCCTGTAGCTACATAGTATTACAAGGACACAGAGGGACGAAATTGTATATATATACATAATTTGTGCCATCTGAAATGAGATTTATGTGGTTTTATGGACTGGCCCAAGGCACTAACAGCCAAATTGTGAGTGGAATGACTGAAAAGAGATGAACAGGGTATTAACATGGATGGGACAAAATAGTGAGCCAAATGCTGCACTTGGCATGATTTTGCGGTCTTGCATTGATCGTCGTAAATCTTCAAGGGTGGAGGATTAAATGTGTCCAGGTCACATTTCACCCTGATATCTTCTTTCTTTCTTTTTTTATTTTTTTTTTATAAAGAAAATAAAGATATACTACTGTTCAATTTAGTTTTTTTATAACTACTTTTAAAAACTACTTTAATTAATGTAAAATGTTATTTATTCCTGAGATGCAAAGCTGAATTTTCAGTATAATTCCTCCAGTCTTCAGTGTCACATGATCCTTCAGAAATCATTTTTATATGCTGATTTGCTGCTCAAGAAACATTTCTTATTATTATCAATGTTGAAAACAGTTGTGCTGCTTAATATTTGTTTGTGGAAACCGTAATATATATATTTTCTAGGATTCTTCGATGAATAGAAAGTTCAAAAGAACAGCAAATATTTGAAATAGAAATCTTTTGTAAACTTATAAATGTATTTAATGTAATTTAATGCATCCTTGCAGAAATCTTACTGACCCCAAACAGTGTAAACTGTATATATATGATCATTCTAATTTCTGTAAAACATATTTACTAGGGCTGGACCGAATACCATTTTTTGAGCTTCGAAGCTTCAGTAGTAATGAACATCGAATATTCGAAGCTTCAGAGAGAGGGTGCTGAACATATTCTTCTCTCTAATAAAGGCAGTATTCTCTATGTGTCTGTCTGTCCGTTTGCATTTTGATTATTTCGAGAACCATTCATCTAATCGACTTCACAAGGGAGAGCAGTGTCGCATTTGGTGCAATATAGATAGACACGCAAGATGCGACACGTTCAGAATGAATAAACTTTTAATAAACTACAGAACAACGCGAGGGGGAAGCGGTGCGCCTCACATGGGCAGGGCTTATATGCTCCGAGAACGGACACTGCACTAGTGATATTAAACACATCTTCCCCATGAACAAAACAAAGTAAATACACTCGCATGTAACACACACACACAGGTCTGCTAACTTAAGCAATACTTTTAATAAGGTAGTTTTCTGACTAACAAATTACTGACACAGTAAAGGGTAGATTTAAATTAAGAAAAATGAAATTTAAATAAAGAAAAATGAAATTTAAATAAAAAAATGAAATTTAAATAAAGAAAAAAAATTTAAATAAGGAAAAAACTAAATTTAAATAAAGAAAAACTAAATTTAAATAAAGAAAAAAATGAAATTTAAATAAAGAAAAATGAAATTAAGTTAAATTAAAAACGAGATTAATTTAGATTGATAATAATGGGTAAAAAGCTTAATAAATTTTGTTTCTATTATTCTATTTTCCACAATGTCAAAGCAACGCAGCTTAACCCAAAACACAAGCTCAGGCATGCACTTCTGTCCATACAAACTCCGCTGTTCTGCGCTCTAGCCAGAGAACACTCCCGTTGCAGGAACACTTTAGTAGGCCAAGAAGCAGCAAATATATTTAAGTATAACGAGGTTGGGTTCCTTCAACTGTCCATCCTATTAAAAATGGCTAGGCTATATAAGATAATTGTAAAAAAGAGTATTGTATTTCGTCAGATTTTATAGTGTTGAACACATTCAAGCGCGAATGAGAACCGTTTCGAGGGGGATGGCCAGGTGTGCAAAAAAAACAACAAAAAAAACCGAATATTCAAATGTCAAATTTTCACATCGAATACCAACCCACCGAACGAATATTCGAATATTCGGGTCCAGCCCTAATATTTACTGTATTTTTATTTAAAATTAACATACAGTAAAATTGTATTTTATTTAATTTATTTTGCATAGTACTAATGTGAATTTGGGAAAGAAATGTGCAAAATAAATAAATATATATATATTTACATTTTATTTATTTTATTTTTTCAGCAGTAATGTGAATAAGGGAAGGAAATGTGCTAATTACTATTAAAAAAAAGGTTGTAATGCAAAACAAATCTTAACGGTCCTATGAGCTTCCTTTCTGTTAGTAGTTTAATTTAATAGTTTAAAAATATATATAAAAAGTAAATTAAAGTGCACCAGTTCTCCCATTATGTATGAATACTTTAATATATGACAAAAAATATCATCTATTATTTTTTGAAAAATTTATTTTAATTTAGTTTAGTTTAGATTTTGCATTGCAGTAATGTGAATTGGGGAAGGAAATCTGCTAATTACCATAAACATTTTGTAATGCAAAACAAATCTTAATGGTACTACAAGCTTTCTTTCCATTAAACAAAATGTAATTATTTTTAACTTTTATTTTATTTTTGTTGTCTTTAGATTTTGAGATTAAATATGCCACGTAAAGAAATATGATGCATTATAGACAGGTTTCATGAGATTCACTGCAGAGTGACTACAGAGACATCCACAATGGAATAACTTGAAAATCTAGATATTATTTTGCTTTTTCTGTCTCTCAGTACCTAACATTAGCACAAAAAAGGCACTTCACCTCTGATATTTAAATACAATGCTTTAGGCATTCAGCTTGATGAAAGACAGTAGACGATGTGTGTGTGCATGTGTGTTAGTTTTGTACTGACCCGGCAATTGCTGAGTTCCTCAGCTGTGAAGATAATGTTCCCGCATTTCTTCCCTGGAATGCCCCTGAGAAAAGATAGATAAATGCTTTTAAACTTTCAATAAAATGTGGGCTAACGGTTTAAAGACAAGAGTTCAAGTAAAACCCTTGTGAAGACTGGCAGAGTTATAAGCACTCTGCGAGCCCACTCAAAATCAGGACAAATAAGACGACTCCATTTTTGTGTGCTTTTCACAGAGTTGCTGGAGCGTTTTTTGCTGCTAAGAGCTTTCTGCAGAACAATTCGATTGCACTGGCGGTAATGGTGGGCCACTTCAGGCGCTGAATAGCCCACATCGAACCTCTGAAAAGAACATGATTCACCTGAAAAGAGGGAAAGTGTAGGGAATGAGGGGGGAAAGGTGATGAGGGTTAGCTAGAAAAAAAAAGATTAAAGGCTGAGGGTGAGGACTGAAAGACTGAGGGAAAGGAGAGAGATTCTGTGAGGGAAAGTGATGGAACATTATAGACACAAAGACAGACACTGTACGCACATTGATTTTGGATCTTAATACATGAAGTTCGAAAACTAATTAATTTAAACTGAAATACTTCTGAGAGAAAGAGAATATTTAATGAAAAAAATTGACTGGTTTGTGAAAACTAAGCAATGAAATATAAATGGGTTTGGTGATGTTGACTGAAGAGGAAAGTCATTTCAGAGGTAGAAAAAGTTATTATATCACACTTTGATGAAAGACATTTTTTTCTTTAGAATAGCATGCAGCGATGAATCGTTCAAAATTATCAATAGGGTCAATTTTGATTTCATGCCGACTCTAAGTGGAGATGATGCACAAAAACGATCCAATAGCATATACTTTAGTCTGGGTATATTTGTCATAAAATTATAAAATTAAATGATTGAATCCAGCTCCAAAGATCTGTCTCCATGGCCACAGAGACTCTTTCATCAATTTAAAAAACCCATTCTGTGGTCTCATGTCATCTTTGCATTTAATTGGCTAAAACGGGATTCCCATGGGAACAAATACCACTGCAACAGTTAGTGTCAGGTTAGTCTGATACTTTAATACAGCCTTTGACCCTCAATCTATTCACACATACCCACTCTTGCATAAACTCTCAATGGTACGCACACATTGACCTCCTGACCACCCGCAGGGAAGAAATCCAGTTAAAGCTCAATGATGCCAAATAGAAATTTCGACTGAAGGACATCTTAGACAGGCAAGCGTCCCACCACGCCTCTCATCTCCCCCCTCCTGAGACACATGTCAGATCTAGACATGCAGGTAAGACTCAGTGAGGTGGATCTGCCATGGAGAAGGCTAGAGGTGGCATGGAGGCTGAAAATGACTCTTGCAGTGGGAAGTGTTTTATCAAGTTATCTCCAGTTGGCTGAGCTGTAATGAATGCAATTATATAATAGTTTTTAAAAATACATTGCTATATATTACTTTCTTGAAAATTGAACAGTGCATTGTGAAGAAATAAAAAAAGAACACCAAGAGTAAGAGTGCAACTCTAAAAAAGGGTGCCTTTTGTTTCACTAATTAATGTGCAAGTAATATCGCCAGCAGCCAAATCACCCAGTAGTCCAAGACTGGTTGCCCACTGAAGCTAAGCAGGACTGAGCCTGGTTAGTACATGGATGGGAGACTCCTGGGAAACCTAGGTTGCTGCTGGAAGAGGTGTTAGTGAGGCCAGCAGGGGGCGCTCACCCTGCGGTCTGTGTGGGTCCTAACGCCCCAGTATAGTGACGGGGACACTATACTGTCATAGAGCACCGTCCTTCGGATGAAACGTTAAACCGAGGTCCTGACTCTCTGTGGTCACAAAAAATCCCAGGGTGTAACCCCGGCATCCTGGCCAAATTTGCCCAGTGGCCTCTGTCCATCATGGCCTCCTTATCATCCCCATATACTGATTGGCTTCATCACTGTCTATATACACTGTCAAGTATATATATCTTTCAGTGGCAGAGGACTGTAAAACTGTAAAACACTATTACGATCAACCATGTTACTTTTGGAAAAGTATTATCACAACAAATAGAAAATACATTTCGAAAGTAGTTTCAAAATGGAACAGCTTCATAAAATGACCCAAGATCACAAATGCAACATCCAAAGTAGAGAATAAACAATACCAGACTGAAAAAACACAAGCTACTTGGGGAGTTTGGGAGTCCAAGGACACCACTAGAGGATTTTTTGCTGCACAAGTACAAAGACGAAGTAGGAGAGGGTTCAGCTTGTGTGAAGAGTTCACGTCTTGCCCCAGGCATCAAATCATCATGCTCAAGGTCACACGTGGCTCATCATAACCGTAGACTCTCTCATTACTCAGTACCAACCAATGTATAACTCAAGACAGCTGTCAGTGTCACTAACTCTGCATTCAATTTCCTGCTGCTATGGAAACAACTTATAAAGGTGAGCCGAGGAGGTTTTCAATCCCAACTTCTGCTGCGAAAGAGGGCTTCATCACTGCTACCGAACACAAGAGAACAGGAAGTGCCACTAGTGTAAGTATACTGGAGCCTACAGAGAGGAAAAGAATGAGAGATAAAAATAAAATAAAACCGAAATAAAACTGATTGACAGGAGGGAAATGAATGAGGGAATAAATTAATAACATTTAATGAATGACATTTAACATTTCACGAAGAAATGTCTTTGTATTAAGAGTTATTGCACTCAAATACCTTGCTTTCATTTAAACCACATTGTGGAATGAAACTATTCATGGTCACAGGCGAAGAATACACTCTTTTCCAGCTGGGCTGTCACCTCTCTAACACAGCATATCTGACAGACAGAACAATAGCATCTCAAGATTTTATCGGAGAGCTTCAAACTCCCCTCCACCCCCCATTTTACTGTGTCAGTGCCAAAAACATCCTCCCTGCATGTTTAATCAGAGTCCTCGGCAGACAGGATAAATCCGGGCGCCATTAGAACCGAGTCCCTCTTACAGGACACAGACATCCAACACTGCTGTATCTATGTCACAAACGCATCTTAAAAAGCACAAAAATATCATTTGTTATTCAAATTAGTAATAGCTGTACCCACATATCAATTGTATTCACATTTTACATCAATATACCAAGTGACATTGTTTGGCAACAATAAATAGTCTACAGATACTTGTGGTGAAAAAAAATATTTTATATAACAAAATGTATTATTAATTAATAAAATAGTAGAATTGTTGAGAAGTTTTTGTGTCCCTAAAGGCGGGCATACACTGTGCGATGTCTGTGCGATTTCAGCAAGGTACCTACACACACTGAACGAGTAGATCGCATGCGATGTAAAGCCAAAGCTCAGGATTTATGTGCTCACACTATACGGTCCGAACGTCGAGCTACGACTTCATTGCTCACACTATACGTGTGAAATATGCGCGAATCAGCGCGATAAACCCTCGTGCCGGGTTGCGCCTATAGACGATATCATGTATCCAGAGATATTGTCAAAACAAGCATCAGCTATCAATATCAAGATGATTTAGCATTTCCAATTTATTATTAGTATTATTGTATTATTATTATTATTATTATTATTATTATTAGGGAAGGCCTAGGCTACTTTTATTATTAAAGTGATAGGCTGTTATAATTAAATTGCCACGCAATAATTTCATAGCGCATCACCGCATAACCAACGCGCTTTGAGGATAATAAAATATTACATAGAAGCTTACTCCTCCTCATTAAAAATTGTCTAAAACCTTTAGGTCGATTACAATGAATTATAGGCATAGGTATATCATTAATTATTAACCATCTATAATATGTCCGAACACTGCAATAATTCATCAATGAAAATTAAAAACAGCTTTATTTCAAAAACATTGTTTAACAAATGAATAAAAGAGGCAAAGTGTACATCGCAGGTGGCTTGGAAGAAGTGGGTAAAGGTTCATCCATTTTGCAACACGAACTGGAGCTAAGCAACAGTAATTTGTAGCTAGTTTGAACTACAGAACTTAAAGATCTCCCTTTTTTCTTTTTTTTTTCTGCAGATGAAACTGTTTTCGCGCAGGCACAGTGAGGGAAAAAAAACACTGAGTTTAGGGCAATCGGTTCGTAGCTCTGCTTCAACTGTGCGATATAGTCACGAGGAGCGACCAAAATTTCGAACATGCCAGAAATTCATCCGACCATCTGATTGCCGGTCGGGAGAGGTTAATCGCCTCTCGTTTCCCCCTGTACACAGCACGAACACTGCACGACAAACGACGCACGACAAAGCTGAAAATCGGCCCGAACCGAAAAAGAGTCGCACGAGTCAGAATTCGGCTCAAAATCGGACAAAATCACACAGTGCCCGTCTTAAGCTGCAAGGTGCAAAGCATGTGCCACACCCCTCTTAGCTTGTTAATTTCCCTATTAACCTCGAGCTCCACCCACATGATCTCAAGCCAATTAGGACTCTATCAGGCTTTATTAACGGCACCTGTGTCCACAACATCTTCCTTCTGTTGCACATGGCTGAGTTTTTCTCCTTTCTTTGTTTTTTCCTGCGTGTGCGTAATTGACCATAAACCACACACACACACATACAATACCTGCTTGGATGTAAAATAAAGACCTTGACACCTGAGTGTACTGTACCTGTTCTTACCGACAGCCCCATTGGTTTCAAGCTAGCTACCTAAACATCCCCTTACTCCTTTTCAATAATTATTATTAATATAGTTATTAATTATTAAATATGTATTATATTGTTTATTATTACTATTAAATATGTATATAAGTTTTATATTAAAAGTTCCTAATTACATTTTGGAGGTGTCCTACAATAGGTTTACATGCATCCAAGGTAAAAAAAAAAAAAAAAAAAAAAAAAAACCTTTAATTTTCTCATACATTTGCAGCATCACCTCTTTTCTCACAGTGTCAATGGTTCAATCAAGAATTTTCCGAAAGCTTTCCGAGAGCTCTGCTCTGATTGGTCAAATGGCCCAGTCGGTTGTCATTGTTTTACTCTGATTAGTCAGATGGCCCAGTCTGTTGTGACTGGTCAGATGGCCAAAACTGTTGTGATTGGTCTAATCTAATTGCTCAGATGACATGGTCTGTTGTGATTGGTCTACTGTTTACAGCGTGTGTCAGAAATCAAACTCCCATATTCTGAATTTCAGCTCCAGATGTTTTCTCAGCACTTGTGCACACAGTGCTATGAGCAGTAACAATGGTGTGACTCCTTATCCTTTGGAAGTGCATGCAAAGTGGATTTGCTTCCACAGCGCAGAAAACAATATCTTCTCGACATGTTGACAACACAAACTAAATGGTATCATAAATTATACTTTAACTCGATTTTTAACTAGATTTTTACATTTTCTACGTAAAATTTGACTGTGCTTGCTCATGTTAAATTTGCCACCACAATGGCTTGAACTCGCTCCCAGTGTTTGGAATGGTTTCTTTGTTGCTAAATGGTTGCTATGTGGACCAAGTCAAAAGAGCAAGATTATGATATTCTGGTCTCTAGATAGATGCAACTGGAGTATTGGATTTTTCTCTATTTTTCATTCAACAGTAAATGTAAGTTACTTAGAAAAGTAATAAAACACCTCTCGATAACAAGCTCAACAATCTAAACTCTCATTTATGGCACAAACAGTACAGCACAACTTCTAATACTTACATTTATTGGTTTGTTCATAGAGCATATACCGTTAATTATTAACTGAACATCAGTGTATTTGATCATATTGCTGTTGTCGCTTCGTGTCATGAATAAAAATGGCCCTCAACTGTAAAAAAAAACAGTACAATGCACAGCCTCTTGGGGCTTTATTACTTTAATTTGTCATACAGCTCTTCAACGGGCATGTAAATGTGACAAAATCATGCAGCTAAGCTTTGTTGTTCATGTACATAAAATGGTATCATCAATATAATGGTGCCTCATAAAGGTGAATTACATGAATTTTAAAATACTCAAGCTTCTAAAAATACAGTTCGAGAGACGAGCACGTTGTGTTGCTGAAGTACGCTGCAGGTTCAGCCGTGGGAACAGACTGTAGAGAATGAGTAAGCCGGCCAATTAGGCAATGATGGTGGGGATTTAGTGAGCATGCATTAACTGATCTCACTGTAGGAGAGATACTGTTCGGTCAGGGCAGGTTAATAGCTGTCAAAAATGCCCTGCTCCAAACAGCACTCAAAACACAGATTGTAGAAGTGCATATCAGAGCAATTAAGCAGCAGATAAATGCCTGTCGGAAAGGAAGTATTGTAGCGAAATGCAAATATATTCTGTATCTGAAGTGCCGGATCCAGATAAGGATGGTGATCATGTGACCGTTAACTCGATTACGCATAATAAATTTTAAAGGCCACACTGTGTTTGCAGGTCTCTGGCTTACGGATTCGGCGCACACACATCTGGCGCAGGAGTCGGGAACTGTGCTTAAGTTCTAAGCCCATGGTTCCCTGACTGAGCCCTCCTAATAAGCCAGAGATTCCTTTGAAGGTCAAACGCAACAGCTGTGTGCACAGATAAAAAGATCTTGAGATATGCTTAACCTCACCCACTAAAATAGCATCACCAGAATACAATGTAAACAGAGATATTCCTATGATTTTGGACTTTTTTAACTTATATGGGGATTTCAACCAGAAATGCAAATTCTGTCATGCATTTCTTTCTTCTGCAGAAAAGATTTTGAACTGTACTTTTCATTGTACTTAAAATAAAAAAAAAGAAATCTTCTACATATAATACATATACAAGTTTAGACTGACATGGGGTTGAGTACATTACAGAACGTTCAGGTTTGGATGAACAATCCCTTTAAGCCGCTAAAAATATGAGGAAATTGATCTTGGTGCATGAAGTTTGAATATGCAAGTAAGATTTGAGCAAAAGTAGAGAGGAATATTTTTGGGTAGTGACGACTTTGTGTGGCTTTGAATATACAGTAGTGCACAAATTACATGGGCTATTCTTAGAATCTCTAATTTTGTGTTCCATCAAAAAAATAGTCATACAGTTCTAAAGCAACATTAGGGTGAATAATTCAAGACAAAATTGTAATTTTTAAAGGGACACTTCACCTATTTGCATTAAGCTTTGTATCGTTAGAAACATATCGTCATATTTTTGAATGGTCATGCATTATTCCCTAATTTTCCCCTGAGACGGGAGAAATACGGATTTCAGTGTTGCAGTTCTTGCTTATAATTTTGCGTCATTCTAACCAGGAAGTCCCATATCTTTGTAGAGGGGTTGAGACTACAAACACTCGTTCCTCATTTTTCCAGGGGGTGGGACCCACTCACGCAACAGACCTATTACAGATCAGTGGGTGGGACTTCACTTGCAGAAACTAAAAGCAATATCCGCCATCTTGTTTGGAAGCTAAGCTAACAGGCGCTGTGGAGCCAGACGACACTGGCGGAAGGTACTCAATATGATATGGAAGAAGAGGATTTCGAAAGTCTGATGCTCGAATCAGATGTTCGTGGCTTTATCTGATTCCGATTTTATTATCTGGAGGCAGAAGACCTGCCTGTCGCGGACGCGCACACACGCGGACTGAACATCCCGGTACCATGCAATAATTCACCATTCCGAAAGAATTACAAACGAGGAGTAATTCACTAATGAGTTCGCCAACTAACTAGAAATTTTGTGTGAAATGAATTTCAAGCTCTGGTGGTAGCTAGCCTTGTAGACGGAAGAGTGATTTCTCTGATAGGCGGATACCTCATGGGCGCTGTTCTGGATTAGTGGGAGTTAGCTGTGCAATGTGGTGCATTGTGGGAGTTGTTGTCTTCCATACAAATGCGCCCTAAAGTTACTTTCTGTCTTTCCTCGGTCAAGAAGGCACCAAATTCTAAATTTATGTTACATTTCGACTACATATATTACCCACTTTCAATAAAGATAATGTTCCCACAGGTGAAATGCTCCTTTAAGTGAACTATTTATTTACTCACAGTTATTGGTAGCACTTTACAATGAGGTCATTTGTTAACATTAGTTCATGCATTAGTTAACATGAACTGACTATGAGCAATATATTTTATACAGCATTACTGAACTTTTAACTTAACTTATATTAACAGATACAACTTTTGATTTTTGAAAATCGACATTTTCACTACAGAACAGATGTCTCCAGGTGTCAAAGTTTGTAGAGTACCAAAAATATAATTGTTTTCTGAGCAAAAATCCATTTCAGCTACTGATGTCTGTGATAGCCATCATCAGTACACTGACTGTGGTGTGTTTGGCAGTTTATCTGGACACACTTATACATCTCAGTGTAAGCCTGTGACAGCGCTGCTGCTATGATGAATGTCTCCAACACTGAGGGTATTTTCACAGAAAATGTCATGCTTTCTTTTTAGCTAATTAGAACCTCAGTTTGAGTATGAAATAGATTGATCGAGTGTGTATAAAAACACATGGGCGTAACATTTGGTAATTTGTTTTTCAGCAGTGACCAATGACAAATTACCCACCTTCTGATGGGGTAATTCTTCCTACCTGCGTGGCGAGACATATTTTTGGAGCCTATTTGAAATATTCTCAATACTCATACATAGCAAATAGATTGCATTCTGCGACAATTTAAAGCCCTGCGCCGAAATATTGACACCCAGTCCTGTTATTGTACACCATTTTACATTCTCTCATCTCAAATATTCCTGGACCAAAACCAGGTTGTCTATAAATATTTTGCTCAGCCTGACAGTATGGCTCTCTTCTATCCACGCACATTTTCTCCACAAATCCACCACGCTCACATGTGGAAATGAGGCCGGAGAAAAATCAAGCCCGAAGGGCCCCGAATGTGTGGCGGAACCTCAAATCCCCATCTCTGAGCATCCCGTGGCATCTCTTATCCTTAGGACTCCCTTGGCCTTATCTTGCGAAAACAGAGGGAATTAGATGTATTTGCCCAAATGCAGTGCTATGTAATTGAAAAGCCACTAGTCTTGGTGGGTTGCCATAGAAACCAGCAGGTAATAGAGTAGTACCTCTTCCTCCACACTTCCACCCCAGTGTGTTACAGTATCTGCCCACTAGCTCTTTAGAGAGACGGGCTGACCTACTAAAATATGCCTATTGCCGCCAACCTTTTTCCTAATCCGCTGCTCGCCGCTTGCACAGCACAGCAGAAAGCGTGACAGAAAGGCCAAAAGGAGATGGCCCACTTAGTGTTTTTTGCCCCATGCCGTGTCACCATCAGACGCATTTGCAAAAAGCTCGCTGTCTACCATGCTGTGATACAGAGCCGTTCTTCGAGGAAGAAAATCAGCTGTTAGAGAGGACTTACAAACAATTTTTCATGTCATTCAGGGATTTAGTCACACAGTCTAGCCATATCTTCAATATTTTTTATTTTGCTTGTTAATGTGGCTTAAAAAAGCTTACATTCCGATTATTAAGGAAAGGCATGTGAATTTCACATGTGAACGCACTAAAAATCACGTGTTTTTGCTTCATGTCATCCATTATTGTTGTTAAAGGTCCCATTGCATGGATTATTTTATTATTTTAGAATGTTTCCTGGGGTGCCCTTATAATGTTAGTATGTTTTTTTAGATCAAAAGTTGTTATAATTTAGAAATAAAAGGCATATTTCCTAGCCTGATTTTAGCCTCTGATTTGAACGCTCTGTTTGAAGGGGCGTGTCTGTGTGAGACTTCAGTGTAAACGCCCACTGCTGTGATTGGCTGACATGCTTGCATATGAAAAATCTAGCATTACATGTGGAACTCTCTCGAAAACTTTTACTTATTACAGCTATTATACGTTTTTACTATTACAACTATCGAGATTAACGAATCGTGAGAAGTTTTTTAAGTATTTAGATCTATTCCCATCACATAAAAGGTTTCAGTGATGAGGATTGAGCAGATGACAGCCTGTTGATCGCGTGAATGAAGATCTTATCATTGCAACGCAGTTTCTGCACTCTCACTAATGATTTCACCAATGCAAACATGAGGTAAGTACAGCAAGAGCTTCGTTGTGCAGTGTAACAGCGTCATTGATTTCATAACGAGTTTTGGCAAGTGTCCAGATAAACTCGCGCTGTGTGATTGACAGCTTGGGCGATTGGAAAGGGATTGTTCTTTGATCACTTTCTGTATATATATTAATCACAGTTTAAGTAAGATTATTTTCATCCTAATAAGAGAAATGATGTAAAGTTGATCGTTTAGTCACTGGCTTGATTTACTGATGCATAAACAGTATTGAACGACTTTGAGAGAAAGATTATCTGTCTGAACTTGAACAATTACACATCATAAATTCACCCACTGGTTCTTCAGAGGCTCAGATGAAGGAACTAAAAAAATACTTTTGTGTTCATTTGTACATCCAAACACTGAGCAACTGCCATGCTTCACTCGTTTGCAAGCCATGATGTCTCTCGAGGAAAAACCAATATCGCGCTCGCGCAGCTCATTTTCTCATGGGCGGGCCAAATTCTTTTTGCGGGCAAAGAATAGAAAGGGGAGGTAACCTTTCCCCTTATGACGACATAAGGGGAAGATTTCTAGATTCGCCCGTCTGAGCTTTCATTTTCTCAAAAATACCCAGGGCTTGGTTTACACCTATCAAAATGTCTAGCCACTGGGGGACCATAGGCAGGCTAGGGAAACTCATATTAAGGTTAAAAAACCCCATAAAGTGGAATTTTCATGCAATGGGACCTTTAACTAAAATTAAAACTGTTATAACAGTTTTTTTAGGTAATTGAAATAAAGCTAATTTAATTTATATTACATAAAAAACTTGAGTTTATGTTAACTATACTTAAGTATATTACATAAACTAAACTTTGAGTATAAATTATAAGTTGAAGTACTAAAATTACTTAAACTAAAACTGAAATAACATAATTATTAAAAAAAAAAATCTAAATCAAATTAAAATCTGCAAATCTAAAAATAAAATCCAATTTAAAATATTAATAAATATTATAATAGTTTATAAATAATGCAAAAATAACTATGATTTCATCAAATTCTGGATGTATGAATAGTTTAAAACCTTAAATTATGTAATTGTTATATTCTTAGAAAAATGTAATGTGTGTGTGTGTGTGTGTGTGTGTGTGTGTGTGTGTGTGTGTGTGTGTGTGTGTGTGTGTGTGTGTGTGTGTGTGTCTGTCTGTCTGACAGGGTTGATAGATTTATATTTACCATAATTTTAAAAAATCTATATTATTTTGACAGTTAAAAAAATTAACATAAATTTTTTTTTTTTAAACTAATTTAAACTATCAATAAATACTAAGTATATAAATTATGCTAAAATTACTGCATTTGAGGATTTTCTGAAAATTGCATGTAATTCACAAAATCATATATGATTCTGTAAAAATTCATGTGGCTCTTCCGTAAGGCCAAATGCAAGCGCAAATCCCTTTGAAGGCAACATCCAGACATCCTATTTTGTGCTGCTGAAATAGATCATTGATGTGACCCAGATATGCTGGACAGTGGCAGCCTGTATCTTAGCATTAAAATGCCACAGTCTCTAGATACAAAGTGTCATCCTTCCTCAAGTCGTAGCTTAATTAGTTTCCCTTTTTAACCCCCCGCCAAAGCTTCGGGATCTATTCGTACGCAGAACTGCTCTGGATTGATATTGAAAGTTTGCTTTTGAGAGACCCCAAACAAGCACCTCGACCGCGGTTAAAAGCATCGATTTTCGAAGTGCCGTCAAAGAGCTGGAGACCGTAAAAGGATTTTGATCCACGAGCTGCTAGAAAAAGATCAATTTATCAAGCCTTTTCTCTTATAATCGTGGTGAGAGCACTTGCTATATAAATGAGCTCAGCTGGACCATGTGGGCTAGATGAACTTATGTCTTCCATGTGGTTAAATCTGTGGCCTGAATAGAGACCCAATAGGATTTGGAGAATTTTTTCAGTACTGTTTCCATGGTACTATTTCTTCTTCAACGTCGTATCAAGGGTGAAAAATGATCAAAGACTTACGAAAGCACCCGCTCGAGTCTTGACCCAGTGGACCCAATAATCTCTCCTAGAGTGCAGAAAGTCTGGCCAAGGAAGGACTGTGAGAGACAAAACAATGAAGGTACATCACAGTTATGTGGGTTCCCTGCTCCACAGTCACAAATCAGCAGTGACAGTCCTGTCTGGAAAATCTCAGAAAGATGGTATGAGGACTCACCTTGGATACTGTATGTCACTGAGTATAAAGACAGGTGAGGCCTGGCTGATGAAACTCTAAGCAATGGAAGGGGTGAATCAATGACATGGAAATGCATACAAAAAAGCAAGCAAAAAAAAACAAAAAAAAACAGGACGAGACTTTGAGAACTACGACAGACTGTTTTTCATGCAGTTTTAAAGGACACAGAGGGTCTGGGCTTTGAACATGACAACACTTTCTTTTTCAAAGAATGAGAACTGAAAAACAAATCACATTCCCTTTGTAACTATTTCTGACATGACGGAAAACAAGCAATGGATAAATTACACTCATTTGCAGCTTGTACCTTCTGTTATCCATATCCATCGTAGCAGGAAAGAGATCAAATCAACAGAGTAAAACTAGCAGGCATTGCATCGTGGTTCTTGTCTATTCATTAGAATGCAGGAAACGGCATGTGAGACATTAAAGTTTGCTTACATGTTTTGAGATGTTTGAGCTTCTTGAATCCACATTGTATCTGTGTCAAATAAGCAAAAGATTGAAAATGAACTGGAAGATCATTTCTAAGTATATTATCAAGGGATTTTTTTTCCCGAAACTAAGGGTAGAAAAGTTCCGTCATCCACTTACACGTCAAACCGAAGGTTCTGCTTTTCTTCGAAGAAGTAATCCAAGACAAACTTCCTTACAAAGTCTGGGTTGAGAGTGTTGTCAATCACTTCTGTTCGGCCAGACTAAACAAGAATAAAAGATGCGTCATTAGTTAAACATTTTTCATGGCAAGATAATGAAACAACAGCTTTAGAATCAAACTACTGTAATATTGCAAAGTATTGTCTATCTATCAAAAAAAAAAGCACCATAATTTCACCTTCCCAAGTACAAACATGTTACATAAAGGTCATTCTCTACAAATTAGGTACAACAGGCCAGTCATTTTTTAGCACCAAAAATATTAGTGAAAGAACATGCTTAATCTTGTCAGAAGGTCAAACTAAATATTCTCATGTTTATTTTTATTTTTTGAGTGCAATATTTCTAACCCTGTTGCCAAAATGCCAATATGAATGGTTTAAAACCCTGAATTGTGTCATTTTGTTATATTATTAGAAAAAAAAAGTAAATGTTTAAAGAGTACTTATTTTATGATGATAAAAAAAACAGAATGGCTATACAGGGTTGATACATTTTAAGAATATCTTATTTTGAAAAAAATTCTTGTTTACATTAAAGAAGAATATATATTTTGCCATTTATAAACACCACTATTCCTCCATTGAAACATGATGGTTGAGATGAATAGAACAGAAAACCGTAAATGAAGTTAATATTATTCGCTCATCTGCATGTAAAATCTGCACAGAAGGAATCACTGATGTGCCAAAGCATAATAACAGTTGCTATGATCATATTTTCATGATCAGAAGCAAAATCAGCCCTCAGACTTCCCTTCTCTCCGCAGACTCAACAGCAGCCTGAGCTCTGCATGAATGTGGGGCAGGAATAGCAGCTCAGTGTGAGTTCGTACAGCTTCCTGCCAACGTACACATCCCTGAAGCAATCAGACAGTGATTCCCATTGGGCAGGAGTCCTCGGCGGAGCTCACCGACGGCACAGAGTAATGAACTATTGATTCCTAACTCAGATTCAGACCCAAGATCATGTTCTCAACACCCCAGACACATAATCCCACCTATCAACTTAGTATCCTCGCTTTCCATTATCTGCTCCTGGAGAAGTTCCTGGAGCCGATCGGTCCTTGACTAAAGGTTCAGTGACCGCTGGTCGCTGCATTATATGTTGAGGGGAGCAGGCTGTTTATAATGCAGTTGCTATGCTTGCTTTTGGAGGTCGGCTACTTGTAATGTGAGTGGGCACTTGAGTGTTGATATGCATTCGGAGAAAGCCACTGGTCCAGATACACGCTAGCTATTTAAAAGTACAGTGAATATTTCATGATGCCATCTGGAGGGCGAGATATCTCTAGAGAAGTCCAGAGCGCTCGCTGCATTCCTCGAGTTTTCAATGGCAAACTGTTTTTTTTTAGACTGGCGATTCTTTGAACAATTCGTAGTTGCATTTACAATTCTGCCGAAAGGGTCGTCTTAGGATGATTTTAAAACACTGAGAAGCAATCTAAAAATCACATTGAACTGTACAGAACAAGAATTGTGCTGTCATTTTTTTTATCATTATTTTATAACAACTTCTTTGCAACTGTCCATTTAGCAAGGCATAATCATTTCTGTCATTTCTACTCCATTGTATGAGTTTTCAAACTTTATTATTTCCATCGAGTTGAATTTTCTTCTTTGGTAAATTCAAAGAGGTCAATGAATTGAATGAATTTCAATTTATTTATTTATTTTTTAAGCAGACTTAAGTGCTTATGGCTAATAAAACTATGTTAAAAAAATTCTCCCAGAATTAGATTATCATTTTTACATTTTAAATGTTTTTCTTATTCTGACCAAGGCTGCATTTATTTGATCAAAAAAAAAACTGCAATATTGTGAATTATTTTATTATTGTGAAATATTTTAAAATGCAATTTATTCCTGTGATGCAAAATCAGCATCATAACAGTCTTAAGTGTCACATATTCCTTCAGAAATAATTCTAATATGCTGATTTGCTGCTAATGAAGCATTCTTATTATTATGTAGAAAACACTTGTGCTGCTTAATATGTTTGTGGAAACCATGATACTGGTTTGTAAGGATTCTTTGACTAATAGAAAGTTCAAAATAAAAGTATTTATTTTAAATAGAAATCTTTGTAACATTACAAATGTCTTTACTGTCACATTTGATCACTTTAATGTGTCCTTGCTTTATAAATGTAAAATCCAATTTAGTAGATAGGCCTAGGCTAGTAATATTGAATGTTCTAAAAGAAACAGTCTCATGAGATTTATCTGGAAGGCAAATAATAGAATGCACATCATAAAAATAAAAGAAAAACAGAGCATCCACACAAGCGCAGATAAGAGGAGGATGGAGGAGAATATAGACTGATAGACACAACAATCTGATAATAAACCGAATTGAAAAAAAACATGGTGGATACAAAAGTGCAACAATGAATCACATCAATAAAACTGCAAATTGTGTCCTGATTGCAGCTTGTGTAGTCGTGGCCAATGGACCATGTTAATTGATAATACAGTTTTTCAAGAGGCTAAAACACAGCATGCTGAGCACTATGTTCTGTTCATGTATAAAAAGCATACTAACCTCTCTCCACTCTTTAGTACCAATTCCTTGAACATACAACACAACCACTGTGAAGAGAAAATGGAAAAAATAATGGTCAAACACAGAAAGAAACAATCAATAAATAGATAAAAACACGTGCAGCCTGTGCACAGTCTGTTTCCTTAAGTGAAACTAATGGAGGTGCTTCACTGAGAGCTTCATCCTACCATCTAATTAGAAAATGGCTTGGAGAAGTGCCTACTTCATGGGATGTGACCAGTATGGAGTATTAGTCCCAAATCCAGGCCCTTTAAGTGGAAGTGTGCAGGAGCAGGTGTGAGAATCTAATTCATCAATAACTTCACTGACTCATTCAAGAGGAGTCCAAACAGGAAATACCCTGACCAGCAAACAGACTGCAGCTCTATGGGTGGTCATTTGAGTAGATGTCAGAAATGACTTGACGAAACACCATTCAGTCCAGCAAGATCTTGAGGAATACTAAAATGCCCCAAAAAAAAGACTCGTCCCTTGCTCTATAATCTGCTGAGAGACCTCATTCTCAGAGAAACTGTGATATTTGTGTCTGAATATGGATGGATGGATGGATAATAACCATACACATATAACTTCAGAAATGACTGTCTATTTATTTTGCATTACTAAATTATGTCAAATAATGTAAACAAGTTCAGTATCCTGTTAATTATGTCAGTTAACACTCATTCCACCCCAATGGATTTTTTTTCCTGAGAATAGCCCTGGAATTTAATCACTCTGAAATAAGCCCAAAATAACATTTCTTGTTTTACATGATGCAAATGTTACTCGAAACAAGGCATTATAAATACATCTCTCTGTTGCACTGAACAAGATTAGACTGACCACATTCATTATTTTCAACTCCTCGAAAAATCTGCAGTAACAACACTGGGGCGGCGATTTCACATAAATTACATGGAACAATCATCAGAGCACAAAAATCATTTCAGGAAGAATAGAGACACCTATTCAGGTATGACCTTTGCCAGATCAACCGAGGAACTGATTTAGAATAAATCTCAGTGCAAATTATGGCAACTCAGATGTCAGTCAAGCGTTTGATTGCTGTGAGCATTAGGGTGAAGGATTAATAAATGTTATAATTTGGGCTTCTCTGACTAAGGCAGGTTTAAAAAGGCAAAGTTGAAATAAGAGGTTTTTTTCTCCTTTTTCAACTTTCCTTCCAAAGTAGTCCCTTTGATACATCTTGAAAAAGCAGAGGGGGCAAAAAAAAGATATGTCCTAGGGGTACAACCCTTTCAGCAATGGCCTCACATACCAAATAGCCTTGAATAACTGATCCGAAACCTTCACACTTGTTTTCAAGGCAAGAGAAAAATAATTCATGTGAATAGCATTCACAGCTACGCAATTGACATCAGTTGGGAAGAGAAAATGCTTCGTGTTCCTGCTCAGTGGTTGACCCTCTGAGAAAAAAAAACCCTCTGAATAATGCAATATTAAAATACGGCCACGTTTATATTATCATGCAGGACGACCATTTTATTACCCTTAAGAATAGTAAATACAACTCAGTCAGAATTATTATGTGCTCATTAGTCAATCAAGAAGGTCTAAATGAATATGTAGATGCAGAATTTTAAATGCTAGCTATATTAAAGCTTTTTGCATGCAGTCTTTTGAGCCGAATTTTAAATAAAATAGCTTCCTAAATACTGGGCAGTAAACAATGTGTTCTGCCTATTATTTCTAAAAAAATAGTACGAACACATTATATCGCAGTAATAAAACCATAATAAAAACCATAATTAAATCCAATTTTGAGTAAAGTTCCAATTTAATAATCAGTCATGGAAGGGATTTTATATACACACACTGAACAAAATTATAAACGCAACACTTTTGTTTTTGCCCCCATTTTTAATGAGCAGAACTCAAAGTTCTAAGACTTTTTCTATGTACACAAAAGGCCTATTTCTCTCAAATATTGTTCACAAATCTGTCTAAATCTGTGTTAGTGAGCACTTCTCCTTTGCCGAGATAATCCATCCACCTCACAGGTGTGATATATCAATATGCTGATTAGACAGTATGATTATTGCACAGGTGTGCCTTAGGCTGGCCAAAATAAAAGGCCACTCTAAACAGCATCTGAAATCGAATACTTCACTACTATATAATATGCGAAAAAACAGTATGCCAAAAGGGTAGTATGTCTGGAATACACAGTATTCGAAAAAAGTAGGCAAAAAGTACCCGGATGACCTACTAGTTCTGCCGTAATTCTTGAGTGCGCATTCATGGGCTGCGTCCGAAAACTTAAAAATGCTTTGAGTCATGTTAGCTTCACTTCCTGTCTCCTAAGATACCTTCATCTGATCGATTTTTTAGTGCAGGATAGATGTATCCTTCGCTGCCTTTGATATCCTACAATCCTGTGCATTCCATTCAGTGACAGTTGAGCTAGAAAAATAAAGATGGCATCTGAAATGTCTTCAGATGTCATTTCTAGCGAGAAATTGCTATTTTAGTAATTCAATATTTGCTTAGTTATCGCCAAAGCTCGCTCTATTTTGCTGTAGATCATTAAACTGTTAAGCTGCATCAGAAGTCTGTCCAAAATCAGTTTAGCAGGTACCTTTGTGCGCAAACGCTGTCTACAAAGTCATAGTCAGCTGCCTAAGTTTTCGAATGCAGCCATGGACACATTACTATCCCATGAGGCCACGAGAGAGGATTTACGAATGGCAGTGAAGCGACACAACTGACGCTGTAGGTCACATGACAGTAACAACATGGCAGAAGTAGTACGCCCGAATTTAATTCATACTATCCATATTCATATTAAATAGAACATACTTTTTTTAGCGGCAAGTAAATTCTAATTCAAATGCAGCACCTACTCAGACAGTATGCGATTTCAGACACACCAGTAGTTTCAGTTCATCACACTGGAAATGGAAGCGTATTGCATTGTGAAACACAGTAACCTATAGTGCTCTTTGTTGTATGCATCAATGTTTTGGCAAAAGTAATAGGTTATACCAGGTATTCCATGCATACATAAAAAACTGCATTCTGTCCATAATATCTAATGCAGAAATAATTATAAGAAAATACAGATGAACTGCTTTGGACATGACAAGGAACAATCACTAAGTGCCCGTTTACACCTGGTATCAAGAAACGTTTTGGTTGATCGGATTGCAAGTGGACGACACTAAATACAGGTGTAAACGGAGTCTAAAACGTTTTGAGCTTGTCCACATTTGACCACTTCCAAAAGAAATCGAAAACACATTCAACCAGATTGCTTTCATAGAGGTTTTTCGAACGCCTTCGACCACATGAGCATTTACAGATGTAAACATTATGGGAAGTGGGCTAGCCCGACGGGATTTAAACACGGCCGAAGACAAAAAAATGTACCAAGCACAATGTTCTCTCACGATTCCTGATTTCTAACACTCACTCACACGTTCGACGTGGTCTCGTGGCTGTCAGAGCATTAGATCGAAAGATCTGAAAAAGCCCATCCATTTACCCACCCACAGACCCTCCCTTTGAAGAAATCAGGACAGAAGTGGTTGAAAGTGGACAAAAGAGACAGATTAAAACACTAGGTGTAAACAGGAATGTGTCTCCCTCGTCTACTTGTGATCAGATCGACCAAAACGCATCTTCATAAACAAGGCCTAAGATCAAGACTCACCTGGTGCTGACCTTGAGAATGTGTCGACATCCAGCAAACTCCTGGAGAAACAGAAAAACAGAGATGCTAAAGCACAAAACAGACAACAAAATAATTGCTGGCAATAAAAAGCCAAGAAAACTAATCTAGATGATAATTTTTGTACTGTTTTATTGAACAGATGGTTGCACAGAAACAAAAGCAGCTTCTATGTTTGTCTTATATGAACAAAGAGACTCATTGATGCTCAGGTCAGAGCA
This sequence comes from Squalius cephalus, assembly GCF_949319135.1. NCBI lineage: Eukaryota > Metazoa > Chordata > Actinopteri > Cypriniformes > Leuciscidae > Squalius > Squalius cephalus. The sequence goes on from NC_137139.1 coordinate 27,349,218, forward strand.
GGCTTGAATTTTCTCCTGCCGAACATCAATAATGAAGGTCTTGAACATCAAAATGAGTCAACATTAAAATCAAAATTGACCCCTATTTAGGCTACTTTATTATTCTTTTTAAGAATACAGTTTCCTTGTGTTCATTGAGTGGAAAACATGTATTGAGTGTTTAACCACATTTTTAATTGACATGATAATGATGGTTAATGAGTAAATAAATAACACTTTTAAGACATTTTGGAGATAATGCATTATCATCAACATACATAACGAATGATAAATAATTTTTTTGTCAGCAATATCTTACCCTTGCTTTTTTAATGCATGTTTCTGGTCATGCATGATTCACCAAAATGTAATAACTTGCTCTTCCTCTAAAATGACTTTGCTTTCCAGATAAATTCATGAATTTCTTACTTTAACCATTTGACTTCATTCTAGTACATAACCGCCAGCTTTCACAATCTTATCAATTCTCACATGATAAAATCAAGTCTCATCCTACATTTTTCATATTGCATATCTTGTTTTAATTCAAAATCCAGCACACTACAGAAGTTAAATGGGTTGTGAAAAGCATTTCACATTGACCTTATCTCTGTTAACTGAAAGATATTTCAACAAGGACTAGGCCTATTGATTTAAAGTAATGTTTCATAACTGTTCCGATGGCAACAACATCTATTTAAGGTTTGAGTTTCCATCCATCAGTCTGTTATTGGTCTCTGACGGTGCATTTAAATTTAAAGACCAGACTGTTTTAAGACAGGCATGATGGATGACCAGTAACAGGAACCCATAGATATTCTCTCAAAGGAGAATTGTGTTTGTGGAATTAATAGATAGAGGAATAGAAGAAAAGGCTAGGGAAGTACAGCAGAGAGCACATTAATCCATCCGACCGAGCAGAGAATCGATTCCATCTCTAGTCTGCAGGATGCGGCTCTGAGCAACAGGAGGTATTGCCTGACATCTGGTGTGACGCCAGCTGTGACGTTTTAAGCCCGAATAAACGGGTCCTGAAGCTCTGGCATCTCAGCAGGGAGCGATTTCACGTGTGCCATACTGAGGGGGATCCCTTGACATACCGTGTGGCTTGGGTTATTGGGTTTTAGGTGATGACCTTGACCAGAATAAAACCGGAATAACATACTCCTTTAGGGTTGGGCATTTTAGTCGACAGTCTCGACACACAACACATTAGTTGTACACATGAACTTTATTACTGGATGTAATACAATCACCAAGAAATTCAGCAACCTCCAAATCAGGTTATAATGATCAGCTGATACATAATTCTAAGTTTGACACATGCAAAAAGAGCCCAGTAGACCTATATCTGTATCCTGCTCACTTAGTTTTAAACAAGACATCATGGAAACTTCACACAAAGGAAAACAGACTGACAGTACAGTACAGCATTTTCCTTTCTGATGCTGCCAGGTTTGAGTCATACGTTCAATTAAATATACAGAGAAAATGGTTTCCTTTGCTTCTCGGAATATGATCTCAAATATTTACAAGCTTACAAATTTACAAGGAATTTACAAGCTTTCCCTGACAAACGCAACAGATCCTTTAAGATCTCCGGGTCTGAGAGTCTTCAACACATTCCCTCTGGTTTCCATCCAGACTTTCCCTTATCGAGTGACACAATGGCATCTGGTGCAATCTGTGTTGACAGTGACAAACAACCTTGATGAATTGGCTTCCCTTGTGAACAGCTTCCACAATTTGCCAGCATTATGCAGTGACAGAAAGACACTCTTTCACTAACTTGTTGCTGTGCAGTGTGGTATCCGTTTTGAATGCTCGTAAGCGACTTCATAAAAGATTACATTTTCCCTTTGGAGTTTTGCATATGGGTAACTAACTACTCAAAGCCATCCAAAATCTAATTGCTGGTTGCTTTCCATGGTAATTCCAAGATAGAAGCACATTTAGTATGCATAACACTAATTAAACATGGACAATGTATGTGGACACCAAAAACAACGGGTTGAGTGATGCTAAAATTCACAGGGTGCGGGATAGGCCTACATTTTTAGGCAGCGGCTATTTGCACTAAGTGTAAATAGCAACTAGATTGTGAAAATAGCATATTTTCTTAATGATAAATGCTATTTACACGAAATACAAATAGTGATAGATTCTATTGACATGGTGTAAAAACAGCAGTATTTTCTATTTTCTAAGTGTAAATAGTAGTTAGATGCTATACTTATAAATAGTGGCAGATACTATTTACATTTCAATTTTGTTGTACATTAACGGTATGCAATAATAACAGACTGTAAATGATTATATTTATTACAATTATTAAATTGATGCCGCCTTTTTGGGACAATACAGCCCTCCTTACACCTACCCCTAACCCTAACAGATAAACACTTTATTATTAAACACACGTTAGACACTTTATTTCTACTTTTCGAATATTTTCTTCATTTTTATTGAAAACAAATGCCTTTCCGATCTGATATGTACAGAGCCCCGCACAAAACATGCACGAAAAAAGTAAATTGTGCGTTACTATTTTGTTCCCTCGATTTGCTAAATTGTGCGAACGATTTACTAATTTGTTCCCTTGATTTATAAATCGTGCGCAAGATATATAGCAAACCAAGGGAACGAAATAGTAAATTATGCGCACAATTTATAAATCAAGGGAATGAAATAGTAAATCGTGTGCACAATTTAGTAAATCAAGGGAACGAATTAGTAAATCGTCCGCACAATTTAGCAAATCGAGGGATCGAAATAGTAAATTGCATGATTTAGCCAAGTATTTTTTCCTGCATGTTATGTGCGGATGTGATGGGAAAAGGAGTAGAGCGAGAAAAAAAAAAGCAAAAAGCGGATTCGAACTCGTCAATTTGCGTCAAAACTGCCATGCACCTCACCCCTACACTATTGCTACTGTTGACAATTCAGTGTCTTCCATAATTTTGTCTGGCCCAACCAGTGGGCAAAGTTAGTGTAAATAGCCTCTGCCAACAACGTGGGCTAATTGCACTTAGTGTAAATAGACACTCTGAAGTTTTTATGAGTGGGCCCTCTCTTTCTCAAGTGTTTTGAGGTCATCGCAAAAAGTATTTTAATTGATAGTCCACCCTGTAATCATAATAAAAGTTGTTGTTTTTTTACTGCCTGTAGTGTTTTATTCCATCTGAAAACTGCAGTGAATTTTATGTATGGGTATGTTTTTGCTAAAAGGAAACTGCAAAAATGTATTTGAGCCTAGGTTGTAAAAATGTATTATTTTACCCAAAATGATACTCTCATCATTTACTAAACCTCATTTTATTCCAAACCAGTATGATTTTCAACTATTTATGACATGAAATTCAACTGTTTCACTTACTTTCAATCTCCATAAAATGAAGGTAAGTGGGGTCTAAAACAACACTGGACACTACTGACTTTCAATGTTTGGATGAAAAAAAAAAATCACATTTTGCAGAAGAAAGTAAGTCATACAGGTTTGGAACAACAATAAGCGGAGTAAATTCTGACAGAATTTACATTTTTTGGTGAACTATCCCTTTTAAGACTTAGTCACTTAGAATCTGAACATGAAACTTTTATACTTTCAGCCATGTAATGTATTAAGTCCACAAACTCATAGCCATTTGTACGCTACACTTTTTTTTTTTTTACCACAGAGATGTCATGCCACGAGGCGCTGCCTCAAAGTGAAGCAGAAACCCACTGGGCACCTAGATGTGGCGCATATTTCATTGCTGTATTTCATTTTTCATAAATCCTGATCTGTTGCATTCATATCCCAGCAGGCTACAATGAAATATGTACCATGAGGTACCACTTGCTCCATTTTCTTGTCCCCGTCTTCCACCTCAGCCAAATTACTGCTGAAGGCTCAGCGGGCAAAGCCTGGCGGCCACAGATGTGTCTCATGTATAAAGAGACCTCCCTAGGATATCTGGGCAAGCAGTGTCTGAAGTGAAGGCTTTATGCAAACACACAGACAGCATCAGCAGTCAACACATTCATTATTCAGGAAAGAGTCTGTGGTGTTGTTTGTTGCCAGTGGTGTCTGTCCAACAAGGAGAAAACGGTCCAGAGGGACACAGTGAGGGAAGAGGTCAGCCAGGCATTAAAAAAATGTTGACCTTCACAGATTGAACTGTGTTTGATTAAGTTATTATTTATAAAAAGCAACCAATCATACAAGCATGTTGAGTAATGCAAAATACTCAAAACATGCAGCTAAACATAACCATTTCTTAAAGACTTCATTTTATGTTAAAAGTATAGGTCATGTGTGTGAAGCACAAACAGACATTAAAAATAGACATTAAAAATAAAATAAGACTGAAAGATCAACATAATAATATCTAACTCCTTCCAGACATCACGTACAGCAAGTAAATGGTCGAACGCACCTACGATGCCCAAAAAATGCTGTCTAGGCAGGGAACTCATTAGATTTTGAGACACAAACTGCAAGTCATGAATGCTAATAGACAACATCATAGAAGATACGAGATTCCCCCAGAACCCTTACAAAAAAGTACTGTGGTAATAATACCATGATACTGTGATGCTGTCAAAAAACAATGTAGCCAAAAATGATAGATGGACCAAATGTAAAAGTTAATGACCTGAGAAAAAAAAAATTACTGACCACTATTCTGAATAGCCTATTATGAAGACTTATTCCACAGATTTGTTATGCAAAAAGTACCAAAAAGTACTATTTTTTTCTTTCTTTCTTCTGAACATGGTACTGCCGTGTTTTTGGACATGTATGTAGGCTACCACGATATTACCATCTAATAATACCATCACTGACTGTACCACTGTACTGCCACAGCACTGTTTTGTAAGGATATGGTTGTCGGTGCCCCAAATACCATGGTTCTTCTGACCATATTCATGTACCATGGTATTTATAGCCTACGCAACTCTACTTCGCCCCAAGCAAGAGTGATGCTTGTCTCATAGATGCACAGACTGCCCAACATTTTTCCAATTGTTAATTTTTTGTTGACTCGTTAATCGACTGTATTTGTATTAAGACGCTTCGTTTAAAGGCACCTTCTAAATGACTACATAACTCAATAGTTTATATTTTTCCCAATTAACAAAAATATATTGGGAAGAAAGCCAGAAGATAAAAGACACGATGCTTTTAAGACTTAACCTAATCATTGAATTGTGAACATTAACAATAACCATTTTCGCTCTTACCTGCACGAGACGCTGATTTCAATTTTGGTGGCAGGTACGCTGCTGTTTAACGGATCAAACTCCCCGATCGATGCCATTGCAGCTCCTCGGGAGTTTGAGATAAGTCTTCAAATGCCTCCAAAATCTGGGTCTCACTCGTCTCTGGCGTCACACGTGTAATATAACCCACCAAACTGTCGCAGAAATGTGTCTTTCCTTACAATTTGGACAGAGCGAACATCATCGGTCCGTCTGAGTCTGACCCCCTCGCGCACCTGAGGAGAACGCGCGCGCTTGATCGGCAGGTAGAGTCTGACTGGACCTCCTCTCGTCCTTCCTCCGCGCGGACACTCCGACTCCGCTTTGAAAACTTAAATTGAAAACATCAATTTTTAATAGTACAGAAGCCATTCAATATTTAAGAGATGTGGTGTCAGATATGGATCTGAAACCTTTGGGGACGTTTAATCTATTGATGTGTGGAAACGATTTTCAAACATCCAGTTTCCAAAACGCCCACGGCTTTTAAAATCCGGTTGATCCGTGGTAAACGTCGATGTTGCGCAGTATAAATAGCAAAATACTCAAGTATTTCCCATCACAATCCAACAAAAAACGAGTTATGAATCTGCTGATAAATCGGAAAGCATAAAATAATGCCTTTATCTCGAAATCTAGTGAGCTGCCTACACAAAATAGCGTGTTTGGCCATCTGATGTTCGATTTAATCGTCTTAAAGCATCTTTATGATGCTCAAAATAGCTGATATAGGCTACTAACAAAAGAGTAGCAAAAATATTCTTTAAGGTACCATAGTATTATGGTACACGAAAATGGTAATCATTCACTGTACAAATTAAACACCTTTGTATTCAAAATCTAGTGAACTGCCATAAAGAGCATTTTTGGGCATCAAATGTTCGATATAAACGTCTGAACGCACCTCTAAAGTGCTACAATAACAAAAAAGGTACTGTTCATACTATTTTACACTAAAATAGTAACTATACACTTTATCAAAACTATATTAAATCACTTTTTTGTAAGCAGAATTGTATATTAATAAATTGAATAGGCTATTGTTTTGGTGATAAATCAGAAACCACAACTGTTCTGTCTTAAAATCTAGTGAACTGCCTATCTAGACAGCAATTTTTTGCATCATATGCTCGGATGTGAGCGGAAGTTACCCAAAAATGCTGCCTAAACTTTTTTTAAATTAAATTAAATTAAATAAACAATGGAATGACAAATTGAAAATTAGGTAATCTTTCAATAGACGATATTACCATATGCAATCATTACCATGCCAGCTACAGTACTTTTTTGTTAGGAAAAATTTACTTAACATAAAGCCATTCAAAGGTGAGATTCAAAAGAGCCATGGTATTTTTTTTATTTTTTTTCTGTCCTTTCTTTTGTAATTGAATCCCCTTTGGTCAATTTGATTTGAGTTTCCAGCCACCTTCGAAGTGACCAGACTTTTAACCTAAATTTTAATAAAACTCTGGTGCCCTGCGGGAAGATAGAATACTGTTATATCTTCTGGACGCTTTCCCTAACGGCTAGTGATGGGCAGTATTGCTGCGGCGCTCCTCAATTGCTTTCGGGAGATGGCACATTGAACCTCTTGGCCAAGAAAGAAAGTGAAAGAGAGAGTGTGAATGGGGAGAGAGGGAGAGGAGGGCAGAGTTTGCATACGTTCCCATCTGGTTACCCAGCCAGCAAGCGAGCACTCAGATGAGAGGAACCTCTCTAATGGAACCCATCTACAGGGAAATTTAATTGTCCTTTGAGGTGAATCTCTGCTTAGCTTTCCAGTCACAAACTCAAAGCAAGAGATGGATAGGAAAACAGGGTGTGGGAGACTCTCATTACACCTGCATACAAAAGACCGCCTGTGTCCCGCCGTCCTTGAGATGCCAGAAACCTACAGCTCTGGAGAAGAAATAAGAATCCACAGCAAGCTGCACAATATGCTCATTAGTGATGTGTCAGTCACAGTGACAGTTTATGTATTGTTGTTCTAGAGGAGCAAAATACAGATATAAAATCATATTGAATATAAGACATGACAAAATAAATTAGACCTGCCATAAGGATGTTCCATCATTCCCTCCTCCTACATCGCTGTCCTGAATCCTGAAACCTAGGGTTCAGAATTTGAATAAACTCCTAAGCCTGAAGTATTGAACTTCGTCATGTAAATACAATCAGACAAGTGGCTGGTAAAACCAGCAAAAAAAAAAAAAAAAAATCCCATGGAATTACATTAAATGAGGGAAATACCTAGAGACCGGAATATCAGCTACCAACCACCCAATACACCATAACAACCAAAAAGCAATGCATTTAGAAAAGCAATACACCATTATAACACCTAATATAGCTACACCATTCTGAAGGTGACTTTTGCAAGAGCAACACTCACTTTTCCTTCAGAAAAATCTAGTTCTCTTCTGGCGTTTGTAGGTTTTCATTGTTCAAACACTTCATTTAGATGGTCTGTTCTTCCAGATTGTGTGGATTCTCAATGCAAGCAGAAACAAATGGAGCGTCTTATCAGCAGAGGACGCAGCTCCAAATCTTCTGTCACAGATTCCTTTTCATACAATGCAGTATGAAATCAAATTTCATGTTCTTCTTGGTCTTTTTTCGCAAACAAGCACGAACTATATCTTCTAATATTTACTAAAGTGGCACACATTCACATTAGTGGAAAAGCAAAGGGAATTGTAAACGAGCAAAAAAAAAAAAAGTTTTTCTAAATAACAAGGTTCATGCACACACATTCAAGTTGGCATGAAATTGAAATTCACCTAATCTATTTCCTAAATGCATGTTGTAGATCTTATTGTGAACAATTCATATGTGCATGTTTAATTTAAAAACAGTAAGTTGACAAAATATAGACTCAAATTATTTAATCAACTACTGTGATTATATTTCACATTCATCTGCCTAGTCTTTAGTGTAAAACCCACATCTCAAAATCCAGTGAAAAGAAACTAGTCTCCGCCCTTCATTTTAATCTTCGATAAGCCCTTACACTCTGCTGTACATCACAATACAGAAGAAAAATGTTCCGTTTCATTGCGTCTCACCCAAGCGAGACGAATAATCAAGCGGCCCAATGGTACTTAAGGAATACAATTCCTCAGTGGTTTAATGTATTTATGATCACAAACAGACTTAAAATTGAAATGCTTTTCCAAAACCACCATGGTAAGTAATAGCCAGTCGAATCTTTTTAAACATTAAATCAAAAATAGGAAAACAAGGCAACAGTCCAACACATGCACACATAGAGCGAATGCAAGCTTTCATGCTGGTTTACATGGTTATCTTCTGGTTTGAAATTATGCAATAGAATCTGGAGCTAAGCATCTGACCGATTAGTGGAGGAATAATTCATGGGAGGAAGCAGGTTTTGAAGTTTGGGAGAAAAACATGTGGACAAGGAAAAAGCGTCTAAGTTTCTCCTCTAAAGATAATGGACACACACAGATACACACCACTGAGCACCAAGACGCCCTGTCTAGCTCAAAAGGCTGTTTTTGAGAGAGCCTTGAAGTGTGAAGAAACTGAGTTTGAAGGTTTCTCAGTGAAAGCTACAGTGCCCCCTGGTGGCGAGGAGAATGTACAGCCTATGCTATGTCCCTTAGTGACTGTGACATGTATGTGTTTTTTATTGTTGACAGTGCTGATGGATAAAGGAGAGAACGTCGTCTTTAGACAGTTTGTCGGGGTTGATCCGCGTCTGGGAGTCGTGAACTCTGACGCCTTCCTCCCAAGCCCAAAACAGCCGGTCTTTGTGACATGCACTGAAACAACAGAGAAACAAATGTAAAGTGACAGTAAAAACTTTGAAATTCTATTCCAAATAGAAAAGAATCCTGAAAAAAGTATCACAGTTTCCACAAAAATATTAAGCAATTGCTTTAACATAACAATAAGAAATGTTTTTTGAACAGCAAATCAGCATATTAGAATGATTTCACAATAATAATACTACGTGAACAGTATTTTTGATTAAATAAATGCAGCCTTGAACCTTCGCCATTAAAAAATTCAAAAAAATATTACCAATCCCAAACTAATTTTGAACAGTAGTGTATGTATTCAATTATACATTAATTATTTAATTATTAACATTAAATATTAAAGGAATGTTAAGCTCTACTGACTGCATCTGTGGTGCCAGAGACCTAACAGAGAATTTTGACAAGAAAAAACTGTTTGCAGTAATGCTCTTACAATAGAAACCGGAGTGGTGCAGGTACGAGGTCAGAAGCCAGAAGACTAATTCGCCGCTCATTTTTTCCTATTCGGTTTTATAATGGTTTTTTTTTTTGATTTGTGTGTAAAATAAAGCCTGTGGTAAACCTAACTTGACTATACTTAGATGTTTTGTACAAAGTAATTTACACACCCATTGGGAAAACTCAAATTTTGAAGCAGTTATGTTTTGAAAATGTAGGTTTCTAATAAGTAACTAGGTAAGACAGCTTGGGGTGTGAGTGTTTGCAGTTAATGTTGTAGAAAGTTATGTTTACCACAGGCTTTATTTTACTCATAAATTGAAAAACCCCAAAGGAAAATCTTGAAGAAACTAGCAGCAAATTATTTTTCCAGGTTCTGACGTCATACCTGCACCACTCTATTGGGCAAGATTTTGCATGAGACTAGCGTGACAAAATCATTAACCGAACTTGTTATAAGTTAAACTCAATTTCAAAACTGTCATGACCCTGTAAAAGCAGTTAAAGCAGTTGTCATGATGACAAATATAATACAAGCATTACATTGGTAAGATGTACCGATGTAAGTCCCACAGCTAAAATAACAACCCGAAACATTCCTTTGATAAAACTGCAGAGCAATAACCAACCAAACAGTATATGAGAAAAATGCAACACGAATAGAAAAGGCATTAAAAAGGATGTTGAGCGTTTAGAGGGAAGCTCTTTTGTTTGAAGGTCAGATGCTACAAAAAAACCCAGAAATATTTGTGCAACATCCTCATGAAAATTCAGACTGTGTAATGGAATTTTCCTGCTAAGGGCTTCAATCCAAAATCGGGTGCCAGTGTAATGCCAGTTAAGCAGGATTACTTCATACACTTTAATACTTACTGGAACGGTGCCACAGAACCAGGAGGCAGTGCATAAGTTGATTCTTTGGTCTGCTTGTTGTAGAAAAACTTTCTTTTAGAACTTTTGCTGAACGCCATGGTCCATGGATCTGTCAGAAAGAAAAAGAGAGAAAAAAATAATGACAAATTCATCTTTAACAAGGCACTCCACTAATATTATCCTGTTGCTCCATCCCTCTCTCTCACCATTAACAGTTTTGATGATGTAAAGGCCGCTGGGAAGGAAGTGACGGTCATCTCTGCCTGTGTATGAAAGTCTTGGCATCCCTCCTGAGCTCTTGGTTACCTTCATTTCCAACCTTAAGGGAAAAAAAGACAATGAGTGCATGTATATATATATAAAATCTACATGTATGTGATTGATGTGGTGGAACACACCTCACAAAGATCTTCTCCATCTCCTCTAACCTATAGACTTCCTTAACTCTAATAAATGAAAGAGAGAGAGAGAGAGAGAGAGAGAGAGAGAGAGAGAGAGAGAGAGAGAGGATGAATGAATGAGGCTGAAACAGCGAGCATCCTGATTTGCAATATCATCCTAAACATGAAAGATCCTGTCTAGGCTCTAGTAAAACACAGTAACTTCATTAATTTTACATACTGCACCCTCCGGTGTTCATAGGACTTCCTGGCCCCCAGGGTTGTCACTGACATGGCAATTAGAACAACCGCAAAGAGAAAGGAATATTACCGAATCGGGTTCATGTCTGGCCTGCTGGGTTTGGAGACAGCTTTCACAAATTTCTCGGCCATCTGGATTCTGCACCAAAAACAAGTTTATCAGTATAAACACAGATTATCAGTCAGGTTTGCATGTAGATCATAATAAACCCTAATCAACAGCAATCAAATCTGATTTGTGAAGTCAAAATGAGTGATCATGGACTACTGATATTGGGATGTCAATCATATCTCTAAAACAGCATTTTCTATAAAGCTGCTCTCAAATAATGTATTATGAAAAGCGCTATACAAAAAAACGAATTGAATATCTAGAGGGCAAGATAGCCAAATGGCAATATAATGCTAATAATATATTATAAGAATATAATAATTGAATGTTAGCAAGCAATACATACAAAAATTGCTGACATTAAATGAACATTTATTTGAAGTAATCCTGATTTATAGCAATGTTTTTAAATCAATACAGCACTGAACAGCAATACTGTTTACATATCAGGAACTATATCTTTTGATTGCGCTTTATAAACGTGCCTAATAAAATAACTTTTCAATGAAAATTTCCTTCATATTTTTATTTTGTAATAAGTGTAATGATTTCTACATGGAATAATTTAGGAATGGGTTCTGCAAAAGACCTCGGGTTGAAGTGCTGATCTCTGACGTCAGTGCCGTTGAGAACAAGAGCATCGAGTATGTGCACGGCATTGATCCTTCGCTGGGCTTTTCCCTGTAAGAACATATACAACAACTCAATATATATCGTTATTTTACTGGAATGACATAAGAGCTCCTTCCTCTTCCACTAATCATTTAAAGCTGTTATTCAACACTGTTCTCTCTACTCCCACTTATAATTATAGGGATTCTCTCTGTTCACCTCTCCCTTCAGCTCCTGAACGATCTCCACACTCAGTAATGTGTCTCTGGGCAGCTCCAGTTTGAAGTTCTCCAGCTTCTTCCAGCGTAACGGGGCTTTGCCGTCCCACGTGTAGATCTGAGATCTCTGCATACACAAACAGTGTAGGTTTTTCACCCTTTAAGCAATATATAGCGATGTATGACTAAACCACAATAGATATAGCTTATGTAACATATAAATATAGCTCATATAAATATCATATACAAAGATATATTCCTTACCCCAAGTCCCAGGAGAAAGAGTTGCTCTCCTCCTCCCACAATGCACCTGTAGTCCAGTACGTGCTGCAGTTTATCCAGATTTCCTGAGTTCAGTGCAGTTGGTCTAGAATTAAAACTGTCCATTTCTGACCCCTGAGATGAAAAGACAATAAGCAGAGAGAAACATTTACATTTTTTATTTATATAAAAAAATACTACTACATACAACTACAAAGTCCTCACGAGGACATATAAATTAATAACAAAAATTGCTTTAAATATTCAAAGCAATTCAAATAAATAAAAAATATTTGTGCATTACATATATGAACTGTATTTGGCTACAAAATCTTTCAATGACATTAAAAAAACAATATTTAAAAAAACAATTATTTGTGCAAAACATATATACAATGTTTTTAAAAATACTAGTAAATCTCACAATGACATAAAAATAAATAATGCTTAGAAAAAATTTTAACACAACAAGAAATGATATTTTGCACAAAGATAAAAAAATAAAAATTCAGTTAATGAATATTCTAGAAATGTTTAGAATTTTTTTTTAACTTACTAAATACATACTGAATTAGAATAATCTTACTACCAGCATAATTAACATCAGAATACTTAATCAATACCTTACAATTTAAACAATAATCGCATTACATTAAAGCAACTGGGAGGGGATGTGCTTAACTGTAAAACTAAAAATGCCACAATATGAAAACTCTTAAATGGTCCTAAAAAGACTTTCGTTTTTGTTATTTTTCTCTTTACAAAAATATAATTTCTTTATTTTTTTCCTTTTATTTTGGGGTGAACTATGACCCTGACATTATAGGTTGTGTGTGATTCAGCCACTTAGCGTTTCTTTTCTAGAACATCACATCCACAAGCACAGAGAATAGCTACATTCCCAGCTAACTCCTCAAAGCCCACACACACTCTTACCTTCATGAGCTCATAGAACTTTGCTTTCGGATCTGACGATGGATGAGTGACTCTGGCTTTATCGGGAACCTGCACAAAGATGAAGACGTTAAAGGTCACAATCATGCAAAACAGTTTGTTTGCTTGCAAAACAAAGCCCTTAACTAAACTTCAGTCAACTATGAAGTGTTAGGCGAGTGAGGTCAATCCATTCAGTGTTTGGACTCACCTCCCACAGTTTGAGACATTCTTTGCGGATGTCTGCTTGCTTGGTCTCAAACAGTGTCCTAGAGAGACACACAGCCTTGTAAGTAATGCATATACAGACGCAGACACAAATAAAAGACAGTTTGAAATGAATGCACTGAAACACACCAGAGGAAGAATGTGTGACTCACGTATCTCTGACGTACGCGTGGATCTTAGCCAGCGCTTTGATCTGTACCGCACAATGGCTGCAAGACAAGGGATCCGAGTTCAATAAACAAACCTAAGCACGAATGAATGCATCGAGGGAGCCAGAGACAAAGAGAGGGAAAAAAAGAGGGTCAGAAAGTGATGCTGATACCTTTCATTTGAGTTGATCATGAATTGGAAGAAGTCAGTGTCTCCTTTAATGATGTCCAGAGGGACGACTTCAGTAACGTCTCTGTCTGAGTCTCTGAATTGATTCAGTTTCAGGTTGATGGTGAACATGTATTCTCTGACAGCATCAGTGCCTGGCTTTAAACCCTTGCACACCACATACCTGCACGAGGAGAACATTAAAAAACAGTACTTTAGATCATTTTTTAATGTTAAAATCTTTCATCCCATCCTATCTTATTATGCAGAGACAACTGTAAGTACTACAGCTAAGCTAAATTATATAAACCAGCATTAAATAACTGCATTAACTATTGGCAAGATTTTAGAAAGGACACCTAGCCTTGTGCAATGATTAAACAGCTATTTGGCTATTAACCTATAGCCAGAAGGGCATATGTGACATGAGTGAAAAGGGAAACCTTTTTTATTTATAATAATATGCACAATGAGACCAGGAATGTGCATTAGGCACATAAATAGGGTCAATTTGGATTTTCTTTCAACACCTTTTTTCCATTTTAACAATGTCAAATGTATTATTTCATTCTATTCTGTATTCTATCTTTTATTATTTTATTATAACTTATTAACAAAAAAATTAAGAAAATTAAAATTAAAATTAATTAACGTTGCCGTTTTAAATGTTGATAATAATAATAATAATAATAATAATAATAACAACAACAACCATTATTGATAATTGAGCACCAATAATAATAATTGATCATTGAGCACCAAATCAGCATATTAGAATAATTTCTGAAAGATCCAGGATTCAACTTTGCATCACATGAATAATCACATGCATCACATGAATAATTTACATTTTCATATATATATGTGTGTATGTGTGTGTGTATATACATATATATATGTGTGTGTGTGTGTGTGTATATATATATATATATATATATATATATATATATATATATATATATTAGGGCTGTCAAACGATTAATCGCGATTAATTGCATCCAAAATAAAAGTTTGTTTTTACATAATACATGTGTGTGTACGGTGTATAATTATTTTCTATATATAAACACACACACATGCATGTATATATTTAAGAAATATTTGCATGTATATACTGTGTATATATATTTATATTATATATAAATATTTTATATATAAATAACACATTTTCTTAAATATATATATGCATGTGTGTGTATTTATATATAGAAAATAATTATACTTCATACACAAACATAAATTATGTAAACGCAAACTTTTATTTTGGATGCGATTAATCGCGATTAATCGTTTGACAGCCTTAATATATATATATATATATATATATATATATATATACAGTACAGGCCAAAAGTTTGGACACATTACTATTTTTAATGTTTTTGAAAGAAGTTTCTTCTGCTCATCAAGCCTGCATTTATTTGATCAAAAATACAGAAAAAAATGTAATATTGTGATATATTATTACAATTTAAAATAATTGGTTTTCAATTTATTATACTTTAAATTATAATTTATTTCGGTGATGCAAAGCTGAATTTTCAGGATCATTACTCCAGTCTTCAGTGTCACATGTGACATCCAGTCAATCACATGATCCTTTAGAAATAATTCTAATATTCTGATTTATTATGAGTGTTGGAAACAGTTCTGCTGCCTAATATATTTGATGAATAAAAGGTTAAAAAGAACTGCATTTATTCAAAATAAAAAAAAATTTTTTTTTAATATAAATCTTCTTTATTATCACTTTTTATCAATTTAACACATCCTTGCTGAATAAAATTATTGATTTAAAAAAAAATAAAGAAAAAAATTACTGACCCCAAATTACTGACCAGTAGTGTATATTGTTGTTATAAAAGATTTCTATCTTGAAAACATTTGCTTCTTTTTTTTTCTTTTCTTTTTTCTTTTTCTTTTTTTTTATTCATCAAAGTATCCTAAAAAAGTATCACAGGTTATGAAAAAATATTAAGCAGCAGAACTGTTTCCAACTTTGATAATAATCATCATATTAGAATGATTTCTAAAGGATCATTTGATAGACTGGAGTAATGATCCTGAAAATTCAGCTTTGCATCACCGAAATAAATGATAATTTAAAGTATAATAAATTGAAAACCAATTATTTTAAATTGTAATAATATATCACAATATTACATTTTTTTCTGTATTTTTGATCAAATAAATGCAGGCTTGATGAGCAGAAGAAACTTCTTTCAAAAACATTAAAAATAGTAATGTGTCCAAACTTTTGGCCTGTACTGTATATATATATATATATATATATATATATATATATATATCTTTTTTGTTTTTTCAAAACAGTCACTTTAAATTGTAAAAATATTTCAAAATATTAGTGTTTTTGATCACATAAATACAGCCTTGGTGAGCATAAGAGATACATTAAGGCTTGAATTCACAGACAGGGCATAGATTTAGTCAGGATTAGGCCTTAGTTCAATTAGGACATTTAAGAAGCTTTTATAAACGTGCCTTGGTGTTCATCTAGAGACAAAACGATGGCACTGACATATTTTAAGATTTAACTTTCACTTAAAACAAATCAAACATGCATTTTAGTCTGGGACTAGGCTTAAGCCTTGTCTGTGAAACTGGGGGTAAAAAAAATAAAAAATCTTAATTACCAGTAGTGTAAAAATAAATAAAATGTAGCAGTAAAGTTTTGGCCAATTTCTGCAAGGGGGGAGAAAAACATATATTGATATGATGAACAGAGAGACCCAGGTATACAAGTTACAATACTGACTGGCGACAGCTCTTTCACATCCCCAAAGGTCTCTCTCTCACTCTTCCACAGTAAGTAACACACACCTCTCTGAATTGGCAGGTCGGCTGGTGACGGGTTTGAAGAGCGAG
Source organism: Squalius cephalus (assembly GCF_949319135.1). Lineage (NCBI taxonomy): Eukaryota > Metazoa > Chordata > Actinopteri > Cypriniformes > Leuciscidae > Squalius > Squalius cephalus. Next base: position 27,365,746 of record NC_137139.1, read on the forward strand.
ACCCTCTCAAAGCAGAGGTACAGCAGATAAATCAAGCCCACGCTGAACGGTGTGAACAGGTCAAACGTTTTACACACAAAATGGCCTCCTGTAAAACAAATAATTTCTGTTGAGATATAGTAGCAAAAAGTCAAGCTTTCAAATAATTACCATTAATCTACTTAAATGGTCCATATAATGGAAAACAACCAATCAAAGAGGTAATTAACATAGGCTGTTTTTGTTACTGTACCTTTAAGATTGTTTAAGTGAAAGGGTAAGAGAAACAAAATGTAAAACTAAATTACAAATGTTGAAGTGCACAAAATCTTAAAATTATAAAAGAATTTTAAAGTTTGTATCTTTAATGCTATGACTGTAAAAAGTATTCCCGTTGATTTGATACACCTAAAATTAGCTCTTTTCTCAGTCACATAATTACCTTCCTAATTACAGGATTTCAGAATAAATACACTTGTGTCTGGGCGCATCCCCAGATAAATCCAAACAGATCTGAGACAAGGCTGTATAATAAAATCAAAGCTAGAACAAGAGTCATTAAATAATCTTCAAAGCCTAGAAAAAGACATTATTAAAGGGATGGGATTATTTAGAACTGCTGTTAAAGAACTGGCTGTCCTCCAAAACTGAATTTCTGGGACTGAAGAAAACCATGAGTCCTTTGGTAATCCAAAAGAAGACACAGTGCTCCATGACACAGATGACTGTTGATGTCGAACATCCCTAGTGAAAAGTGATCAGGCTTTAATGATACTTTTCTACTCAAGGGGCATGAAGACTCATGAGAGAGGAAGAAAAAATAGATTGAGCGAAACAAAAAACATCCTTGAGAAAAACAAGGATTTCACAAGAGCACTTTAATCATCTTCCATTAGGAAAATGGCCCAGATCATACACCAAAGGCCCAAAAAAAACAGTGGCGCCATTCAAGCATCTATGAAATAAAACTTTTAATCTTGAATGGTAACAATCCCATTTGAATTACCCTTTAACATTCGCATTCAAAACGGCAACAACAATCAAATAGTGAATTTGCAAAGAGAGAGTTCACAGTTAGTGTGTGTGCTTGAACTGAATGGGATGGAGCAAAAGGATGCAAAATAATGGCAAACTTAGTAAAGTATTTCTATTGTGTTGCAACAAGCATACAGCGCAAATGATGCAATCCGAATAACAAAATTACTCCTATGAGCTGGTTATTTTACTGAATTGTTCAAAAAGACTCACAAACTCTTCAAATCAGTAACTTTAAAGAGTTACTGATTAAAAAGTGTTCACCCCCAACCCCTTACAATATTATTATTTTTTAATTATTATTATTAGAAATAATATCGTAAGGGGTCGGGGGTGAACAATTTTTTTTTATTTGAATAATATTGCATTCAAATAATTTATTAAATGTTGCATTTTCTTTGTGCTAATCATTGCAAAATGTATCACAAAAAAAAAAATGTCCAAGGGAGTGAATACTTTTATAGGCGCTTTATTTCTATGCATATAACCAAAACCACACACAATACCTGGTCTGACGACAGACATGGCAGTGAGGAACTGACATAGAAGGAGCTGTTTGCTCAGAATCTCCTGAATGTTCTCTTGGCCCTCCACAGAAAAACCCTGATGAACAACACACCATCAGAATATATCGACCAATCACACAACAACAACATTTACCTTTAAACCAACTACAGAAGAGAATGGCTTACCCCATCTGCCATTAAGAAGTGCAGGCCCCGCCCCTCAGTGCTGTCTAGGACAAAGTTACGAAACGCACTGATGTTCTCCGGCCGTGTGATGTCACCATCGCCATCAATCCCACCCTCACCTGTAATGAGACGTTCAAAATAAATTCTTAACAATTTAATTTCTATCACTAGATTAAACATTTAGGTATTACATTAAAGTGCCCCTATTATGCTTTTTTCAGATATTCCCTTTCATGCAATGTGTAATAAAGCTGTTTGTGAATGTAAAACCTTGCAAAGTTAAAAAAAAAAAACAAAGTGCACAAGTTATTGTCTCCTAAAAGAAAGAACGATTCTGAACTGCCTGAAACAAGTCGTCAGTAATTACAGTCTTACTTCCTGCACGAACCTACATAGGTTTGTAACAAATCTGCATATTGCCCACCTATGGTTTTCATTGGTCTACTTTTATCCTCAAACACTGTAGTTGTAGCTGAGAGTGGAATATGCTGTTTTCTGCGCTGCGAAAGCAAATCCACTTTGGTGCACACCCAGAGGATGAGTCGTCGGGCTTGAATTGATACGGTAAAACTGAAGCCATCATCACTGTTCGTATCACTGTGTGTACAAGTGCTGAGAAAGCCTCTGTAGCTGAAATTCAGATATGGTAATGGATATTTAGTTTCCTAAACGTGTTGTGAGCGGTAGACCAATCACAACAGAATGGGCCGTCTGACCAATCAGAGTAGATTAGACCAATCAAAACAGACTGGGCCATCTAACCAATCAGAGCAGCGTCTGGTCTCAGTCAGTTATTACATTGCAGCGTCAACTCTTTTCTCACAGTGTCTGAAATTGTTGGACAAAGCATTCAGACTCTCTTAAAGGGATAGTTCACCAAAAAAGAAAATTCTGTCATTAATTACTCACCTTCAAGTCGTTCCAAACCCGTAAGAATGACCTAATTTACCACATTATTTACAAAACATTAATATCCAACGCACGATCACGCAACAACGTCCGCTCTCATGTCAGGACAACACGCATGTGTTGTAGTGCTCTTATGAATGCACATTAAAGATAAAAATTGAATTCAAAAGGGTGTTCTTCCTTTTTCACATGACTGTATATTATGAGAAAATTCCCATGGATGCATGTAAACCTATTGTAGGAGACCTTCAGATAAAATTAAGAACTTTTAAAATAGCATAATAGGGGCACATTAATATTTTATATTAATATTTAGCTATACTGTAAAAACGTTGGATTCTTGTTTCAGTTTTTTGTTTTTAAAACTCAGGCAGCATACCGTAATAGGCCTCAAAGAGCTCGCTGGGAGCAGCATAGAAATCTTCCAGTTTGAAATCGTTGGATCCTTTAAGCGTCATCCCAAAACCTTTCGCATGCCAGCCCCTCCGCCACAACACATACTCTGAGAATCCTCCCGGACCCGCGCACACATCTCCAAAATACAGCAACTCACCCTCCTTATCACGAGTCAAAGGCTTCTACACACAGACATTCAATTCAGAAATGAAATTACAGAACATATTTCAGTCCCTGATGCCATAGATTGTGTAACTGTGGTCTCACCCCTTGAGAATCCTTTGGGTTAGTGAACATATAGTCAAAAACGTGATCCATGTTTGCCATCTTCATAGCAGCTCTGAGGAGAAAACAGAAATTTAGAAAAGATATGCTTCTGCTGTGTATGCATGTGGAGACACAACCCACCTGTTGAGAAAGAAAGCCCCTCGGATAGTTTCATAAGGGTTCGATCGAGTACGCGCTCGCCTCATCTCCTCACCCTCCAAGTCATCAAACACAGACTGAAAAGAATTACAAAAAAAAAAGACGTGTTACATTATTACAAGACAGAGCACAATGCATGTCAAAGAAATCATCTCAAAACATCACTAATAACCATAAGAAATGTTTGAAACACTCACTTTGCAGCGGAGAAGGAGATGCAGCAGATTCTCTGAGCAAAATTCCGTTTCATTGTCAATTTTTAATTTTCTCTAAGAAAATAAGCATAGGTAAAGGTATGCGTATAAACATGAGAAGCTGAAAAATAATATGAAATGAGGTTTTTAACATTAAATTATGTAAACTAATTTTGATTAAACTAATCATTTCAGTTCATCAGGTAATATGTGCAGCAATACCGGTCCAAAAGCCATCCAATCCCTCAGCTCATCTGCATCTGGGATCTCTGGAGAACCTTCTGGAAACCACGAGACGACTTCTATAGCACTTGGCTGAGAGAAAAGATGTGAAATGAGGGAGAAATAATGGTCCTGTACTGATAAAGTCTGTGTCTCTGTTCTTATAAGAAACATTTTGGCAATGATGCCGTACCTCTGGCTCATCTTCCCAGTCTACATTGAGGTCGCCCTGGAAGCCCTTCAGGGTCAGACCCAAACCCCGCCTCCCACGCTGGGTCGATGCTTCTACGATCTCTTTCCGTCCTTGACCATACTTTCCCAAACCCTCACCTTCTCTGAAACCCATTTTGGCCTGAAGGGAAAAGAGGAAGACACCATTTTTAATGTGTTAATATGCGTTTAACAGGCTGACAAGATGGTTAAAAATGACAGGAGGTGCTGATTTTACCATGAGTTTCTGAGAGACTGTGTTGTACATAGAAAAGTTGTTAGAGGGATCGTAAGAGGCATCGCTGCCCTCAGCATTCTGGGAATCACCAGGTCTGGAGAAACTGGGCTTGTGATCCTCAACATCACTGAGAGACTCACTCTGACTCGAGTCTGGGAGACAAACATAAATAAACATGCTTACATGAACTTACACTATAACCAAAAGTTACAACAGCTATAAGTGCCGGAAGGAAGCTCCTCTCTAACCCTGACTGGTGGTTCTTTGAGAAGACTCCTCATCTTCATCAGAGGAGTCCTCACGGAGAGTCTTCCTCTTCTTCAGAGGCTCATCTGATGCTGGTGCCCCCCTCTTCATCTTAAATTCAGGAGGTCTAAGAACCTGCATTCATTCAAAAACATGACAGCACAACATAAAAACCAAAACCAAAGATACATAACGAGGCACTTTTTTTTACTCAACAATCATCAAGATTTTAGGTTAAAAAATAAAATCATGTATAAAAGAAAGTGGTTTTTTTTTTAAAGTGTTGATGTTTTTTACCATTTAAAATGACCTTTTGCCTTCCCTAGTTTATTTTCAAGGAATATATATCACCAAATATCCCCATTTGATTAACGGTTGATTAACCCAACCAAACAGTTGATATGGGAAAAAAATACTATGGAAGTCAATGGGCCCCATAATCTGTCTGGTTACTAACATTCTTCAAAATATCTTATTTTGTTTTCAGCAGAAGAAAGAAACTCAGACCAGTTTGGAACGACATGAGGGTGAGTAAATGATGACAGAATTTTCATTTTTGGGTGAATTATCCCTTTAATTCAGAAAATACTGTCAACGGACAGAAAAAACAATATATGTTCACCATGTTTTTAGGAATAAAATGTTATATAAATCAGGTGAATTAAATATGAACAAACCCGTCATGTAAAAACAAGAATATAGAAATCAGACAGGGGTATAAATAAAACTGGAAAGTTTGGTTTAAGTTCTACTGAAGTGGAGTGAATGAGAACAAAACTCATTTTTAGAAAGCAGCCTTTAAAGATATGTACTGTAATAGAGATAAAGTGTAATAAAATAAACACTTAAATGTGTATTTTGAATATATCACTAGGCTATATTCTTCATAATATATACATTTCCTAAAACATTTCGATTTTGATACTCAAGGAAAAACTACAGGTGCTATTAAAACGATGTAACACAAACCAGGCGCCAAGCAAGAATTGTATCATATATTACTTTACTTCCATTATATATACATTAAGCTAAACTTCATTTTCAGCTGCTCAATAACTCAAAACAGCCTCGTTTGTATTTAACGTTATCGGTTTAAAATGCCATAATGAAAATCATCAAACTAAGGTTTTCTCGTCCTTGCTATCACATACCTGTAAATATTAGGATTTATTGGGGATTGTACGATGTAAATGCTCTTGTAAACATCAGTGTGACATAAAAACAAAGTGAAAACACTCAGCTTTTTAGGTTTCGATTTCACAAGAAATGATGCTGCGACACTCGTAAACATACCTAAAAGGAAATATGCAGCTATAATCCAGAGTCACCTCCGAAATGTAAACTCATATTTGTATCCAATCTGTAAAATTTCTTGACAATTTCTGCTTTATGTTCTATTTCAAATGTCAACTCTGGCCCGCGTTCCACTTTCAGTGGGTCTTACCGTGTTGATGTCGCATGATAATTACGTCACAAATATGGTCAAACAACAAATGCCTGAAAGATAGCTGACTCAAACTTCCAATGGCGAAATGGTTCATGAATATTAATAAGACTATGCAGTTGTCGCTTGATAACCTTCGAACAACGTAGCGTAGGCTTGGCTATACAGTCGTGGTCAAAAGTTTACATAGCCTACACCTTGCAGAATCTTCAAAATGTAAATTATTAAAAAAGGTTTAAACATTCCCTGATGCTCCCACGATGCATTAAGAGCCATTCAAACTTTTTTAAATTTGAAGATCAAGGTAAATTGGATTATTTTGTCTTCCATGAAACATGTAAGAATCTTCTGTTGCTTCCGAAGTGCAGTTGCCTACTAAATGGAAAAAAATATGATATTTAAATAAAATAAGAAAAAGTTTAAAAGTGTTCACCCGCCCCAGGGTGTCTTAATGCATCATGTTTCCTTCTGGAGCATCAGATTAGTGAATGTTTGAACCTTTTTTAATAGTTAGTTTGAGTCCCTCAGTTGTCCTAAGTGTAAAAAAAAAAAAAAAAAAAGGATATCAAAAAAGGATCTCAAAATCATACAGTCACTGCTGGAGAGTGTTCAATTATGCAAAGGATGTTGGAAACCTGAAGATTCTGCAGGACCTGAAGGATTTTTCTGAAGAACATTGGGGAGTTTAACTGCTCAGGACAAACAAGAACAACCATCACAAAACAAAAAACAGTTGTGTATCATCCAGGTAACGACACACAGTATTAAGAATCAAGGGGGTGTAAACTTTTGAACGGGGTAATTTTTATAAATTCAGCTATTTTTGTCTTGTGGGCTATATATTAACATCTTTTATGTACAATATCTTATTCAGGACAGTAGGCCTACTAAATAAAAAGTAACTTGCATTTTGTATGATTCCTCTTATTTTGTTAACCCTCATGTGGTGTTCATGTCATTTTTGACTGGAGAAGATTTTCTTTTTCCTGAAAATACTAGTTAATGTTATCGCATTGAACTGAAACTTAGTGACTTTGTTCACAGAGACTATAACAACTTGTCCAATTTTTTTTTTTTTTTTTTTTTAACTTTTTTTGTGTTGTTTTTTTCACCTTGTTACACCTATGGTGTTCGCGGTCAAAAATGACAGGCCTACACAAAATAGCTTATAAATCCCTCGTTATGCTATATTATCCCCAAAAATTGGATTCAATCTTTTTATCAACTTGTTTTCTTTCAATTAGGACTGGTTTTGTATTCAATTTTCAAACAATTTAATTGTAGGAGTCATTTATCCGAGCTTATGCACCTCAGTTTTTGAGTGAAAAAAGCATTATTTGTTAATAATTTTGGCAATATTGAGAAAAATATGCAAATAAAATTGCACTGTTTATCACACTAGTCTACTTTAATGTTTAACCAGGACATTTCTTGCTTTTATTTTGTACAAAATGACACAGAGTCACACTTGTGGTGTTCCCGGTCAAAAATGACGAGCCTACACAAAATAGCTTATAAATCACTTGTTATGCTATATTATCACCCAATATTGGATTCAATCTTTTTGTCAACTTGTTCTCTTTCAATTAGGACTGGTTTTATATTTATATTTGCATCTGATTAATCGTAGGCCTCATTTATTTGAGAGTAGGCATCTAATTTTTTTAGTAAAAAAAACATTATTTTTGAATAATTTTGGAAATTTTAAATAAAATCTGAAGAAAATTGGCACTGTTGATCACACTAGTCTACTTTAATTTTTCACCAGGAATTTTGTTTTGAAAAACTTTTATTTTGTACAATATGGCACAGAGTTACACTTGTGGTGTTCCACTGGGCCATTGAAAGTGAATGGGAGAGACCAATGCATCCAATGAATGGAACAACACAAAATATGTATCATTTTAAAGCTTAGAATCTCAGCTTTTTAATGCATCTAATCACTTTGATCAACTCCTAACGACTGCTGAGTTATCACTCTAAAACTGAGTGTACCCCCTGCAAGCGCCACCTAGCTGCGAAATAAATAATCATAATATTTTTCAAAACTATTACCTTGATCAACTTAAAATAGGTGTCATTTGAAAGCTTAGAGTCTGAAATTTACAATGAATGTAGCCAATTTGATAAACTCCTAAGTAGTGCCGAGTTATTTGCTGATAATTAGAAGAAAAAAAATCATAATTTATAAACTACTTTTTTGTATTACATTCAGCAATATGTCAAATACATCATACAGCTCAGATAGTCCTGTGTCATATGTCATTTGAAAGGTCACAATGAGTAGAATACAACAAGCATAATTGTTTCAGGCTTTTTACTAAACTTGAGCGAGGTTTTTCTAAAATAAGCCCTTCAAGAGACCCATGTGTAAACCATGTATGGATTCTGAATTTTAGACACATTTCCGCTCGTAACTTCATGAAACATGCTCCGATTGTGGAAAATGACACATCATTATTTACAGCAGATGCTTACAATTAAAATGATCATTTAACATAAACACAATTAACATAATCCATCACTCATAACTAAAGATATTCCTCATGGAGTTCTAACACAAAAAAATACCACACACGCACAGACTCACGTAGCCAACCAAGGTAGCTTAGACTTGGCCTTTTTACTCGTATCTTCATGAAACATACATCGATCATGAAATATCATAGTGGCATATCGGTATTTACAGCAGGAGCTCACGATTAAAAAGAGCCCAAACTCAATATATTCCATCAATCAGATCTAAAGATATTCCTCATGGCGTTCTAACACAGAAAATACCACAGACACATCTAGCCAAGTATATACTCATGAAGCACTCACGTTTGGTTTTCGCTCATAACTTCACGAAGCATGCACAGATCGTAGAAAACTGTACATCATTATTTTCAGCGGACTATCATGATTAAAAACAGCCCAAACTCAGCATAATCCATCACTCAGATCTAAAGATATTCCTAATGGAGTTGTAACACACAAACCCCAACAGGCGCACACAGAGCCTTGAATATAGATGTAGCCTAGCACTTATGTCGCGTTTTAACTCATAACTCAATGAAGCATGCAGAAATTGTGGAAAATGGCACATCATTATATACATGAGATTGTTAAGATTAAAAAGAGCCCAAACTCACCATAATCCATCACTCAGATCTAAAGATATTCCTCATGGACTTCTAACACATGTCTCTCCCATTCACTTTCAATGGCCAACTGAAACAATGGCCCTCAATGGCCCAGTGGAACACCACAAGAGTAACTCTGTGCCATTTTGTACAAAATAAAAGTTTTTCAAAACAAAATTCCTTGTGAAACATTAAAGTAGACTAGTGTGATCAACAGTGCCAATTTTCTTCAGATTTTATTTAATTTTTCCAAAATTATTCAAAAATGTTTTGTTTTTTACTCAAAAAATTAGATGCCTACTATCAAATAAATGAGGCCTATGAATAATCAGATGCAAATATAAATATAAAACCAGTCCTAATTGAAAGAGAACAAGTGGACAAAAAGATTGAATCCAAGATTGGGTGAAAATATGGTATAATGAGTGATTTATAAGCTATTTTTTATAGGCCGGTCATTTTTGACCGGGAACACCACAAGTGTGACTATGTGCCATATTTTTTACAAAACAAAAGTTTCAAAACAAAATTCCTGGTGAAATATTAGAGTAGACTAGTGTGATCAACAGTAGCCATTTTTTTCATATTTCTTTTTTCATATTTCCAAATTTACTCATACATTATTTGTTTTTTACTCAAAAAATGAGATGCCTACTCTCAGATAAATGAGGCCCATGATTAATCAGATGCAAACAGAAATATAAAACCAGTCCTAATTGAAAGAGAACAAGTTGACAAAAAGATTGAATCCAAGATTGGGTGAAAATATGGTATAATGAGTGATTTATAAGCTATTTTTTATAGGCCGGTCATTTTTGACCGGGAACACCACAAGTGTGACTATGTGCCATATTTTTTACAAAACAAAAGTTTCAAAACAAAATTCCTGGTGAAACATTAGAGTAGACTAGTGTGATCAACAATACCAATTTTCTTCAGATTTTATTTAATATTTCCAAAATTATTCAAAAATTAAAAAAAAATTACTCAAAAAATGAAATGCCTACTCTCAAATAAATGAGGCCTATGATTATTCAGATGCAAATCAAAATATAAAACCAGTCCTAATTGAAAGAGAACATGTTGACAAAAAGATTGAATCCAAGATTGGGTGAAAATATGGTATAATGAGTGATTTATAAGCTTTTTTTTATGGGCCTGTCATTTTTGACCGGGAACACCACAGGTGTTATAGGGTTTTGAACACCACATGAGGGTTAAAGCAGATTCTGCAAAGTGTATGTAAACTTTTGAGCATGACTGTATATCTTATATATTCTTCCTCCTGTTCCTCTCTTCAGTGGTCCAGCAGCAGGTCAGGTTTTATGACGTCCCGAGCATTGTTTTCTAGTCCACAAGGCACAAACATCACTTAAGAGGTCACTTCTAAGCTGATCTGTTTGCAGTATCATGTTGCCTTTGCATAGTTCAAGGTCTGTTTAACCCTTATTATGGTGGGACATTATACCTGTCATTAAGGGCAGATCTGTCCTGAACTCATTAGTCGCATCAATTGTGCTGAAAGCAGCCGAAGCTTTAAACGAGCTGTTCGAGCGCTTTGTTCTTTATTTTCTTAAGAAGCTTTGATTACTGGGTCGCGTCATCCGTTACAACAAACAAGGAAACAATGAGATTGTGACCTAATCCAATGTTCTCCATCCTAAATGTCAATGAGGAAAGTACATTTGTTCCAGTTCTTTTTGAGTCGAGAACACCTGCAATCGCATCAGACCATTTCGCGAATTAATCGTGAATTAGTTAATGAACCGATTCAACAGATTCTTTAAAGACACCATGAAATCAAAATTGACTATTCTTTTTTTTTTTTTTTATGGAATATTGCATGATTTATCCTTGCACATCATTCTTTTTTTAACTCGTGTGCCATTGTAAACTTTAATAAAAATAACTTTGCCAACTGGTGTTAGGGCGGGACAACCTGTCACTCACATGAGAGCCAATATCAAACCACAATGGTCCAACGATCCAATCAATTCCCCATAGTCAAAATCAAGTCCCTCCCTACATTTATTCTTGTTTGGGAATCCGTTTTACTTTGAAATATGTCACAATAAGGGAAGAAAAGACTATCACAATTTCCGTTTCATGCTGTTTCACTTTAAAAGAATTGGCTCGCTCACAAATCGGACATCGCATCTCAGTCTGAGCAAGTCTCGATTTCTTTGGTTTGAACATGGAGCGATATGTTAATCAAATGTTGTAGAGTGAAAGTTTCCCAAAATGAAAATAATATGATAAAGTATAGATACTTGAAAAATGTATGCGACTCAACTCAAGTTTTATCAGAGCAAACAAACACACACCGTCCCTTCACAAAAAGATAGACAGGATTTTATGCAGACATGTGACCAGTTATATAAGGACACAAAGCTTTATAAGTCTGCAGGTGCCTGAAGAGCGGTGACAGATCCGTCTGGTGTGTGTGTGGACGACTGGAACTTGTTGGTTCTCTGACCAGAGAGAGTCCAAGAGCTGCTGCTGAGATGTTCTTCCGCATTCCTCTCCTGACACCTGGATACATTCGATACCTGCAGGTAAGTGTCTTGTTTCTCTAAAACAAACTAAAAAAGTTCTCCAAACAGTGGCTTATTTTCTTTATGTTTGAGGTCCTGGATGACTTTAAATGTAAACAGAATAATGTTCATTTCAAAACTAACCTTTTTAATATATATCCCAAACAGGGAATACATTTCTATCATTTTTTTCAGCATAGTAACATTAGTTCTAATAATTAAAAAAAAAAAATTAACCCTAGCAAAATTATTTTGTATGAAATACAATGCAACAAATATACATGAACAACTAGCATGCAACTTTTAAAGTATATACCAATCAGAGTCTTAGAATGTAATATTTCATGATCCATGTTAAACATACTGTATATCAAACATTTTCAGATGTACTCCTCCATGCAAAATATATATACACATTTACAAAATTTTGCATGGAGGAGTACATCTGAAAATGTTTGATATACAGTATGTTTATATGGTGTACGCTTATGATAATAGTATAATCATTGTTAAATAATAAAATCTTAATAAAATAATAAAAGTGGCTGAGCATATAACAGATACATTAGCGCACAAAAACACATTCCGGTAAAGCAGTTAAAGATTAGACCAAATTAGACCAAAAAAAAAAAAATTGTATTTAAAAAATATACATATATCTTAATAAATGTATATAGCAAATCTATTTATATAGCAAATGTTTAAATATTACTCAATTTAAAATCATTTCATCAAGGAAAATAACACTGAAACAACATGAATATTTACAGTAATCTGATAATATTCTGCCGGTTGTTTATCTGTGAGATTTTCATGTCCAAATAAAGCCTTTCTGGATCAGAATCACGGCCTGTCTGGTTCTGGTTAATTGGATGCCGAGCCCAATGACATGAGACGATTGCTGCAAATCTCTAAAACTCTCTTTAGCTATTTTAGGAAACAGATTCAGCAGTAATTAACTTTGATGCTTTGGTGTTTGTTTCCATTAATGATGTTTTTACATGATATAAATGATTCTCCTGGGGTTTTTGAGGGAAGATTCAAACTGAAAGCACTGTATATACGCTGTAATATACTTGACTGTTTACAAAACACCTTAAATCGTATTCAAGGAAACTGCCTAATTATATTTTGTTTATGTTGATAAGCTTAATCTTCTTATCAGTCTTAATCTTGATTTTAGGAAGTTCAGTAATACTTCTGAAACTTCTCTGATATAACAAGCTTCTGAGAACTACATCCTTGATCGATTATGTCTTAAGACGGGCCATAAACACTGACCTTAGACCTTTTGCTTTCAGACTCAGGCGGCACGGACCGGTCTGCAGAGGGAAGGGCCCGTTGTACCCCGCTTTGCCATGCTGCTAGGCCTTCTGGGTATTGGGATGTCAGGATACAGCTCTCGACAGCTGACTCTACACCACAAGCCGTCGCCACATCTCCTGCGGTGAAACGCAAAGCAGAAATCAAAGAGAAAACGCATCTTTTTGTTTAAAGGTGCGTTCTTTCTTAAACCGGCATCCTTTTTCTGTTTTCGAACCATCCAAATATCATCATTAGAGTTTTACCACATCATGCTGAAGCTCATAGTCTTGCTTTGGTTGCGAGGATGGCCGATCCTCAACCAAGCCCTTCCAAACTTGTTCTTTAGCAACATCAACTGAGTGAATGAAACGCTTTTACTCTTTTTAAAGTGCCCCTATTATGCTTTTCGGATATTATCTTTCATGCAGTGTGTAGCTGTTAGTGAATGTGAAAGGTCTGCAAAGTTTCAAAGATCCAAGTGCACTATAAAATGGAGTTGTTATCTCCCAAAAGACAGAACCGATTGCCTGAAACGAGTCGCTACTTAAGGAAATTTATTTTAGTGTAAAATGTGATTTGTACCTACTAGCCTGTTGCTTAGTTTGTTATATTTAGCAGACTGAATTGGTTCTGTAGAGTAAATATGCTTCATATCACTCAAACCTGGGTGAATCACTGATAGCTTATCGCAATTTAAAATGTTATCATCAAACGTGATGGCAAATAGGCTTTCCAACTAGTGTAAATCAATATTTACATAGTATAATAGTATGAAATGTATCTCTCTCACACACGTCCCGCGTTGTCCTACATGTGGTCACCCTATGCTGCAATGTATATTATGAGGAAAAAAAGTGTTTTTTGACCATGGATGTATGTAAGGCTATTGTTGGAGACCTTCAAAACTAAATTAGGAACCTTTAAAATAGCATTATAGGGGCGCTATAATCTAGTTAAAAATGCATTGAGGGTACATGACAGCACCCTTCTGATTCATAAAATGACAAATGGGACATTCAACGGTCTTGTGGACCTCATGGATATCCTTCAATCCACCATTTAGCCCTGGAATACATTTTTGACATAATGTGTCATGATTTTTTTGTTTTTTTTTTGCTTTCCCAAATATGTTTGTGCACCTAAAGTTCCCAAAGAAGACCACCACAGTTTCCACAGTCATTACAATCCAGCCAAAAGCCAGCAGTCAGACTAGCACACGCATTAATGCTAAAGTATGACTTCAGTTTGTATTGATTTCTGAAAGTAATTATGAGAGGCATAATGCTGTCATTTCAGTCACTATTTACAGGATGGGGCTTTATCCTTAAAATACATTGAACATGTAATATTACTAATTTCTCTCTGGCTGTCAGGATGTCATTTATTCTATTTATAAAAAAAGAAATACTCTTAAAAAATATTATTTATATATATTTTATTATATATTGACATACTTGTGTTTTTGAGTTCTAATGTACATATCATGTCAATGTAAATACATTTATTTAATGCATGTATTTGAATTTAAAATGTAATTGTGCTATATATATACTGCAAAGTACTGTATGTATTTATGAGTTCTTTAGCGTTGAGAGTAGGACAGTGTTTCTGTGATGGGCCTCCAGCTTTCCCTCACAATTGTGATCCGCACCTGGCTTTGTTCTTCACATTTGGGTTTGCCACTCTGGTTTGCCAACCTCGGTGTCACCCAGAAAGCAGACGCCACCCTGAAATGCCCATGAAGGACACTGACCTAGCAGAAACTCTCTCCTAACTAGGAATCTGATCAATACGATCTCTTAAAGAGTGTTTGTTTATGGAAAAATGTTTGGCATTGACGTATGTACTTGATGTCTCACCGACAGCTAAATGTCGTTGTTATTGTGAATCGTGTGAACTTGAGCGCTGAGTCATGGAATGACATCATGACGTCTCAGACAGGCACTCAAGAAGAGGAGCTTATGTTCTTAAAACGGTCTAATCTGCTCCTTATCCAATTACAGCTGGCTGCTAATAAAATGTCAAAGACCTTTATTTAGAGAAGTCACCAAATGACCAACCATTTCAATTGGGGACATTGTTTTGAGTCTTTGTGCTCGCTCTGACTGATTGCAGTGGGTGTTTTTTATTGTTGACTTTATTGACTATAATGACTGTTGCCATTGTGAGCATTTTAAGGCTCTTTGCACTTTGATGGCAGGAATGATTGTATTTTCAAAGCTCTTTTTGAATGAAGAGAGAGTTGTAATGTATCTTGATTGTGTATTTATTTAGAGAATAAAATATTCAAGCACGTAAAGAGACATCACATGCATGGATTTATTTGTTTTTAATGACCCTACAAGTTCAATTAAACCCAAAATTTGAGGAAAATATTTCATATTTTTAAATATAAGGGAAATATATAACAAAATATTACACTTGGTTATGGTATTTATCTGGCAACAATATTACTACAGCTACAGGTTTTATTTTACTATGCAAAAAATTTCTACTATGAGAAAAACAAAAAGCATACATTGACTACATTATCATTTATTAATATTCTGTTGGTTCTCTTTTGTTTTTGCCTGTGTTAATAATTTCTTTGTATTACAGCCTGGCAAAAAAAATTATGTCCACACAATTTGCCATGTTTCATTGCATTAATAGAACTATTGACTCCAAGTACAATTATGCGATATTTTCACAAAATCTTTTAATAATATTTCATAAAGGGTGAAGATGTTGATTTTCCTTTCGGCCAGTATTGTACCTATTTAAACAACACATACCATGGATTTCTATCGATTTAATATAAAGCAAACTTAAAAGCAAGTATTTAAGAATTATTAAAATAATTATTTTTATTTTAAATTTTAAGAAAACATATTCATACTTTACTTGAACAATATTGTGCACGCAAAAATTATGACTGAAACTTCAACACTCCAAAATGATTTGGTTTTGAAGTCATACAGTAGAGGGCACCACTGCACCAAAACCTCCCAAAATAGCAATAACTTGAACTTTAAAAGTAGCCTAAACATTTCATCCACCAAAATCTGATTACAGCATACTAAACAGTTTATGTTTGTGGTTATATAAGACAGAGGAACGCTAAATAAGAGTTGTTTATGAGTGTCTGATCTTCCAGACGATCACCTGTGGTGTTTAGCGCCTATGTTGCAAATGCATTGACCCAATTCAGCTATTAAGCTCTGCAAATCCTTACCAGAACCAACCTGTCGGAATTACTTCCTCTTACATACGACCAATCAACAACATACATTCAAGCAGCAAATAAATACAGTACACAAACCTACAATCTACCGTCTTTGCACTCACATAGCCTATTTGTTGTGTTAAGCTAATAATCTGCAACTTTCACAAAGGCAATCTGCTTATGTTTGCCTCCCGGTCATTACAGATAATTGTTCTTTTGCCATTGCTCTTTATGTGTGTGTGTGTAAATAAATAGCTGTGTACACAGAAAGAGAGAATAGGGGTAATATCCTCAGGATGAGTCAGCGTGTGACCCGACTGTCTTATGTACTTGATATGGGTGAGGGCTTTTATAAAAGGAGATTTATAAATGAACGGTGCTCTTTCTCTCAACTCACACACACACACACACACACACACACAAAAACTCGTTTCAAAAATGATGTTGAAACATAATGTATCTTGTTAGAAGCTCGGAAGGAGACATGCATATACAATATACAATACATGTTACCTCAGTTATTGTACATTTATTTATTTGTTATCTTCGTGATCCAGTCAACTGACAATGAATGAAATCAAATCCAGTCCTGCCTTTTTCTTGTTGAATACCTTGTTTCAAACTATAGAAGCAAATGCGGTTTCACAATGATTATACTGACTGGAAAACAAAACTCTAAATGTTTTTGAAAGAACGCTCTTATGCTTAATGAAGCATTTATTAAATCAAAATGCAGTAAAAAAAAAACAGTAACATTGAGAAATAGTGAAATATATACAGTATACCTTTGTATATATTGTATATACTTATATATATATGTGTGTGTTTGTGTTTGTGTGTGTGTGTGTGTGTGTGTGTGTGTGTGTGTGTGTGTGTGTGTGTGTGTGTGTGTGTGTGTGTGTGTGTGTGTGTGTGTGTGTGTGTGTTTAAAACAGTTGTGCTGCTTAATATGTTTGTGTAAACCATAATACATTTTTACCGGATGCTTTAATGAATAGAAAGTTCAAAAGAACATCATTCTTTTGAAATCGAAACCTTTTGTAACATTAAAATGTCTTTACTGTCACTTTTGATCAATTAAATGTGTCCTTGCTGAATAAAATAATTTATTTATGAATTATTTATAAAATTCTTACGGACCACAAACTTTTGAATGGTCAGCCCACAGTCTCACAGATCATAATTAGACCAGACTCTTATCACACCAAAGCTCAACACAGGTTCTGTGTTTATGTATTTACTGTAAACATGCCTGTATAAAGATGTCTGATCTGACCCTTCTGATCTGTAGCGTGTGTGTGTGTGTGTGTGTGTGTGTGTGTGTGTGTGTGTGTGTGTGTGTGTGTGTGTGTGTGTGTGTGTGTGTAGGGTTGGGGGGTTGGGGGGGATAGCGTGAGTGCGTGTGTGTGTTTGTGTTTTCTCAGATAAGGTCAGCTTCTTGTTTAGAAGCAGTGTAAGCTGCTGTTTCCAAGCTAGCAGTCTCGATGTACGCCAGAGCCCAAAGTGGGAAACAGTAAGCTTCATAAACGTGTTCATAAATTTCAATTTCATAATCTCCTCAATAAAGGCCCATGGGAGGCTTTAAAAGTACTCTGCATGTGTTTTTAAGACATAAAGTACTCTGCATGTGTTTAAACTCTTTAAAGGGATAGTTCACTTTGAAATGAAATGTTGGTATGTTTTAGCTTACCTCTAGGGCATCCAAGATGTAGGTGTCTTTTTTCCGCAGTAGTTTCAATTTTGATATTTTTAGGTCAAACCGTTCTTGTCTGACAGTCATATAATGCAGGTCTGTGGTCACTGTCTCAAAGAGCATGCACAGAGAAGTCCAAATTAAACAATTCCCCATCGTCCAAATTAAACAATTCCCCATCGTAAGTACACATTGATGGCCTAAGACACGAAACGAGCGGTTTGTGTGAGAAAACGAACAGTATTTATATCGTTTTTACCTCTTATACACAGCCACGTCCAAGTGATCTGAGGGCGCGCGCGCATCCTGTTGTGTGACGTGTGCGCAGACTGGTGCATAGATATATACACTAGATGTCGCCTTAAAGACATTCGTTCCAATGAACTGCCATAGACAAGGCGACATCAATGTGTACTTATGATGGGGAATTGTTTAATTTGGACGATGGGGAATTGTTTTAATTTGGACTCTGTGCATGCTCTTTGAGACAGTGACCACAGACCTGCATGAAATGACTGACAGACAAGAACGGTTTGACCTAAAAATATCCAAATTGAAACTACTGCGGAAAAAAAGACACCTACATCTTGGATGCCCTTGAGGTAAGCTAAAACATACCAACATTTAATTTCAAAGTGAACTATCCCTTTAAGAAGTTAACAAAGAATATATTCTTCACATTTAAAGCATGGGAACATTCACATCACATGAACACATTTATGCATTATATACCTTAGATCCGACTAATACAGCTAGACTAATACAGATTAAACACACTTATTAAATCTTTACTCTGAAAATCAAATGGACATGCTTCTTAGCACTTCACACACTGACTGTATTATTCATATTGAAAGTGAACACATTCATAGTATAAACAGCACATTTGGTTGTTTCTTGAATTTTGGCCACCTTTATTGTCTCCAGAGTTGATTTTTATGAAAACATACAGATTTCAAATCTATAAAGGTCAAATTAAAACTGTTAGTTTTTACACAAATTATGACTGTCCTGCATTTCTTTAGTTATTTCCACCACAAGGAACAAATTTGTCCGTAACAAAATGTTATGAAAAGTACTTGTTTACAGAAGAGACAACAGATATTGAGATGCATTATATATATAATGCAAAAAATTATTTGATTTAGTGTATTTAACACATAAATTGCTAGCTATAAAAATTTGAAATGTCATTTCCACCACATAATGCTATTAAACAGAATACATAATTTCAGATGTTCTGGAAACTTAAAATAAAAAAATAATTTGTATATATATATATATATATATATATATATATATATATATATATATAATATATATATATAGGCCTATATAACTATGAAATTATAATAGGAGGGTCAGCAATTCTATTTTAAAAATGTTCAAAACAAAAACAAAACACATGAGAAGAAACACCCATAAAGTGCCCTACAAAGCATTTGGACACCTAAGTCATACTTCAAATGTATGAATTTATTTAATTGTGTTGTCACTAAATGCATTCATAGAAATATCAAAAAAAAAATTTTTTTTTTTTTTTTTTTTTTACGTCAATCCAAGTTGCAGCTGTTAAAAAAATAAATAAATCAACTAAATCCAAAGTGATTTTAGTGGATGTATATATGAAATTAGTTTCAAATGTGTAGTTGTAGGCTATGTAATTATTTGCTTAAAAAATTTCGTTTGTTTTTTGCCACTTGGTTTGATAATTTGACGTAGCCTACATTTTTAAAGGTGGGTTAAGTGTCCAATTTTTGGGACTCACTAAAGTCTGCTTAGTAAAGGAAAAACTTCTACACTAGACTTACTCAGGAGACATCATTTGACTGTTCATTAGACCTCCTGTCCCGGTAGGAGGGTCTGAGGGGGGCATCGCCCCGCCCCCGTTACCATGACAACTAGATGATCAGCTGCAATCTGATCCATAATGGGAGGAGCGGCTGTCCAGGTGTTGCAGCCCAACAGAACCAAGCCGAGGTCTCAGACGATCATCAGGAGGAGATAGTGGCCGGAGGAAAGTAGCGAGCGTGCGTGCGAGGCAGGGCGCGTTCACAGTCGGGTTATTGTTCTGATTTAACCGCGATCTTCTCACGAAGAGTCTCCACTTGCATCTCATGGGTTTGGAAATACTGCGCTTTTGATATATAACGTTAGCGGATATAATAATGTTCAAGAAGAGCAAGAGCAAAGTTCTGGTGGATGAAGCGTCAGAGGAGGACGACGTGGCGTGGCATCACGAGCGCGCGAGGACGGTGAGCTGGGATGTTGCCCGTGGGCTTCAGTTCAAACTTCAGAGATCAGATGTGATCGTGTATCATAGTTTGGTTGTTTCATATTTCTGCATGTGTACTAAGTTAACTGTACTGTTTATAAAGCGTATGCGCCCCCGAGTCGTAAAGTCAGATTATGACAACAATAGCGAAACCATTAGTTTTGAAATTATTTATAATTTAATCCACTTGTTTTGAAATCGCGCTTGTATGACAATATGAAGTTTTTGAGGACGATAAAAAGGTTATTTCAGTGTATGCATAATACTAATACGGGAAAATTGTGTATGCATGCAAGTATAGGGGAAAAGAGAGCATTTGAGAGTAACTGTGTTACAGTGTGGTTATTTAAATGTCATATTTAATAGGAGTGACATGCACAGATTAGGCCATATTTTGGTTTAGAAATCAAAATGGAATCAGTCGGCCTGTATTAATAGGAATTGTGGCTCATGGAAACATCATATTTAGAATTCTACACCATAACTGAATGTTTCTTTGTAAGCTTGTCATCGGCCATTACTGTCAACTAGGAATATGAGTATTCATATGAGTACTGTCAATATGGAATGAGGTAATAGGACTATGAATATAGCAAAATGTGCTTATGAGTATGATATTATAGCCTAGAAGAATAGAGCCCATATGAGTATGATTTTATAGAAGAATAGTAGAGTCCACATTCTCAAGGATGAGGATGAGTGACAGTGTGCCAGTGTTCATGATCAGTCATGTAGGCTATGGAAGCCCATTTAATCCAACAGAAGAAAAAAGTCATTTGCAACACATACTGTAATATTCATGAGATTAAAAGATGAAATTATGACTTAAAAAGTTGAAAATGACTAAATAAATGTTGAGATTGACATAAAAAGTCATAATTTTGATTTGTCTCATAATTGTTATAATAAAACTTAACTTAAAAGTTAAAAAGTCAGAATTATGACACACTAAGTCATAATTATGATTTAAGTCATATCTATGAGATTTAAAAATCTAAATTATGAGATAAAGACTGTCATCATAATAGTGATTTACCAAAGCATGATTTTTTTTTTCTTATGTGGTGGAAATGGGAATCCATAGTCATAAGTGAGCACATAACATATCAGTCATGATGTTGTGTATTCCTGTTCTGATTTTCATGGATAAGAACATAAATTGATCTTAATTAAATGTGGTTCTGCTGTGGCTGAGTTTCAATACAGATTCATGGCATTCCGCGCCGTCCTCCCTTTCAGATGTAATGTTCTGTCAGCTGTTAGTCTGCAGGAGTCCGATAAGGTCCCTACAGCGTAACAGCAGGAGACGGTTGCAGATAAGCTTTCTTTCTCTCCCCCTCAAACTCTTTTTTTTTTTTTTTTTTCAATGTAATTTCAGAAGCTTGCAGTGAAAAGTTAAAGCTTCTCACTGCGTTCTGTGGCCAGTGTGATGGCCTTGACTAGGCCTCAGTCACATTCTTCCCAACAGAATCTGTTCCACAAACATGTTTTGGATCTGAGGGTACATTTAAACGACAAGATGTACTAAAAACAGAAAAGTCTTTCGCATACAGGCGACAACGAGGTCAAAACGATCCCTGTTCACACTGATCTGTGAAAACAACTAAAAACACTGTATTATTCATGCCAGGCCAGTAGTTGGCGATGTTCCTTTGTTAAGAAAACACTACGTGCCTATAGACTGAACACGTAATACGTATGCGCATGACGTCACCGTTTTCACAATTTTGCGTTTTTGTAGTTTACACGTCGGAGACGATAACGGTACTGTTTCCAAAAGCTTACACTTTGAAACACGTTTTCAAAAGTTTGTGCTTTCAGGCCATTAAAACGCTGTTGTCATGTAAATGAATGGCCAAAACGCATGAAATGTTTTCCGTTTTTAGTATCCTTTTTCCTTGTAAACGGCCCCTCACCTTAGAGATGGAAAAGAGAGCAATCAAAAGCTCTGATACCCAGAGAGAGACACTAACCTTGCTGCTAGACCAAACTGTCTGATGGTTTTTGACCAGGTTGGTCCACTTCTCCTACTTTGTGAAAGTTGTCATTTGATAGAAGACCTGCTTATGAGAATCCAGATTTTTTTTAATAGGCCTACTATATGCAGCAATCAAATATATTACCCTAACTGCTACTTATTAAATAAATTTATGTGACAACTGAGGTGATGAGGGGAATGATTATCAGGTGTACAAAAAAGTACCATGGTATTTTGAACCATGGTATTATGGTATTCTCAGAAGTGCCATGAATGGATTACCAATTAAATACCATGATTTATTTCAACGTACCATAGTATTTAAAATAAAGTTCATATACCATAGTAATCATCTTATTCCATCACTGTACCATGGTACTGCCGCAGTACTTTTTTGCAAAAAAAATGAGTAAAAACACCATGGTAATTTATGGTTTTAATGAATGTATTGAAAAGATAAAGGAGATTTCAGCAATGTTAAACAGAATGAATGACCAAAAACACCGTATTACCATACAGATGTCCAAAACCATGGAAATACCATGGTACTTTGGTATCGTGGTACTGAATGTTTATATTGGGATTTACAAAAAAGACAACACACCTATAGTGCTACCATGATTTTTGGATGTGTACCATGGTTTTCTTAGTTACCTTGGAGCACCATCATGTAAATACCATGGTATATGAATTTCTGGACCATAATATATTTCATATTAGTAGTAACATGGTATTACCATCTGTACTTTTTCTAAGGAAAAACTTCAAACTTTTCTTACTTCAAAGAAAACCATGGTACTACTATAGTACATGTCCACAAAATTCAGTATTGCTCCGGTAAATATCCTAAACCATTATTGCCATAGCACCATGTGCAAAACCACTGTGCTGTGCTTAAAAACATAAAAATGCCATGATATACTGGCTACAATTTGTATTTAGGCCCTACACACTTTTTTTTTTTTTAGACCATGGATTTTCCTTGGACTACCATAGTATTTCCATTTGATACTGTACCATGGTATTGCCACAGTACTTTTTTTGTAAAGGAATGCAAAGTACAGAGAATATACCTTGAAATCGCACTATTGCTATGGTAAATAACCATTATTTCCACAGTACCATTTCCAAAAACATGCTAGTATTTTTGTTATTCGCGCTTATTGCTCATTCAGTGGTGGTACTAGGCTTGTGGTCGTGGAAGAGGGGAAGTAATGTTCTAATGTTGTTCAGTCTACAAAGGGATATTTCAGTGAGATCCGCTTCCTTCGGCAGCTAGCGAGTTTGTTCACCCAGAACTTGGTATGTAAAGCAGGAAGCCCAACGGATGAGGACAAACGAAACCCTAAACTTCCATACAGCTCCAGTTCAGTTCAGGTCCTCTAGTAGAGTTTTGATTTTCCTCCTATAAACAGGTTTTCATCGAGATGAATGTCCTCTCTGTTCCAGCAGTTTATATCAAGCTATTTCATGAGCGTTGATTTTATTTTAAACCATGTCAGGTTGCCAGTTGGTAAACATCATTATTTTGAGGTGCCGTCTTGTTGATACTGTGGTTAGTGTTCCTTCATAAATCAGTTGAAGGCGGAATAAATGGACTCTTCTACTCTGACCCCATGTTCTTCAATCATAAGCTTTTTTTTCAGGAAAGTTAGGCCTGAGCTGTCCCTAATATGCCACGATCATAAGAAATGACAAAGTCCAGAGGGTAAAATATCCGAAAACATTCCTCACTCCTTCACTTATAAATGAGCACTCGGGAGAGTATTCACACTGTAATCAGGCCAAGTGCTTTGGTAAGTTGGGGTGGAGGGATGTGGCATTGATACAACCAGTCAGAGGGAGTAAAATGAAGGAGGCAGAGGATTGTGGGTAATGGGAGGAATGACATGGACAATGCATTCTGCCTTCAAGTCATATCAGAATTATAATGTGTCAGACTTTTTGTGTTGGCGGAAGAGTCAGGGTATATATTTTATATGTATTTACAATTTATACACTGCCCAGCCTAAAAAAAAAAA
This sequence comes from Squalius cephalus, assembly GCF_949319135.1. NCBI lineage: Eukaryota > Metazoa > Chordata > Actinopteri > Cypriniformes > Leuciscidae > Squalius > Squalius cephalus. The sequence goes on from NC_137139.1 coordinate 27,389,873, forward strand.
GTTGTTGTTTGGATTTAAATAGGCAAATGCTTAAAAGTCTATAATCGGATCATTCTTGCAGTGATTATTATTTTTCTAGCATGTTATATTTTTAGGAACAGTTCTTCTAACCCTAATTGATAATTCATTTCTTAACCCTTAAATGCATGAATGTTTCGCCAATCATTATTACATATTCGGGTCTTTAGCGACCCGGATCTATATCTAACAGGAATGGATCTCTACCTGTTGCTAGGGGTGTAACGGTACACAAAAATCACGGTTCGGTACGTACCTCGGTTTTAAAGTCACGGTTCGGTTTATTTTCGGTACAGTAAGGGAAAGAAATGCAAACATTAAACTGCAGGTTGTTTATTACTATAAACTTTTTTTAACAATTTGTTTACACTTTTTTAAACACTTTTTAATAAAATATAATAAAATAGATATAAAATAAAAAAAGAATAAGAAATAAAATACTGCTGCAAAGTTCTCCACTAAATAAAATACTCTCAGTCTCAAACCAATATCACATAATAAAATATAATGAAAAATATAAATAAATAACTATGATTACAGTGCAGGAACAGAAAATAGCCCTATATTAAAATAATATTAAACAAATATATTAATGTATTATTATTTTTCAATAATCAATCAACATAATAAATTTAAGATTTTTTTTTTCCACTTTTTTAATAATTATCAAAATAAAATATAGTCCAAAGCTATAGTATAAAGCTATTATTACCAGAGCATGTGATCAGAGCAGGTCATTTTACCATTGTTGCCAGCATGACTATACCAGCTCAGCAAACAGAAATCTAAGTTACTACTGAGAAATTTCACCTTATTTGAGCGGACTTTGCTTTTCCAGTGCGTGATCGGTACATGATTGGAGTGTTTGGGCCGTTAACGACAGAGCAGAACGCGCAGCGCAAACACGGACTCGAACATTGAGCAGAGAGCGCAGCGGGTCGTCGACACACACACACACACACACACACACACACACGCGCGCGCGCGCGCGCGCGCGCGCCACGGAACGGAGAGTGCGGCGGCGCACACGAAGCGGAAAAGCTTTTTTTCGCCATGCAGTCTATTTCATTGTTACAGTGACGACGGGTAAAACACGGGTAAAACCAGAGAATGTCTAATAGGAAAAAACATTAGAATCAGCTGCAGGGCGGGATTTGCGCTGAACGCGGAGACTTCCGCCACTTAATATGTTCGTGTGGAAACACGAAAATGTACCTATGTTCCGCACACAAAATATTGCATTCAGTCATTCGGTACACACGTGCACCGAACCGAAAGCCCTGTACCGAAACGGTTCGGTACGAATACACGTACCGTTACACCCCTACCTGTTGCAATAACATAATATAGAGCAGGTGTCACCAACCCTGCTCCTGGAGGGCTACTGTCCTGCAGACTTTAGGTCCAACCCTGTTCCAACACACCTGCCTGTAATTATCAAGCAACCCTGAACAGCTTGATTAGCTGGTCCAGGTGTGTTTGATTGGGGTTGGAGCTGAAATCTGCAGGACTGTAGCCCTCCAGGAGCAGGGTTGGTGACACCTGATATAGAGTAACAATTACTGAAGAATAAAATAAAGCATATTTTGTTACATTTTGGAGCTTGGAAGGGTTCAGTTTGAGCAGATGTTTTATACCATCATCACTGTCCTCGTAAGAACTCATTTCCCCATCTGGCTCATATTCGCAATCTCAAACATATTCTCAAAACTATCTTTTTCAACTTAAAAATATCTTGAAAATCATTATTTTGACCCTATACAATTTTTACAAAGCTGAATTTTCAAGCATCATTACTCCAGTCTTCAGTGTCACATGATCCTTCAGAAATAATTCTAATAAGCTGATTTGCTGCTCAAGAAACCTTTTTTTTTTATGTGTTGAAAAAACATTTTTTTTCCCGGCATTCTTGGATGGAATAGAATTATTTTGTAGTAATATAAAAAAGTCACTACTGTCACTTTATATTATTTTAATGCACCCTTGTTTTTAAATAAAAGTAATTGTTTCTTTCAAAAAGTCTTACTGACCCGACTCCCAAGGCAAAGATGGCAGATTTTTCCAGTATTTATAGACCTCTCTGAATAATAGACCTCTATAAACTACAGATTTATAAGAGTGGCAGCCTTGGGTGACAAACCTACATTTCCCATATTTCATTATGGCAGATGAAGCATCAAAATGACTTGTGTGCTCTTCTTGATGAAGTATAGCAATAAAACTTACACTGATTTATAAGGGTGACAGTCTTGGGTGACAAAGCTACATTTCCCATAATTCCTTATGGCAGATAAAGCATCAATTACACACCTAATGTGCATCCTTTGCTCTTCAGTTTGTTGCACTAGTGCTAAAAGTTTCTTTGTGGGGAAGTGCAAAAGAGAGGAGAGTAGGAACTTTCCAGGAGCCGGCACTGGTGCAGGTGGAGCAGGAAGGAAGGGGAAGAGGTCAGACCCTTAACAGGAAGTTGAATGCCAAAGCAGTTATGATAGATCACCCAAAGTAGTTATGGGTTGCATTTAATAATGATAGATCTGATTATCACCTCAGAATTGAGGGATATTCTAGGAGTCTTCTACTTCTTACCATTATGACTGTGTTTGAGCTCATTTTCAAGACGTCCCCAAATAAGACCTTGTTAGCATGCTAAAAATATTCCTTGCATTTGTGTGTGTGTTTGTTATATTACATTAGCATGTGTTTAAGTGTGTGTGCATGTTCTCATTGTTTTGTGCTCCTTTGCTTTTCAGGATAAAGACTCGGAGGGAACAGAGGAAGTTCTGAGCCCCTCAACAAAGGTAAACACACACCAATGCACACACGCATAACGCCTTGTTCAACAGAAATGCTCAAATTTGTTGACAGAGTCCGAAACAATACCATAGCAACACTGTCAGGATGTGACGCAGTAGAAAGTGTGTGTGTGTGTTGTGCATAATATGTTAAATGTACAGAGAGGATGTGACACATTCTTTCAGAACAATCTGGACAATAGCAAAACAGTCTTGACTCTTGAGACTAGCAAACATTCAGTGGCCTGCTTTCCTTCAGTGGACTGCTGTTAAATGTCATGTCATATTTTATATTATCAAAAAAAACTATTGTGTGACCAGAATTTAAAAAAACTGTTTTTTGCCTTCTGTGTAATCATGGGTTAACGTGTTTTGATGTTGGCATGAGCAGCTGGTAAATGCAATAAATAAAATATTCATTTATCCATTGACAGGTATTCAAAAGTAACTGTATTATGATGTTTATGATATTTCCAAGTAACATAAATCACAAATATGTCATTTCTGTAAGTAAAATTCCCATTAATTTTCTCTGTAGAAAGATAAGTGATGCAAAGCTGAATTTTCAGCATCATTACTCCAGTCTTCAGTGTCACATGGTCCTTCAGAAATCATCAATGTTTTTTGCTATACTTAACATTTTTGTGGATACCATTTAGGCTATACTATTCAAACATTTGTGGTAAGGTTAAAAAAAATATAAAAATGAATACTCATCAAGGACACATTAAATTGATCAAAAGTGACAGTGAAGACATTTATAAGGTTACAAAAGATTTCTATTTAATACATGTAATGAATAAATGCTTTCTATTCATCAGAGAACCCTGAAAAAGTATCACCTTTCCACAGAAATATTAAGCAGCAGAACTATTTTCAACATATTGATAATAAGAAATGTTACCCGAGCAGCGAATCAGGATCTGAAGGATCATGTGACACTGGATTACTTGCTTAATGATGCTGAAAATGCCATCATAGGAATACATTTCGTTTTAAAATATATTCAAATAGAAAACAGTTATTTTAATTTGTAATAATATTTAGCAATATTACTGTTTTTACTGTGTTTGATTAAATAAATGCAGCATTGGTGAGCATAAAAGACTTTTGACAGGTACTGTATATTTCATGATTACTTCATTTGCTAGTCTTAATAGGATTGTAGTTTCATATTCCTCAATGGTTATAATTTGTGGTTGGAATTAGAACTTTTTATTGAGTTCAACGATGGCCCTGGATATAGAGGTTTTGCCAATGAAGATTTGAAGGAACTTTAATTTTGTTTTATTTTTGGAATTGACGATTTATGTGATTGGTTTAAAGAATTGCATACGAAATTGAGCGCCCAGGAGCAAAACTGCCAGCATTTAATGTGCACTTTACATTAGTTGAAATAAATGGACTCGAATGTTTTGTCTTCTGAAAGTTACAGTATGTTTTCATAGCACAATGAACTCTTTTAATCTCAAAGGATCATGAGAAATCAATTTTCCTTGATATGACCCCTTTAAAGAGGCTAACCGAAAAGGGAATTTCACAGAGACTTCTGCTGTGTCCTCCAGCGACGGCAGGAGCTCAACCTCAAGTTAAAGCGACAGTTGTTTATTTCCACTGCGTGCTTTAACAAACTAAGCCGAGATAGGGAGGACAAGAAAGATGAAGCGATAGACGGAAGCCAAAAGAGAGCGTTGTGTTTTATTTGAGGTCAAAGACGAGCCCGATCCTAACGTCTGTTTATCCGATGGAATGAGTAATGTGCTCTAAGACTCCTAATGCTCATAAATGCTAAATAAATGTGCTGGAACTGCTAATAAGAGCCGGTCCCGACATAACAAGCGTTTATGTGTTCGCGCATAATCAGATGGCATGTTTTAGCACAGTGGAGTGAGGGAACACAAAGGTCTTTGGTTTGAAACAAGACAGGGAGTGGCGAATAACATGAACCACGTGCTTTTACCTTTTTTAGTGTTTGGTCATTTTGTGGTGAGTTTAATTCCTTCAGACTTGCAGCAACAAATATTGAATATCTGTATAACACACACAAATGAATACGATTGAACTTTTAGATCTCTACATATTAAGAAAAGATGCTTTTGGGTGAATCTCACAGAGAAATTCCTGTCATATTTCACAATAAAAAAAAAAAAAAAAATTTAAATTATGTTTGCATTAAAAAAATTAATCCCGTTTTAGAACCATTACCATTATTTTCATGACTGTAAGTGTAATGAAAATCATCCTATCCGGACTACAATCCGGATTGTATACAATAATAAAGTTTTTCATTGGATGTTAGAATGTTTTTTAGCAGATGGTTTTTGATATTTATAATTGATCATGTAAGCAAGCATATTTTACACTTGGTTTTTAAATGTTTTACAGAAATTTCCCCAAAACTCTCATTCGATTACTCTAATGAAAACAATCCAGTGCAACAATAACACCATGAAGCACTGAAAAATTTTAATGAGCATTTTTTGTGGATTACGGTAATGAGCAGGGTTACCAAAACTGAAGCAAAAAAAAAAAAAAAAAAAAAAAAAAATTGTTACTTAAAATAAATGTTAACTGAAATAAAATAAAATATAGAAAACTTCAACTTATTTTATTTCAGCTATTTGCCAAGGCAACATTTCTCATTTTAATTTAGTTTAACTTGATGTATTAAAAAACTAAAAATAAAAATAAAATTAATAAAAACTATATAGAAAATTAAAATGACAACTGATTCAAAATATTAATAAAGACTATAATAGTATCACAATGATAATAAAGTAACACTGGTAATAAGATTTGTTCTCTCTCTCTCTATCTATCTATAGATGGATGGATGGATGGATATTTCATCCAAAATATAATTTCTTAAAAAAAATATTTTCGATTTTGCTGTGAAATATGACCCAACAGTATGATGATAAAATAGTTCTTTTTTTTTTTCTTTTGGTCAAAGGGAAGGACATTCTGTACAAGTCAGAAAAACGAGAAAGTTGTGAAAGAGAGCCAGAAATTGTGTCAAAGGTTCTTTCCTATATAATAAGCTGCAAATCCAGGCCGGTATTTCAAATCCTGAGGGTCATTCTGGACGCAGGCAGGAGGGAGTCTGAAGGAATGTGTCAGATCACCAAATGACCAAAACCACACACACACACACACACACACACACGCGCGCGCGTCTGCTCAGATATCCGTCCCTGCAGCCCACTGTAATCAACATAGGCCTTTCCTGTTTTTACTGCGTGATGCCTTGTGTCCGTCAGATCCAGCTTTCTGCTCCTGGATTCAAGATGAAGTGCGTCTTTGTGATTAGTTGTCTTTGTGCCAGGCCTAGACCTGCAATCATCCCTTACCATCTGTATTTCCGTCTCACTGAGAAACCAAAGCTGAGGCTTTCTGACACATCACACACAAGCAGTCATTTTACTGAACCCTGTTGTATGATTAAACAAGCATTTCTCTATGGTTTGTGACTATGTTTTTGACTTTTTGTAGGATTCAAAGTCAAAGAAGGTTAAATCAAAGCGAGAGAAAGGAGACAAAAAGTTGTTTCCGTCTCAGGATGATGAACACATCTTGCTGACAGGAGTCACTGTCTCTCACAGAAGAGGGTAAGACTGGCTTTATTCACTAATGTTAGATGAAGTTGGTGAATGTTTTGGGTAACACTTTAGTTTAGTGTCCAATTTTCTCTATGAACTAGTTGCTTATTAGCACTAGGATATTGGCTGTTTATTAGTACATATAAAGCACATATTAATGCCTTATTTTGCATGATCATATTCTACATGCCTTAATCCTACCAATACCTAAACTTAACAACTACCTTACTAACTATTAATAAGCAGTAATAAGGAGTTTATTGAAGGACAAGTTGTAGTTAATGGTGAGAATTGGACCCTAATCTAAAGTGTGACCATGTTTTGCGAGCATCAAAGTTCAATATGTATTTTTAGATGATTATAATAATTTTACTTGATTATACCCAGTAGGTCGGGCTAGGTAGGATGACCGAAATCTTATAGCATAAATTTATGAGTAATGTTAAATTACAGTAACAGTATTTATTTTTCCATAGCTATTTTTTGTTGAAAGGTTAACCTAAAAGTTTATGCGTGTGGATGGATGGATGGATGGATGGATGGATGGATGGATGGATGGATGGATAGATGGATATATAGATAGATGGATATATAGATAGATGGATGGATGGATGGATGGATGGATGGATAGATAGATGGATGTAAGTTTATCATATGTTTACTTTGTAGACAGAAATAAATACTTAAAATGGAACACAGAGCTTTCCAGATTATTTGCTATTTACAGACTTCTCTGCGTTTCATGTGCTTGGTGGGAAAATTCAAAGCTACATTATCTAAATATTTTGGTCTGCCTTCAATTCTTGCCGTTGGTTGAGCCAGAAATTGACACGTTGGACAGCTGAAGCAAACAAAGCCATGTTGTAAAAGCCCCACAGAGCCGCAGTGTTTACAGTCTTTGGGGAAATGAACTAGTGGCTTACTTATTGACTCTGCATATAAAAGTTGGATTAATGTATCCAAACAGTTAAGTTGTACACACAGCACCTTTGAGTGCCTAGAAAAGAAGATATTCATACTATATGAAATAAAAGTAGAAATAAATACATCTTTAGATAGCAATGGAAAATTTGACATGTATGGTTTCGTGCATAAACATAGTGTAACTGTAAATAAGCCACTTAACCATCAAGTGTCTGAAATGGAAACTGCACCCGGTGGCCCGGCCACACACACACACACACACACACACACACACACACACACACACACACACACACACACTCACTACCAGTCATAAGTTTGGAAACATCAAAGTTTTTTTAATGTTTTTGAAAGTAGTCTCTTAATCTCACCAAGGCTGCATTTATTTGATCAAAAATACAGTAAAGACAGTAATACTGTGAAATATTATTACAATTTAAATAACCGTTTTTTTGTTGTTATATATGTTCAAATTTAATTTATTCCTGTAATCAAAGCTGAATTTTCAGCATCATAACTTCAGTCTTTGGTGTCACATGACCCTTCAGAAAGTGCATTTATTATTATTATCAATGCTGAAAACAGTTTTAGCTACTTATTTTTGGGGGGAAATCATGATACACTTTCACTCAAAAGTTTGGGGTAAGTAAGATTTCAAAAAAATAATAATAATATATATACTTTTATTTAGCAAAGGCACATTAAATTGATGGCAAAAAAAGTCAGTAAAAATATTTATGAAATTAATAAAGGTTTGGGATCTTTTTTTTTTTAAATAAAGACATTAATACTTTTCATTAGAGGCATTCAGTTGATTAAAGTGATATCAACTTGATATTTATTATGCATACAAAATATTTCTGTTTTATAAATGCTGTTCTTTTGAAATGTCTGTGCATCAAGGAATCCTGAAACAAACTGTATCATGGTTTCTACAAAGATATTAAGCAGCACAACTGGTTACAACATTGATAATAATGAGAAATGTTTCTTGAGCAGCAAATCAGCATATTAGAATCATTTCTAAAAGGATCAAGTGTCACTAAAAACTGGAGAAATTATGCTGAAAATTCAGCTTTGCATCTCAGGAATAAATTACATTTTAACATGTATTCAAACAGACAGTAATTATAATATTAAATTTGAAACATTTCACACTATTACTTTTTTATATATGTATTCTATGTGTATGTACTGTATATACATTATTACTGTATTTCTGATCAAATGCAGCTTTGGTGGGCATAAGAGGCTTCTTCTGAAAACATCATTATTATTAATAATAATTACTTTATATTACATTTTTAATATCTGCTCTGAGATCTATTGCACATTTTGTTTGCTCAGCTATTGAGTGTTTTTTCAGTTATGTAAGCAGTAGCAACGATGATAAGAAGTTATTTAAGTAGAACTTTTTCAGTTTACAATAAATCATGCTCCTTCGTTCTCTTTCTCAGGTCTGCTAAGAAAACCTGGGAGGACGACAAGAGCAAACCGCACACAGAAAAAGACAAAGCACACTGTCTATGGGACAGCATCACCATGACGATGAAGCAAATCACACCTACGAGGAAGATTGATAAGATGGAGGGCTGGGAACCACCTCAGCTGAATGACGGAAAGGAGGAGGAAAAACATGAGCCGGAGAAGAAGAAGAGTGACTCGTCCCCGCTGTCTTCCCCTTTGTCACTGTCTTTGCCGCATTCTCTAGGTTTGCCGTCCTGGGTTGGCTTGGGTTCGGAGGAGGACTCGTCTCGCTACGCTAGTCTGACTGAGTCACAGAATGGCGGCCCTGCCCAGTGGGCGGCCCGGGCAAGAGATAAATTAGCTGCCGTTCGTCGCAGAAGTCCAGCCAGCCTATCAGAGAGCACTTGGGAGGGGCTTAAATGATTTAATATTAATGTTTGTTAGACACGCCCCCTTGTATACAACTCAAATTGGACAGCCCACAGATGGGAAAAGTAGGACCCTCAGACCAAGAGTGCCTGCTCAAAATGCCTGTCAATCAAAAATATTTTCACTTTTATAATTTGATATAAAAGGCTTTTCCAACTTTTGAATGAGAAATCACTGGATGTATTTGCAATTGGTGTCTGACGTCACTGACGATTTCTAGACTACTTTTAAAGGCCATAAATGACATTTAAACGCTTTAAGGGATAGTTCACCCAAAAATGAATATGTTGTCATTTACTCACCCTCATGTTGTTCCAAACTTGTATGAGTTTCTTTCTTCCGTTGAACACAAAAGAAGATATTTTGAAGAATGTTGGTATCCAGATAGTTGACGGTAGCCATTAACTTCCACAGTATTAACGTTCCACTCATATAGGTTTGGAACAACATGAGGATGAGTAAATGATGACAGAATTTTCATTTTTGGGTGAACTATCCCTTTAATGGTACAGTTCAGGCAAAAATTTAAATCTTATCATCATTTATTTACCTTTGTGTCATTCCAAACCTGAATGACTTGCTTTCCTCACTAGAACACAAAAGTAGTTGTTTAGCAAAATGCCCCAAGTAGGTTACTGGTGTCCATACTATGAAATTGTAGCTGCTAAAATGACAAAGAAATAAAAGAAAAGAAAAGAAAGTATGATAAATATAGTACAAGTGACTTGTGCGCTATATTCTTTGTGTTCTTTTTTTGTACGATAAATTTATGTGAGGAGCAGACCTAAGAATAAGTTGTTGTTTACTGCTATGAACATGTCCCAGATCATTTTCTTTGTATGGAAAAGAGCATTCAGGACATTTCTGCTGAACAACTACTTTTCACATAAGAAAGTCAAACAGGTTTGTAACGTCATAAAGGTCAAGAAATGAAGCTAGAATGCCCATTTTTTAGGTAAACTGTGCCTTTAAATCCACGTGCCTTTAAATTTTTTTCGTGGCGATTGGTTTGAGTGAGGCTGCAGTTCCCACCGTCACAGACAGAGGGCGCATCGCGTCTCAATCTCCATAATCACTGCTGACTAGAAATCGATCATCGATGCGTTGTAATGTTTATATGGCGCAGATTCAGTTGTGCTTAATTTACTCTGGTATGTAGTTAAAGATTGAATGTGAAATGAAGTAGAAACGCCTTCCACAGAGTAGATTTAGAATCGCTACTGCCTGCTGATTCACAATCATAATGTACTGTAGGCTACTTACTCTATGCAATAATTTCCTCCTTGCTAAAATCCCAAACTACTTGCTATATTGATCATGCCAACAGTGCGTTCAGTGCCACTTTTCTGTCTCAAGGAAGATAACTTACTGTGGCTTTATACAACATATAGGGTTTTAAAAGGGTTAGTTCGCCCAAAAATGAAAATTATCCCATCATTTACGCCCCCTCAAGCCATCTAGGTGTAGCTATATGACTTTCTTCCTATAGGATGGCTTGAGGGTGAGTAAATGATGGGATTATTAAAAATTATGGGGTGAACTAACCCTTTAAATTGAATGTGTATGTGCTCAGTCCTGCCCCTGGAGATTTTGACTAATCAAACATACTTAAATCAGCTAATCATTAGTCTTCAGATTCATTTGAGAAAGACTAGCTCTGAAGAAGGTTGGATCTCCAGGAATGGGATGAGCATCCAGATCCCGTTAATAATGCTTACTGTAATGATTACTGTTACAAACCTTATTTTCAAGCCTTCCAAAGACCTCGAGCTGTGCCGTTTTGTTATGGAGTAGGCAACATTTTTCTTTGCTGTGCCTCGATTTAAGTCAACTCTCCCTCAACACGCTAAAAATGACAATCATCATTTCTAAGTCTAATATGAAATGTATTTTATACATCAACCTTTTACCATATGCCATTAAACAGTCTGTAATATCTTTGGTTAGCTTGAAGAATGTGTCTTATTGCTGATTTTAGGAGATTTATTTATAATCAGATTTTGAGAGTAAGTGGGTTTGCTGCTCTCAGTTGTTCATGTTAGCTTTATATAATTAGTCCACAAATGTGATTACATATTGTTAGTTTCAGATTTTTCTATATTTTTCTTCAGATTTTTCTATTTGCGGCCTTTGCAAGAGTCTTATTTTGATTTTACCTTGATACTACTGAATGATTTTCTTTTTCTGTATTATGATTTAAATGGCAGTATCTATATGTTGTAGTTCCAAGGATTCACATAAGCTTGTGAATCTAAATAAAGAGTTACACTTTATACTTGGGTTTTGTTTTGTTTAGTTTGTTTCTCCAGTGTTCACTACTGTTCAAAAGTTTGGAGTTGATAAGGCTTATTTAATGTCAATGTTTTTGAAAGATGTCTGTTATGCTCGTTTGAACTTAAGGAGGAACCAATGAGGTTCATTCTCGTGTTACGCATCATGTTTGAGCTTCAGGAGGAACGAATGAGGTTCATTCTCGTGTTACGCAGCACGTTTGAGCTTCAGGAAGAACCAATGAGGTTCATTCTCGTGTTACGCAGCACGTTTGAGCTTCAGGAAGAACCAATGAGGTTCATTCTCGTGTTACGCAGCACGTTTGAGCTTCAGGAAGAACCAATGAGGTTCATTCTCGTGTTACGCATCACGTTTGAGCTTCAGGAGGAACCAATGAGGTTCATTCTCGTGTGTCAAGCAGGTTTCGGTTGAGCTTCTGTTTATGTTCGCTGATCAAAGTTTAATAAAAGCCTAATTAAATCTTTTCAGTGTAAAGTGACCGTGTCTCTTCAGAAAATTTGGACTAAACCGCTCAATTCATATGGATTCGTTTTATGAACTTTTTGAAGGGTCAAAGTGGTAGTTGCGTAGACTGTCAATGGAGGGACAGAAATCTTTCAGATTTCATCAAAAAGTCTAGCTCTTTATTATCAATGTTGAGGAACAAAATTATATATAAACGATTTATTTTAATTTTCTGTGCTAATTTGTGAACTAAAATAGCTGATTTAATTATTTTACAATTTTTGAAAGAAGCAGAGGAGACTATGCTTTCAGATAGATGGAAACAAACAAATGTTGTTGTTTTTTTCAAAAGATTTAATTATTTTAGATAATATATCTGGCAAATGCTTGATAGTACCAAACACATCCTACAGTTCAGCCATTTCAATAACATTACAGTAATAGTAAAGGAATATTACAAAGTTCAGAGAAAGGATATAAAATACATTTGTTCATAAATAGCAAAGCTTACATTAGATTTTCCGTCTGCCCTCACGACAGACTTAACAAAAGTGTATCGTAAAAAGTTGTTTTGTGCAGCAAATGCAAATGTAGACTTTAGTGTTGACGCATCAAATACATACGCACAGCACGACAAGACAACACAAGAACTCACGTAAACATTAACCTACGACTATTTCTGACGTGCATTCCATCGGTACAGAAATGAAAACACATCCACGAAAAGACAAGATAACCTCCGCTTAGGATCTCCCACGCTTTTCCCTTCAGTTCGCCTTTCACAAAACCAGGTTTGTTTTGCTTTTTTGCTTTTAACACACAATCTATCCCGCCTCTTTTCACGTGCTCGGAGAACAGATGAACACAACGGGGAACAAGAAAAAGAAATTAACAGTAATATTATGACATCTTTCCATGATAAGCCCTTAAAATTTGAGCGAGGCAAAGAGAAAATTCAATCATTCGTTACATAGTCAGAGGATTGAAATTTCACACTTTTTAATCATAGAACACTGTCTGGGAAACGTCAAGGGGAAGTCATGGTTGACAAGGTTGGAGCACAGAGTGGAAAAAGGTTCAGAGTGTTGGTTAGAGGTGTTTGTTTGCAGGTGTTCCAGAGGAGATTGGGAGGCGAGAGGTCCGAGAACATTCTGAATTTCAGAACTTGAAGAGGTCTATGAAGTGCTGGGGAGAGACGGGGGTGAGGCAGCTGTCGGGATCGTTGGCCGTGCAAGGATGTCCCGAGTCCTGCGATGATGGAAAGAGAGGGCAGTCAAAATCAGATTTCAACATTTTTAGAGGAAAACGTCAGTGCTTTTTGTCCATGCAAAAGTTGCAGCCACATTAGTTATGTTTCCATACAAAGTTTCCATACATTTAACTTATGCACAAAATAGGAATATCGAATAAACATTTGTGAATAAAGCGCTGTTTCCATCCCATGTGATCAGGAGAACAAAATCGCCACTTACTGGGAAATTGGCGCAAAATGTCAGTAATAAAGTTGCTGTAATCGAGGAAGCCACAGTGGCTCTTTTATCGTATATCATAAATGACTTGCTGAACCGCTATAAACACTGTCATGTTATTTTGCGTTAAGATGCCTGATGTTTGGGAATGCAATCATGTGACCGTTCTGGGAGGGAATTAAACCAAATCATTCTGACGACGGATCAGGCAATGAAATCGGTCCCCTGGTTAGTCCAGTTATCCAATCACATTCTCTGTTGAGGCAAAGTCACATGGGTTTTTATGTTGCGCATCAAGGGAATTATTCGGTTAATGTGTTTCCATCATAGTTTATGAGCATGTCTTATCGGATAAAAATATTATCTGCTTCAATTGAGCGCATAAGATTTTTAGAATGTATGCTCATCTTGGCGTTTCCATCCAGCATTTTTTTTTCTATTAAATCCGCATAAAAATAGGTGGATGAAAACATAGCTACTGTTAGGTTGCTAGGGTCCCTCTATCAATCATCCGTCAGACAAAAATTCGGATAGAATTCCCATATTCTGATTCGTAATTCTAATAGATTAGAAAAGGTCGAACACACCTGAAGTGTAATACTCAGTGTTAGCGATCTGTTCTAATTCCTAACTCTCAAGTAGAAGCAAAAATTATAGTTACTGACACTGTAAGCATGTTCAAGTGATCAGCAGAGATGAGCATTAACGCATGTGTCCACCAAAGCATTTTTTTGCCAGTTGAAAACTGGCTCTTCTGAAAATGCCTTGCTGTGTTTTTTTCAGTTGAGATGCTATATGTGCTGATGCGTAAAATCCGTGGAACTGTTACTAGTATCTGATTTCGCAAATAGTTTGTTTCTGAATATAAAAATGCCGACACAATGTAACACACCTGCGCTGCCACTAGTTTTTGCTTGTTGTTGTCATTTGTTATCGTTGAATAAGCAGAATGTGACGGTTGGTCGGTGTGGTATTTGTCCCGCACCTCCTCCACTATGATTGGACGGCTGGGTAAAAATTGACAGTGATGAGCGCTGCGTTTTACCCAAAGTTGAACTTTCTTCAACTCTCTGCAACCGGTAAAAAAAAGAAGAGCACTCAGAGTGAAATAGACACTCAGCACCTCATTACACTGCTGCCGTTTTAAAAACGCAGTGCTCCCATAAAAAAACTAAAAAAACAGGAAAAATATGCTAACCTCGGGAGAAAAACGCTTTGGTGGACACACAGCCTTAATGTATAATGTTGATGTGGAACACAAAAGAAATGGAAAAAAAGAGACATTCCACAAAAAAGATAAATACATCTACTCAAATATTAAGAATACAAACAAGACACATCAAGTCCAGTTGATTTGAATGGATTGAAGTGTAAGAAAGAATGACGGGCATAAACAGAAAAAGACGACAGGTGAAGAGAAAAAGAAAAAAACTAATTTAATTAACAGACAATGATTTCAAAAAGCTGGCACATTAATATCAGATTTCGCATGTACCTTAAAGATCAAAGCCAGGTGTCTGTCCTTTGGGAGATAAGGGACCAGGAGGAGAACAGGAAAATAATCAAAAGGTCAAAGGGTACAAGAAGAGGGCTGATATCACAGAGGGCAAATTTAGAAGATATAACCTAAAACTGTTGAAATGAAACTTTTTGAAGTGAAAATATGTATGTTAGAACTAACACTTCAACATCTGTCATAATTTATTTAACTGAGTGTAGTGTCATTTTTAGGTGAACTATTCAGAATAACTATCCATAATTATACAACCGCTGAAAAGTTTGGGGATTTTGGGAGTTTTTATTTATTTTTTTAAGATATTTATACTTTTATTCAGCATGGATGCATTAAATTTATCAAAAGTGACAGTAAAGAAGACATTTATAATGTTACAAAAGATTTATATTTCAAATAAATAAGCTTTATATTAATCAAAGGATGCTGAAAAACATTTACTAAAAATTGAATTAGAGTTTCCACGAAAATAATAAGCAGTTTTCAACCATGGTAATAATAAGAAATGCTTCTAAATCAGCATATTGGAATTTCTAACACTGAATTCATCACAGGAATAAATTACATTTATGTTTTAAATATATATTTTTTTTAAATCACTGAAACAAACTGATGCTTATCAATTAATATGTGGGTCTATAAGGGGTTTCTGACTCCAAACTGCAGTTCTAGAAGGTCACAACACTGGGAAACATTTGAGAAGAGCACTTATATCTAAATAGACACATAATCCGGATGGATGTCCTACTGTTTATTCACGGACCAGAATGTTTGACATTTAAAAAGGATTTCTTACGTTCCAGAAGAGGATGCTACAGTGCCTGCAGAACTGCAGAGTGTCTCCGTACTGCTCTTTCTGAGGGTAGTATTTCTGAAGTGTGAAAAACATCAGCTTCCAGTCCACATGGCCCTTCTCTGACAGAATCAAGTGCCTGCAGAACTGAACACACACAAACACAGAGACCTCTGTGAGTTCTGCTGAGAAACAGAGACCTCTCTTGCACACCAGTGGTTTATAGGGCTGTGTGCATGATGGATAGACTGTGAAAAAAGAGGGACAGTGCATCTCTGCTTCCTTTCACTGTAGAAAACTCAAGCCAAAATATCCCAGTAACGGCCGTTGCCGATTCCGTGGTTTGGAGGCCGAGTCTGCGCAGTAGTGATCCTGAGGTGGAGCCGGTGGGGTGAGAAATCGGGTCTCCTTTAGGACCCCGAGAGATCCCGCTGGTTTAACTGACTTTTAATGGGTAGTATTTTTAGCACCTGATTACAATTCCTGCAAAAACACGTTATGATCTATATCGTTTAAAGTGCGTTATAATGACCATTTATGTATTTTAAATTGCATGGTTCATATATAACTGAAGCTATAGGTTGTGAAATCAAGCATTTCTCATTCTTGCTTTTTGCTTCCAATATAGTTCCCAATTACATGTTTCAAATTAATGATGTCTGTGTGAACATAGAATGACAATTAATTTATTAAAAATGTTTTATATACTATAGCACACTACAGTTAATATTAAATTACTTTTACAGAACATACTGTAGTCTGTTGCAACAATCCTTATCCTTATAAAAAAATATATTGTTAGGCATGCTTGGGTTTCCAGTTTGATTTATTATGCAATACATTCATTCTATATTTCAAGCATGTTGTTTGTGCACTTAATGTAATAAACATCATGCAATAGTTAAATAGGTTATAAATTATAATTAGTCAAGACATCGTGACAACAACTTTTGATCAGACATTACCGCCTGGGTCCTAAAGGAGACCCAATTCCGGGCGGGGGGGGGGGGGGGGGGGGGGGGGACTCAATTTCTCATGACAACGCACATACTCCCACTCCCGCAGAATCAATCGCAAGCACAGCTGTCAATCATGACACTAAACCCCATTTTATAGCATCAAATAACTAACTAAAACCAAACTTCCTGGGAAAACGAAGACTTGAACATACGTCTGCGTGATGAGAACTGCCTAAAATGACAGAAACCATTTTGGATTTTTTTGTTTGTTTGGCTCGAGTCCCATTGGATTATACAGAGAGGGCGGGGTTTAATACCTATACTGCAGCCAGCCACCAGGGGGCGATCGAAATGCTTTGGCTTCACTTTTCAGGGCTTGTGCGGCACACTTGGCATGATCCCTCTGCACTGCCATCTTGTGCTCAAATTAAGCCGCTGACTCAATTTTCAGCCATTCTGAATCTCCAAAATGATTCACATAAAAGAATCTCAGACAAAACCTCATTCATAAGTGCCTAAACAGACATTCATATCTGGGTGATACTTCAATTGGGGCCAACTCTGACCACTTGAAATCTTGAAAATATAAATATTGATATAGTATTTGTGATGCTGTGTGTGACGGTAAAACGAATGATATTCTCCAATTGACTAAACATCCAATTATGAGTGACTAATAAATTCTTACTCCTCACCTGTTTCTCAGCAAAATGAAACTGGCACAGTTTCTTCCACAGTTGCCGGTCCTCACTGAGCACGTGCAGTGTTGGTGTGGCTTGTCCCAGATTGATGATGTCACAGGCATCAGTAAACTTGTACAGAATGTTGTTTTGCATGTGCAAAGGGAGGTCGCTCAGTGTCATCCCATTTGAAAGTTGCTGCAAAGAAACACATTTAGCGTTATGTATGTAAATACAAACAGAAGGTTGAACCACAAGAAATACAACAGTTTGAACAGTTCACTTTAGTCCAAAAATTAATCAGACAGCAATCTTAAATATACATTATTTATATAATTTGATAACGTATATATATATATATATATATATATATATATATATATATATATATATATATATATATATATATATATATACATTATTTATATAATTTGATAACGTATATATATATACACTCACCTAAAGGATTATTAGGAACACCATACTAATACTGTGTTTGACCCCCTTTCGCCTTCAGAACTGCCTTAATTCTACGTGGCATTGATTCAACAAGGTGCTGAAAGCATTCTTTAGAAATGTTGGCCCATATTGATAGGATAGCATCTTGCAGTTGATGGAGATTTGTGGGATGCACATCCAGGGCACGAAGCTCCCGTTCCACCACATCCCAAAGATGCTCTATTGGGTTGAGATCTGGTGACTGTGGGGGCCATTTTAGTACAGTGAACTCATTGTCATGTTCAAGAAACCAATTTGAAATGATTCGAGCTTTGTGACATGGTGCATTATCCTGCTGGAAGTAGCCATCAGAGGATGGGTACATGGTGGTCATAAAGGGATGGACATGGTCAGAAACAATGCTCAGGTAGGCCGTGGCATTTAAACGATGCCCAATTGGCACTAAGGGGCCTAAAGTGTGCCAAGAAAACATCCCCCACACCATTACACCACCACCACCAGCCTGCACAGTGGTAACAAGGCATGATGGATCCATGTTCTCATTCTGTTTACTCCAAATTCTGACTCTAACATCTGAATGTCTCAACAGAAATCGAGACTTATCAGACCAGGCAACATTTTTCCAGTCTTCAACTGTCCAATTTTGGTGAGCTTGTGCAAATTGTAGCCTCTTTTTCCTATTTGTAGTGGAGATGAGTGGTACCCGGTGGGGTCTTCTGCTGTTGTAGCCCATCCGCCTCAAGGTTGTGCGTGTTGTGGCTTCACAAATGCTTTGCTGCATACCTCGGTTGTAACGAGTGGTTATTTCAGTCAAAGTTGCTCTTCTATCAGCTTGAATCAGTCAGCCCATTCTCCTCTGACCTCTAGCATCAACAAGGCATTTTCGCCCAGAGGACTGCCGCATACTGGATGTTTTTCCCTTTTCACACCATTCTTTGTAAACCATAGAAATGGTTGTGCGTGAAAATCCCAGTAACTGAGCAGATTGTGAAATACTCAGACCGGCCCGTCTGGCACCAACAACCATGCCACGCTCAAAATTGCTTAAATCACCTTTCTTTCCCATTCTGACATTCAGTTTGGAGTTCAGGAGATTGTCTTGACCAGGACCACACCCCTAAATGCATTGAAGCAACTGCCATGTGATTGGTTGATTAGATAATTGCATTAATGAGAAATTGAACAGGTGTTCCTAATAATCCTTTAGGTGAGTGTATATATATAGCATATTATGTATATGAATTAGTCATCCCACAACCAACTAGATGTGGCTGAAATTGACTATTCCATTTATATAAATGTAATTTTTTTCTATCTTTAATTTATTTATTTTTATATATTTATTTTTGATAAAATAGATATAGGTAGGTTTTTGAAAAATATTTCTGCACTTCCCTAACCCATATAAAGACTGTGGAAAAAGACTACCTTTGGAATTTGCAAATTGTTGAGCTGCTGTTGCCAGATTAGGATGGTTTCTAAACGGCAGACCCAAATGTTGATGTTGCCAACCAACACAGACTTCCCAACTTCTCGGATGAGGATGCAGAGGGTGGAGCTTAGATCATGCAGCAACGCCTTGATCAGTCGAGGGTTCTGATGGTCATCCAGAACTGCCAAACAAACCAATAGCGAATCATTGCCAATTTTTAATATCATTTTGTAGATGCACATATTTCAGGCCAGTATGGCTTCTACATGAAAGTGTTCATTCACAGAAAAAGGAGTCTGTGAATGATGCTGAAAGACCAGCTCACCTTTTCTCACAATCTTCTCCAGGACATTAAAATAGTTTTTCTGAGCAGCTCCACTCAAAGACGTGAGTTGGGACTTGGCAATCAACTGCAGAAGCTAAGAGGGAAAGAAACAGAGAGGGTGAAGTGGGAGAAAATAGGCCTTTATCACAGTCCGTGCGTCATCAAATCCGGCTCCGATTAGTAGCGTAAACTAACTTCTGCCAGCATTATTGTCAATGGACGGACACCAGTTTTGAGAAGAAAATTAAACTACCGGTAATTTAGTTGAACTTAACAATAAACGTCAATATTTAAAACTGTTTATCTAGACTTACATTATACCCTACTATGTATGTCACCTTTCATTTGATTGTAACATTATCTGAGAAACTGTCAGTCATGAGATAAACGAGCAGCACGCAGCTCAAGTTACTGCCAAAGGAATAATCGGACTGATTTCATTTCACATTTACATTTATGCATTTAGCAGACGCTTTTATCCAAAGCGACTTACATTGCATTTCAAGGTACACATTTTACATTCTTATCAGTTCTTGCTTTCCCTGGGAATCGAACCAATGACCTTGGCTCTACTGTTTGAGCTACAGGAAAGCTGTAAACCATTTTATTTTTAATGTTATCTTGTTTATTTTTGCATTACATTACCACCCATTTTTTGTCAACAGTACAAATCCAATCATTGCACGCTTACGATGATCAAATCAGTTATTTTTTATCACGTATGGCCTGGAAATATTCCTTTATTTAAAAAACTTCAATCTGATGTAATTATTGATGATTGCATCGTAAAGCAAGCTTTGTCTAATTGTAATGCTCTTTAATGTGATCGGTTGTTTGTATTGTATTATTGCAGTTCTGTAATAAAATAAGGTGATCAGACTCTGATACAGTATGGCTTGCGCGCTCTCCTTTAAATCACTGAATATGTGTCGGAATCAACACCATTTTTCTTTGTTTCACAATACTCAATTAATGATTGTAAACTGAGTGGTGTCTTTAGAAGAAGTATCTGTGCTAAATTTCACAAATAAAAAAATCCCTATGAGCCATTGATACAGGCTTCAGCGGACGTTTTTTCACTTTTCGAACACGGAAGTGTGATAAAGGCCTGTGATTTCAATAGAGAGAGGTATTCAACTGTATTCAGCAATTGTTCAGCAGAGATCAGAACATCTTACTTTGACTACATAGTTGAATCGCCGCACATCCTGAATGGCACTGGAAAAGTCCAGACGATTGAAGGCCTCACCAAGCGTACAGTACCCATGTCTCTGGAACAACAAACACACGGAAAAGACTATTGGCAGAACTGTAAAATATAAACAATGACTTATAGCTTTGTGTGACTTATGTTGTTTATTTGCTACTTTTTGAGTCTTGTACGTGTTGATGCTAAGACATAATTCCTCTCACCTCTCTCGTACTCTCCTTCTGAACGTAGATCCATCTCTCCTGGAACAAAACTAAGAAAAAGGATCAAATATATTTAACCCATATATTACATCCTTAAAGGGATAGTCTACCCAAAAATGAAAATGACATCATCATTTAGTTTACAAACTTGTATGACTTTCTTTCTTCTGTTGAACACAAAAGAATATATTTTGAAGAATGTTGACACAGTTTTGATTCCCATTGACTTCCAATGTATGGACAAAAAATACAATGGAAGACAATGGAAACGGAAACTCTTTGGTTTATCAACATTCTTCAAAAATATCTTCTTTTGTGTTCAGCAGAAGAAATGCATACAGGTTTGGAACAACATGAGGGTGAGTAAATGATGACACAATTTTTATTTTTGGGTGAATTATCCCTTTAACTGCTTAGGTTTTTATTTACTACTATTACATTTGTAATTACACAGATCATAGGAAAACTTGATTCTGATTGGTCCAATATAGCATTCTGTGGTCATATATTTTGTATAATGACCACTAAACTGTATAATTGCCCATTATCCCAAAAAACTATAGTTCACTTTTACAATTTTAGATCATTGTTGTGATAAAGTATGAAGTAATTAAGCATTATGTAAAAATATGTACTAACTATCAATTATAACACAGCTCTGGAAAACTTAATTCTGATTGGTCAATTATGTGTATAATGACCACTGAACTTTATAATGGCCCACTGTTCCAGAAATTCTAGCTCCCTGTTAAAGGGATAGTTCACCCAAAAATTAAAATTCTGTCATCATTTACTCACCCTCATGTTGTTCCAAACCTGTACGAGTTTCTTTCATCTGTTGAAGATATTTTAAAGAATGTTGGGAACCAGACAGTTTGACTTCCACAGTATTTTTTCCAACTATGGAAGTCATTAGCTACCGTCA
This sequence comes from Squalius cephalus, assembly GCF_949319135.1. NCBI lineage: Eukaryota > Metazoa > Chordata > Actinopteri > Cypriniformes > Leuciscidae > Squalius > Squalius cephalus. The sequence continues at coordinate 27,411,806 of NC_137139.1, forward strand.
ACTGTTTGGAACAACTTGATGACAAAATGTTCATTTTTGGATAAACGACCCCTTTAAATTTGAGATCATTGTTGTGTGATATATTTTTGTATAATGACTGCTAAACTGCATAATTGCCTATTCTCCAAAGAAACTCTAATTCACTTTGAAATTTAAGATCATTGTTGTAATTAAGTGTGAGGGTGATGCAATTAAATATGATGTAATATTTACACTGTGACTTAGTGTTGTTGTTGAAAAAGTCCTTTTTTCTCTTCTTGGCAGCTACTTCACAGACATCTCCCACGTAGACATTCTCCTTGTTGTCGTTGTCCAATCTGGAGAGTTAATAAGGTAAAGTTAATCATGACAATCCCAAAATAAGCTTTAGGCATTACGTTTACATTAAAGGCATCTAGCAGAGGCTCCTATTCAGAGCGACCTACAAAAAGTATTATATCATGTGATCAACAGATGGCAAGCATGCAATTTAGACTGCAATTTAGACGCTGCTAAGAGTACTAACTAGTAGACATAAACCTGATACCGAATGCAATAAAACCTTGTGCAAATAAACAAGCCAATGCAAGTTCTTTTTAATTATTAATCCCAGTCTTGCTGAATGAGGCAAGTCCTTATGATCTGAAGACGTTTTAGCTTACACAAAGCACACAGGTGAGTGTTCGGTCTTTTGTCTAGTGAAATTTAACACACAGACAAAGGATGCAGATTCACCCTAAAGCCATCCAAATAACTACTTGCATCCCCACATAGCAGAAGCCAGACAACCACGTTTCCTCAGTCTGACCAACCTCAGGTCTGTGTCCATGACAGCACGGTCAGATAAAGACTGTGTCAGTATTTTGTGTCTGAATACACACAAAACCAGTTTGTGGGTGTCTGTTCTACGCTACTTCAGACAATAACCACAGGCGGTCACAATAACACAGTTCTAAACACGGATACCTGACTTCCCACACATGACACATACACACTTCCTTTTTAGTTTGTTTCTCAACGCTTTCTTTGGGTGGTGTAGCCTTTGTGGTTAAAGCTCGGGGGTGGAAACTGAAAGGTTGCAGGTTTGAACCTCAAAACTACCAATCTAGATCAAGATCCAACAATCACTCCACATTATATTGATATAATTCATAGCATTTCTTACTCTTCCAAGCCAAGTTCATTGATGTTATCTCCCAAGTTGTGGCTGAAATATTCAAAGCGCTTCCAGCCATCCTCAGTTTTGATCCAGCTCCAGCCTGGTGATCTCCAGTCTTGGCCCAAGAAAGGCATCTTCTTCCACCTGCTCCAAAAACCTGAATACAAGAGACTCTTATCTCAAACCATTATAACACGTCAATGGATTTATCATTATGATCTGATCAGACAACACACAATAACAGTCATTCAAAGCTTAAAAAGCCTTTGTTCACAATCTTGATGTAAAACATTATCTTTGAAAAAACAAACATGTTGCATTTTGATGTTAATTTTTAAATTGCATTTAAACTCTGGCTTCTGTACCAACTACGTTACTGTCAACAAATTTTCTCAAATGCAAAGCCTGCCAAGAACGTTATCTTTCTAAACGTCGACAAAACACTAAAGACAGCTTAAGTCTCTACCTCTATTGTTATTTTAGGCGCAAAGTAATGTATTTGCATTGATAACGGACGTATATTTAACTTTACTTACAGCGATTCCTTTGTTATGGTGATAATTTTCTGCTTTTCGTTGAATATTGACGGAAGTAAACAGTCAGAAAAGCGGAATGTAAGACACGCCTCCCTCGATTGTGATTGGCCATCGTATTTGTATTTATTGTGTTGCTACCCGGAATTCCCAAGCTGATTGGTTCGTGACGCTGTCGATCACTCGCCGATTTATCCCGAGCTCTCTGTCTCCGCAGCTTCTTACACGTGACACAGACGTTGCACATGTTGTCATGTTTTGATTTTGTAATGGGGGAAGGGAAATGGATAGAATGACCAATCATGTTGGATAATAACATCACAAAATAAACATTTCCACTGCTTGGTTTTGGATAGAAGTATAATATAGGCTAGGTTTATTTGTCACCCCCTCAGCCTGCAGTGAGTACAGAGCTTTATGAGAGAAAACAGAAAAAGAAAAATCGAGTTAAAAATAAAATTATTAAAATTAATGCACAGCAGCTAGAAAAAGAAAAAATGTCCATCAAGTCTTATTAAAAGTGTATTTTAATACTTAATTACTTATACTGCATTTTTAATACTGTATTTATATTCGATTTATTTACCTATGTAGCCTATTTGTTTGAGTTTCATTTACCTTGAAGTCTTACCCGAAAATTACAGTAGGCTATAGTCAACATTTGAAGGGAAACATTTATCAAAGTTGTCCTACGACAAGAAAGGGTATTGTTCAAAATTTATATAACTTTGATGAAAGGTTTTGATCTACTTCAAAATGTTGACTACTGTAGTTTTCAACACCTGGCACATAGAAAAAAAACCTTGTCCTGAGAACACATTGCAAATAAAACCTGCCTTCATTATACTGTACAGTTGACACTTGTCACTGTGCTTTCTTTGTGTTCACTTGTTTACTCAGTATTGGATGTCTTTATGTTTATATGGAGGACAGAATTCACAACAATTTCCCAACAAGCAGTAATGACTGCTACAGACAACAACCATTTATGGTATAGAGGTTTGACTCAAAGCCCTTACTGATATATCCTTATGTGACATCTGACTCATATTTGTGCGAGGTAAAAACCCCACCTAGATGAAAGTCCAAACCGAGAAGTGTTGCCGTAAGAAAAGTTACAGTCCACCCATGCTGCATAAATAATCATTTGCATGCATATAGCAAGTACTTGTTGTGTGTACTTGTACTTGTCGCATGTTGTGTATTGCCAATGAAGAATGGTCTCCTTATAAGACTGACTCCTGGATCATTTGAACAGAATGGACAACAGCTAAATTGTAACACTGTTTGAAGAGTATTTCGTAATTCATAATTATCTCAACAGAGACAAATTCCAAAAACTCATCGGACAGTCATACATCTTTGTTTTTGATGCGGTTTCAGACAAACTTGTCAGTTTGGATTACAGTTGAATGAGTGGGCTAAAAGATTAGAATAATTCTCTCATGCATTCACAAATAACAGCTTTTCCAAAATCATTTAAAGTAGTGTAAATGCCACGAACACTCCCTCTGCAAGATCTAACCTGCCATAGTCTGCTTTAGGAGGCCAGAGGGGTAAGTTTTTGTGTGCATGCGAAAACACTGCATTCAACAGAAGACTTTTTTCTCTCAAATGTTCAGTCATGTGCGAAATGACGAAAAGAAGCATAGGTTCAGTTAGTTAACATTCATAAAATGTGTTTTAAAGTTGTTTTTATCATTATAAATATGCATTTATGATATTACTATAGACCTACATTATCTAAACTATAACTTATCCAAAAGTAAACTGCACTTTAGATAACAGTGCTAGAAAAGTAAGAAAGTAAGATTTTACTGACTGGTATTCATATTTACACAGCATTTTTACATAATTGTGTAAGGTTGTTTGACTCAACAGCGCACACACCTTATCAAGTTACTTCAAACACAATTGTATGCCATTTCCAAGGCATAGTGAGTCAGGGAAGACATGAGTAGACAGTCAGGATTAAGTCAAGATAAACAGACACCTAATCTTTGAACTTGAGTGACAGTGGCACAAATTATACACACCCACATTGGATGTGAATGTACTTGCTTTTTGTCCATCGCTTCCGCTGTTACGCAACAATGGACAAAACGGCTTGTTTGAAGCCATATCTTTCCATGTCTCAGGACCAGGTGTTCCCTTCTGCATTCCTGACAGGCTTGTATCATGGCCTGTTTGACTTAAACAACTATTGTATTATGTGCAAAGGCATGCAGTTTTCACATTCAACGAAAATAAACTGCAATGGAATATAAAAACACAACTTTTAATATATTATATATTATAAAATCAATAAGTAACATGACATCTAGGTAGGATCAAGTACTGGTATATACAGTACAAAAGGTTTAGCATTTAAGAAATGTTCATGTCAACAGAAATTACACACAGTCTAGCTGCTAAATAAAGTATATAACTACGTTCAAAGTTGTGTAAATGCTTGACAAACCGTTCTAGACCTTATATAGCAAATTGTTATCAACTTATGTTTTCAAAGAACAGTGGTTTCAAATTGTAGGTGTGTAATTTATGTAGTAAAACAAAATGTTCATCAGACATTATTTTATCCACTCACAAAAAAACAACACCATCCTAAAACCCTTTAAGAAATTTTAGAATTGGTGAATTAGCAGATTAGTTGAACATGAATGGAATGAACATGTCAGCCAAATCAGCCAGGCATACCTAAAAATAAAGGTTCCGTGTAGGCATTGATGGTTCCATGCAGAACCTTTAACATCCATGGAACCTTTCAATTACACAAAATGTTCTTTAAATAGTGAAAAAATGGTTCTTTAGATTATTAAAATGTTCTGCATAGCCTACTAAAAAATTGTTCTTTTAAAAAATTATCACTGAAAGGTTCTTTAGGCAACCCAAAATGGTTCTTCTAGGCTATATGGCATCTCTGCAGAAACCCTTTTGGAACCTTTATTTTTAGAACGTGCCTGGTTGCTAGTTTTCTGGTTGCCTGAAACGTTCTCAAACTATTTTTTTTCTAATGGTAACAGTTAAGGGATGTAATCGGCTAGTATTATTTAAATCAGGTAGCCGTGACATTATGCGTTGTTGAGCACACACAATCGTTTGCAGCCATGACCCATTAATCCAGATCTCGAAGAACCTTTCCCGACTCCGCTGCATTTCTGCAGCTGTAAAGCCACTTGATGATCCGAGCGTTGCGCTCGATAACTGACAACCCTTGACGGACAGTCTCCTGCAATTCCTCCTCATGCAGGCCGTCGCTGCTCCTCGAGAATGCGTCATCTGACGTCGAGACGCTGATGCTCCGCATTCTGGAGCTGAGGTCGTCCGAGCGCGCGGAAAAGTTCTCCTGGCCAATGGAATCAATAACGTCACCCTCGAGCCCGCAGTATTTGAAGAAGACGTCGAAGTCCGCGAAGTTTTTCGAATAGCGTGAGCTGATGTCAGAGCTGGAGCGCGCCACCCCTCTCCGGCTCTTGCGCTCCTGCTCTTGGGCTCTAGTGACTCTCCTGTGAGGAGGAGGTCCTGGCTGCCCGTTTGAGATGGGTAAAGTCACCTGAGTGGACTCTTTCACGCAGTCCTCACGTGTGGCGCAAAGCGCACGCTCCTTTCTGTCGTTTACCTCAACGTCAGATTCACGCGCCTCAGAAAATGCGCTTGTCTTGTCTTTAAGAGAGAATAATGACTTTTTATTAAATCTCCTCCCGCCAGGCAACCCTCTCATGAGTTCACACTTCTGTCTGTATAATAAAATCGAGTCCGGTCGTTTCTTCGAGCTGCTACGTCTTACCACATTGCTGTCTTCTTCAGGCGACGGTATGTCCTTGACACCAACATTTGCGGCGTTCCTAACGGAACCGTGCCCGTTTGAAGACCCTTGACTGCTTACGGAGGCAGACCCGATGCTGGCCACTTGTTGGCTTTTTACATATTGAGGTTTAGTGGCTGCCAGCCTCTCCACCGCACTGACGCGTCCTTTATTCGCCTCGCTTTCTCGCTCCAGCTGTTTTCTCAAAAACTCGGGCCCCTTCACAAGAATGCGCGACGCGTCCACGTCGGCCGTGCCCGTGCCTTGCGTTTTCTTCAGCATTATCCAGTCTAGTATTGTGTTAAATCCACAACAGTGTCGCAACTGTTGCAAAATGTGTTGAGGGGTCCGATATAGTAGGCTAGGTTGACGAAAACGCACATGACGCACACCTTTACCTGTTCATACTTACTTACTCCACCCACTAACAGGTCAAGGCAGCGCGAGCTCGGCACGAGAGATTTAAAGGTGAGGAATACTGCCAGGAAACTTTAAATGTAACTTGTAACTTTTTTTTCAATTCTCTTTAGGAATATTGTATAAGAATAAATTAAACATAACGAATTTAGGGGAGGCTGGAACTAGTGTAAAAAAGTAGCTGCCTTAAATTTTTAAGTAGCCTAGGCTACAATCAACTTGTATGTTTAAGTTATTTCAACTTGAATTACATTAAACTTTAAAGGAAGAAAAAACTCCTATAAAAGCTTTGAGTTAATTTTGAGTTAAAGCGATGTGAAAACATTTTGTCATAACTTATTAATCAAATCATTTTTTACAGTAGGGAATATTTCCCATGGAGGGAAAAAATACAGTTCATCAATCCTTTGTGACAGCACATCTTTTTAAAGGATATCATACTTGACTTGATTCTTGTTTTTTCCTCAACATCTGTTTATGCATGTGTGACCTGATTCAATCATATTTCCTCCTTTTGTGCAGGGTTGTAGAGTCAAAGTCAAACAATGGAAAACGTTTTTTTTGACAGATCTGGCTTGCTGAACTTTTGTTTGGTGTATCCTTGTGTGTGGGACTGAAGTCATGTAAGTGTTATATCATGTGTCAATATAATGAAAAGAAGCAACACATGCAACGCATAAAAATATTCTACAAAATTAGATAAATGGCAGAAAGACATTGGGAGGAGATCTAGATGAATGCAGGATCTCCATGAAACCAGTAGATGGCAGCAGACTAGTGGAGACTATGTGCTGTGTGTGTGTGTGTGTGTGTGTGTGTGTGTGTGTGTGTGTGTGTGTGTGTGTGTGTGTGTGTCCGCGCGAGAGATCACACATGATGACCTGCTGTTATACATAATTTCTGAATCAATAAAATAACTTATAGTTGCTCTGACTTTCCTAAGCCATCAGTCTAATGATTTTCACCTGGCAAACAATAACAACTCATGGCCAGTAAGCAACCACCCAAAACACCCTAGCAACCGCATAGCAACACATCAAACACCACTGTAACGACATCATATCAACACCCTGGCAAGACTTTTCCCCGGCTGGATTTCTGTGGAGTGTTTGTGCATTGCTCAATGTGCAAAATGCACTAAAATGCTGACTTCAGAAAGCAACTTAAGTGAAGCCCAGAATTCATTTCTTAGCTCAACCAAGTCAGAACCAGGAATTTGTGCGGATGTAATTTATGTGTTTCAAGGGGCCTGCTGTGCAGTAAGCTGGAAAGTACCAGATGAGATATATTATAGAGTGAGACTCATTATCATGTCAGTCTGGCCTGAAACACGTGGACATTTTTAAATATTCATGCATGCTGCATCTCAAACAACCCATAATAACAATAATTGTATACAGACTCAATCAACACATTGATAGTGGAATGCAAATCCTAAAGCCCACAATGAGAGTTACTCCAAAAATACAGAGCCCTCTTCATCATCATGAATTTTAACATGTGAAACCGCAACAGGACAAATTACAACCAAAACCACAAGCTTCTAACTTGTTTACACATCTCACAAAGCAAAATGTCCGTTCCACACCTAAGGATCGTTCAAGGTTTTTCTGAACAAATATGAATGATTCCAGACATGATTTCTGATAGGAAACAGCAATGTGGTTGCATGACCTCCAAGGTTAATCATTTAGGTCTGGGGTGAGTTATGATTATGTCTCTTAACACACAACATTACAATTTATGTCTTGAATAATGCGTCAGTGATGTGCACATGACCAAATGAGATTTTATTAGAGTTCACTTACAATTTAAGTGGATGAAGTGCAGACAAGGAAAGTTCAAATGGGGAATAAATTTACTTTTTTTTCATTTAATCAAATCTGACAGGCATTTCCTGAAGACGGCATATTGTGTCCGTATGCAAGGCTGAGGATGTTAACGTGAAGACATAATTAATGAAAGTTCATTATCGAGAAGTAAACCTTAAGAAGATTTGTGTGCGGAGCAGCTGCAAACCAGCTGAATTTGAATTTGTGAATACAGCATGTATACGCTGCAGTGCAGAGATCAAGATGTATAGATTAATATCTGCATGGCTTGTGTGCTAACGCTAAAAGTTTGGGGGAAAGTAGTTGTGATAATAATTCTGTTCAGTCAAAACAGAATGACTATGTCAATGGATATCAATTTTGTTGTTGTACAGAGAAGCTGTGCTGGATTTCTCAGTAGGCTGGATTCATCACCTCCCAAAGTTTGGCATTGCTTGTGTTACTGATCTTGGAATATGGTTTTCATTATATCTCTCACCAGTCATTCTCTTTGACAGTGTTATGCATCAAAGCCAAAGGAGGAAAGCTGATACCTAATATACCACATATATGACATTTACTTATCTGCAAATACTGACATTTATGGGAATCTCCAAATTGTTACCTTTATACTATGCATTGGAATCCCACTCACCTGTTTTGGGGTTTTTAATGTTTTTGAAAGAAGTCTCTTATGCTCACCAAAGCATTTATCTGATCAAAAATACAGTAAATTTGATTACAATTTTAAATAACTGTTTTCTATGTAATGCAATTTTATTTCTTCATGTGATGACAAAGCTGAATTTGTAACACTCCAGTCTTCAGTGTCACATGGTCCTTCAGAAATTATTCTAATGTGCTGAAGATGCTCAAGAAACATTTATTATTATTATCAACACTGTAAAAAAATTCTAACCTCCCCAACTCAAAATTTTCTAGTGACTGGTCACATCTAAATTTTTCAATTGGCCCAAGTGAAATTCTGTAAATTATAAAATTCAGATGTGACCAGTGACCAGGGATTGGAAATTCAAAAGAATAGCACTTATTTTATATATTTTTTGTAACATTATTAAAGTCACTTTTGATCAATTTAATGTATAGTTGCTAAAAAAAAATAAAAAAATAATATATATATATATATATATATATATATATATATATATATATATATATATATATATATATATATATATATATATATATATATATATACATATACTCACCTAAAGGATTATTAGGAACACCATACTAATACTGTGTTTGACCCCCTTTCGCCTTCAGAACTGCCTTAATTCTACGTGGCATTGATTCAACAAGGTGCTGAAAGCATTCTTTAGAAATGTTGGCCCATATTGATAGGATAGCATCTTGCAGTTGATGGAGATTTGTGGGATGCACATCCAGGGCACGAAGCTCCCGTTCCACCACATCCCAAAGATGCTCTATTGGGTTGAGATCTGGTGACTGTGGGGGCCATTTTAGTACAGTGAACTCATTGTCATGTTCAAGAAACCAATTTGAAATGATTCGAGCTTTGTGACATGGTGCATTATCCTGCTGGAAGTAGCCATCAGAGGATGGGTACATGGTGGCCATAAAGGGATGGACATGGTCAGAAACAATGCTCAGGTAGGCCGTGGCATTTAAACGATGCCCAATTGGCACTAAGGGACCTAAAGTGTGCCAAGAAAACATCCCCCACACCATTACACCACCACCACCAGCCTGCACAGTGGTAACAAGGCATGATGGATCCATGTTCTCATTCTGTTTACGCCAAATTCTGACTCTAACATCTGAATGTCTCAACAGAAATCGAGACTCATCAGACCAGGCAACATTTTTCCAGTCTTCAACTGTCCAATTTTGGTGAGCTTGTGCAAATTGTAGCCTCTTTTTCCTATTTGTAGTGGAGATGAGTGGTATCCGGTGGGGTCTTCTGCTGTTGTAGCCCATCCGCCTCAAGGTTGTGCGTGTTGTGGCTTCACAAATGCTTTGCTGCATACCTCGGTTGTAACGAGTGGTTATTTCAATCAAAGTTGCTCTTCTATCAGCTTGAATCAGTCGGCCCATTCTCCTCTGACCTCTAGCATCAACAAGGCATTTTCGCCCACAGGACTGCCACATACTGGATGTTTTTCCCTTTTCACACCATTCTTTGTAAACCCTAGAAATGGTTGCGCATGAAAATCCCAGTAACTGAGCAGATTGTGAAATACTCAGACCGGCCCGTCTGGCACCAACAACCATGCCACGCTCAAAATTGCTTAAATCACCTTTCTTTCCCATTCTGACATTCAGTTTGGAGTTCAGGAGATTGTCTTGACCAGGACCACACCCCTACATGCATTGAAGCAACTGCCATGTGATTGGTTGATTAGATAATTGCATTAATGAGAAATTGAACAGGTGTTCCTAATAATCCTTTAGGTGAGTGTATATATATATATATATATATATTTTGACTGGTATAAAAAGACCAGTTATTCATCACATTTTCCATACAACACATTTAACACAGAGTGATTGTTCAAATTATTCTTTATGTCTTTTTATTCATTTTTTAAATCAACTTTTTCTTATTTTTCATTCCTTTTTTATTTTTATGTTCTTAAATGAATGGACTTATACATATCTTTTTTTCATGAACACGTAAAGCACTTGTGTTAAAAAAATGGAACTTAATTTATTATTTTCTATTCAGGAGATTTTTTTTGCAGATGAAAGTTGCATCGACAAGGGCAGACATGTGAATGTACTAGTGTTTGTTTATAGGCTACTTTCATACTGATGTTGATAAAGTCATAGATTTAATTCCTAGAAGATACTGTTAAAATGTATATATTGAATGCGCTGTGTGGTGCTTTGTTTAAAAGTGTCTACCAAATGAATTTATGTAAAAAAATATTGTAAAAATAACACAACAAAAAAAACACATCGTATGCTTACATTACTCCATAGATTTATGTTACATTACTGCATAGATCCTATTGGCCCAACTCCATAGCCTTTACACTCAAAAAAGTGCTCATGGGCATTCATTGGATGAACATAAATCACTCATTTTAGATCAATTCAAATATTATACATTTATAAGGAGATGTATTTTTGTTTTTTGGAAGAAATGTAAATTACCTAGGTTGTACATGTAATGAGAGTGAATTTACTTGGATCAATGACTGAAATTTACGTTTGTGGCCTGACCACGCCTACTGCGCGTGTCACTGAGAGCTGTGGACTGTGTTCGAGAAACTTTTTTTGCCGCCATTGATTGGAGTCGAGAGAACTTTCGACGGATCCTGCTAAAGTTGGGTGAGTAACGTTATTCAAGACATTTCTTACAATAACAATGCAATTTCATACCCAGTTACAGTTAAAAAAGTATTTTACCCCCTATGTACACTTTGTTAGGCGAAGCTGTATTCCATGGTGAAAAAAAAACGTTTCCGTCGTTGACATTGAAATCAGTAACTTAGTTTTACCATTAGCTTTAAGTCTGTGAGATGTTACAATTGTCTGTATTCTGAGGTGTTTTGTTTTGTGTATTGTTTAAACTATAAGAATCTCATTTTCTGGTGATACAGTAAGGAAGCGATCGCATTACTGACAGTTCTCCGCACTTTGCAACGGTCGTGATATGACGTCACATTCTGCGGCATCTTTTTTAAAAGCATAAATTCAGTAATATATAACAAATAATGATATGTATCTAAAATGTAAAAATATACAATCTACTCCAGTGATGGGTCGTTCATTTTGAACGAATCTTTTACTCAGTAATGAGTCGCCAGAGTGATTCGAAGTGCGTTCCAATCGACCGTATAGTGGATTGTAACAGAGAGCATTCCGCCATCTGAGTGAGATTCGAATCCAAAGGGAGCGAACATGTTTAGTTCGAAGGGCACTGCGAGCCATGCTGCGGACGGCATAGGGAATAATGGAACATCCATAGAGAGGTAAATGCGCACCGTGTCACCATCAGTCAGCACTTACAATGGTCGACTGGTGGACCTCTTTCATATGATTATGAATGGGTATAACAAAGTAAAAGTGTCCAGAAGAAGCTAAAACTGTAATTTTTTTGTTTGTCTTTATTTACCTGAGGAATGTATTATGAGGCAGCTACAATGCAATTATTATGACCATGGATTAAGAACACATTCACATGATTAACTAATGATTAACTAAATCAACATTAATTTTCATATTGCTTGCAGGCTCATCAAAGTCTCTTCTGCAGTGCCCAAGGAGTTGTTCAAATAAAGATATACAACATTTTGGCTGTGTTGGATGAGGTATGTTATATTTAAGCTATGCTTAAACACATGTAAATATGTATATCCAATTTCTACACATGAAAAGCTATTTCTTAACTTTTGTGTATTTTTTTCTAATATTAAAGTGTTAGTTCACCCAAAAATGAAAATTCTGTCAGTAATTACTCTCCCTCATGTTGTTCCAGCCCTCGTAAGACTTTCGTTCATCTTTGGAACACAAATTAAGATATTTTTGAGGAAATCTGACAGCCGTCTCACTCCTTCAAAAGCTTCTATGTTATTTAAGACAATGTTTTAAATAGTCCAAGTGATTACAGTGGCTCAACTTTAAGTTTATCAAGCCACGCAAATTTTTAGCATCTTTTAGTGCGCAAACAATATACCTCTAGGTTGAAAAATCGTCAATGCAAGTGAATGGGAGAAAATAATTATTTTCTGGTCCCGTTTGAATTGTGCCATGAATGTGAACATATGTTGTCTGTGAATTTTTTTATATAATCTTTCGTGTGAAGAATGCTACAATTTAGCGGGTAGAAGTTTGATACGGTTAGACTTTGTGTGAGAGCACTTTGTGGCTACTTTGTGACTACAACTCTTCGCTGCTTTCGACGCGTTTGAAACGTCACCATCATTCGCACACGGACACTAGCTCACGGATCCCGCTAAACATGGCTGTGTCTTTGGTGCACTTCACCGCCTTCTTTCAGGGAGAGGACAAAATCGTTGAGGTTGGCGAAAACCACGGGTAAGTCAACTTTATGGGGTGACGTCACATAGGCGACATGTAGTCTTTCTCATTATGTCTTTTCCACAACTGCTAGCCGAAGAATCATACCATACACTGTCAAACTCGTAACATGAAAAGTTATATAAAAAATTCACAGACAACATATGTTCACATTCATGGCACAATTCAAACGGGACCAGAAAATAATTATTTTCTCCAATTCACTTGCATTGACGATTTTTCAACCTAGAGATCCAGCGGGGTTTTACAGAAGGGGCGGGACTTACCAGCTTTATAGTGCAACAATGCAGCGCTTATGTGTTGTATGTCACATGCATCACACACATGACCAGCGTCAGCCAATAGTGAGCCTACGTTCTGACGTACAACCCAGAAGCGCTGCGCTGTTACACTATGTGAACTCACTCAGATGCCCACATAGAAGAAAATGAATAGTTAAATAAAGTTGTTATTTTTGTATGTTTTTTGCACACTAAAAGTATTTGTGTCGCTTGATAAACTTAAAGTTGAGCCACTGTAGTCAATTTGACTATTTTAAACATTGTTTTTACTAACTTTCTGGTCTGGCAAGTTTCAATTACAAAGAAGCCTATGAAGGAGTGAGACAGCCCTCAGATTTCATCAAAAATATCTTAATTTGTGTTCCGAAGATGAACGAAAGTCTTACGGGGTTGGAAAAACATGAGGATGAGTTACTGTACGTTCACATGGCCGCCGGCGAGTGCGGCAAAATTCACTCCCGCCGCCCTGCCAAGGACGCTGGAGAAAGATTCGGGGACGCTCCGATGCTCTGACGTAGAACCAAGGCTATCTTTTGATCCAAAATACCACAAAAACAGTAATCCACATATCCAGGATCCACATTCTTTAAATTGTAATTTATTCCTGTGATCAAAGTTGAATTTTCAGCATCATTACTCCAGTCTTCAGTGTTACATGATCCTTCAGAAATCACTCTAATATGCCGATTTGCTGCTCAAACATTTATTATTATCAATGTTGAAAGCAGTTGTGTACAATTTCTTTTCACGATTCTTTGAGGAATAGAAAATTCAAAAGAATAGCATTTATCTGAAATAGAATAAACATAATATTAATAACATAACATAATAAATGTCTATATACTGTCACTTTTGATCAATTTAATGCATCCTTTCGGAATATAAAAGCTTTTATGTGACACTGAAGACTGCAGTAATGATGCTGAAAATTCAGCTTTACCAACACAGAAATAAATTGCATTTTAAAATATATTCAAAAAGAAAAGTTATTTTAAATTGTAAAAATATCTCACAATATTACTGTTTTTGGATTAAATAAATGAAGCCTTGGTGAGCAGAAGAGACTTCTTTTAATACATTTATATATATATATATATATATATATTTCTGTTTGTAATGCAAGTTTAGTGGGATGTTTTGTTGTTTTGACCATTACACACACACTGTTTGTGTTTCTTGTGTTCTCCAATTTCAAGGATTGTGAGAAGGCTGAGAAAGCAAGCTGAGATGGTCTGTGGATCTGTGTGGTCCATGCGGAGGGTGCACAACAACCACCAAAAGAAGTGTCAATTGTAATTCAGACTGTGCTGTGTGCCATCACTTTGCTTATGGACATAATTTATTCTCTGGATCTGAGGTACCCATCCAACCTGCAGCATACTTTCGAGGTCTTTCAAAAACTGAATCTGGATGGACAAAGGCTAGCTGAAGATGTTTGGTTTGAGTAGATCAGTTTTTAGTTTTTTTTTTTTTGTTTTGTCTGCATTTCTGTTATAACTGTTTATAGCATTATGAAATGAATAAACTGTTTGACTTGCTATTTGATTTGTTTGCTTTTTTGGTGTGCATACTGTAATGGCATATTTTTAATGTATGCAACAATGTGAAAGACATGCATGGAAGCAATTCTATGATCAGCACAATATAGTCAATTTTGAATATTTGCCATTCTGTTAGACCTATAGAAAAACACATTGGTCAGTGTAATACATAAGTTATATTTTACCCTGGAAAAATTACATTAGTTCAATGTAATACAGTAAGTTTGACTTTCAAGGAAAATTACATTAGGTCAATGTAATACAGTTAAGTTTAATTTTCAAAAAAATTACATTAGGTCAATGAAATACTGTTAAGTTTAATTTTCAAAAAAATTACATTAGGTCAATGTAATACTATTAAGTTTGATTTTGAGGAAAATTACATTAGGTCAATGTAATTGTGATAATTCAGATAGAAATAGTTTGATTACATCCGACAGACATGATTACAAACAGCTTTATCAATGTAGTAATTTTATGTGGAAATTTGCCACATGATTAATATACATTCAACTGATGAGGCATTTTTTTGAGTGTAGGCTCTCTGAATTTCTTATGCTGACTTTGTCAGATGTGCATGCACATATATTTTGCTGTGTAGTAAATTCACTCATCTGGTGTTCACGAGCAATACACTTAAGTATAATCTGGTTTTATAACAGAGAAAAAATGGCTAAGCAGGCCGGGCAAGCTGAGTGAAAAATAGTTCAATCTAAACTTCCTCTAAATATGGTCTGGAAAACAGGACTTTCCTACAACCTGACCACCTAGATCTGTAAACGCCATTCCTCGGGATAATGATACCAATAATAGAATCGGGACTGATTAAGCTTATGCAAGCCTGAAAAGACACCAGGGAAAGTTTCTTAATCATTATTGTGCAGTTTAGGCATTGCTGGCAAACCATAACACAAGACATTTTCCCAGAACTATGCTCTGGAAACTTTGTGTGATACTAAAGTTGTTAGAGGACGTCATAGCTATGATTTATGATGTATGAGAGAGAATACAATTGAATTAAATTATAGGTGTGTATGTAGGTCAGGTTTTCAAATTATTAATGATATATACTGTACACTAGTAATATCTTAAAAATACTTTTTAAAAACAACTATTTATTTTAAACACTTTCATGTATGTCTTCACAAACCTACAAACTTTTTTTGTTGGTGAATTTGGTACAGGCGGAAATTCGGGCAACCCTCAAGTAACCAATATGGCGGCTCCCGGTGGAAGGTCGGTGTTATTCGTGTGCTTGGGTAAGAAAGATTATAAAATATCGCCAGACCTTCTCTAACTTGTGATGCTTAGACGGAAAGCCGATAAAGTAACATTTCAGCTGGAGTCAAACCTTCATCACCGTTTCGATCGATGATCACTCTTTCACTGGCCTCGTTCAGTGAATGAATCGTGAGCCTATAGGATCTGCATACTGATGCAATCACACGCAAATCTCATCCATTCAGACATTAATAAACACTTCGTGTTAATGTTGGCGCTTAAAGCTATACTGTATGTATATTTTCAGCATTGATCACCCGTATGTTTATTCTCTTAAACATAGTTTAGGCTAATACATAGTTTTTTTTTTTTACTTGCCCGGGGTGAGTCATGCTGCTCAACAAAACTAGGCCTAAATTAATCCCATTTACTAAGGTTTACACATTTTCATAACGTTATGAGGGTAATTTTTATTATCCACTTTACAGTTTGCATAAAAGTGTATGCTTTATTGTCTATGGATTTTATTTATGTATTTATTTGGCTATTTTTATCTTATGGCAAGTAGTCAGGGAAAGTAGCCTACATAAAATATATAAGTATACAATACTGTCAAAAGTTTGGTGTCAGATATATATATATATATATATATATATATATATATATATATATATATATATATATATATATATGGGTCATTGACGAATAAGGTTTTTAAAAGTGTAAAAAAATAGAATGGAGATATAACTATATTTGAAACCATTTTTAGTTTACCTAGGTGTTAACAATAAGATTTTGTGGTTTGTACAATCAATTAACACTGTTTTTGTTTTTTGTCACTGTTTTGGCAAAATTTTTTACAAGATGGACGAAATTTGTCACCAAAAAAGTCATTCGGTTTAACCATGAATATATCTAAAATGATTAATTTTCAGATAATTATTCATGAAAAAAACTGATTTGACATTGATGTTGAGATAGTATATAGTGTGTACCACAGAAGAAATATTAAATAAAATTATCACTGATCTCATAAATGTAATCATTTATTGGACTACTCTAAACACTCTAACATATTCAAGTAAAACATTGCACAGGGAAAGGAGAAAAGGGGAAATGTAAAAAAAAAAAAGCCTTATCTGCTTTATATTTGTATTATTGTAGTTCCTTTAGTTATTAAAAACAATATTATTCGATTTAAATATTTACTATATCGGTTTTACCCAATGACCAAGGCCGGTTATACCGAATGACCATGTCTGCTGCCCTTGACATTATGAATATTTAAGACAATAAACAGACACAAATAGCTTCAAAAGAACATTTTATTGTTAATATATATTAACAATATTGTTAATATAATAGGCTATTAATGTAAAAAGTACTTCAAACATTAAAACATTTTGATATCCAACATTTTGATATTGGAATGAACATATAACTCGTAACGCAAATTATATTAATTAAAACATTAGAGGCCCTATTTTAACGATCTGAAACGCAAGTATCAAGCGTGAAACACAAGTAACTTTGTGGGCGGGTCTTGGGCGCTGTTGCTATTATACCGGTGGGATAAATGACCCTTGCGCCCGACTAATCTAAAATGGGTTGCAAATCTAAAATGGGTTGGTCTGAAGTTGCTTCATTATTCATAGGAGTGGTTTGGGCGTAACGTGAAATAAACCAATCAGAGCAACATCTCACATTCCCTTTAAGAGCAGGCACGCTTGTTCCATGGCAGATTGCTATTATAACAGCGGATTTGCCAGACGCACGTCAGGAGCGGTTCACAGCCGAGGAGACCGACGTTCTCGTCAGGGCCGTAAAACACAGAGAAGTGACATTGGGGATGGAGAAACACACCCAAATTAGCTTCGGTTTAACAGGCGTATGATAATTTGGGTAAATGTGAAAGCTAGATTTATGCCTATTTTTTCACATCTTCATGGACACAACAATGATTTCCCTCGTGTGTTAATATTTTTTCTTGTAATAATGTATGATTTGCAAAAATGAATGATTTAGCTGCTTCTGTGTAGATGAGACAATCAAAGTGTATGCGTTGTGCACACGCTACATTGATTATGGCCAAGCATGCGCCTTTAAAATAGCATATGAATAACATGCGCAACACGGCTGACTGACACTAACTGACTTTAGACTAGGTTTTTCAGTGGCGGAATTGTTTTCTAAACCTGCAAAATAGCACCAGGGAACGTTTGCGCCGGAACACGCCTCCTCTTTTCCCTGAACCGCCCCCGGGAGCGCAAGTTCATTTCCAAATTTACCGGTGTGCGTCTGTGGAGGGAAAAGTCTGCTGTGTGTGGAGGGAAAAGTCTGCTGTGCGCGGGTGCAAAATAGGAATTATACATGCATCGTATGGAGCGAATTATGTGCCATAATTTAACAAACAAATCCAGCATTTTGCAAACAAACTCAATCTACTTCGCAAAGGAAAACTCGACTCGTAAACAAACTCGATCCGCTTTGCAAAGGAAATCTCGACTCGCAAACAAACAGAAAGCAATGTGCAAGCACAAAGGTCACAAATGCGTGCAGGCAGATTTTCTCACAAATGCGTGCAGGCAGATTTTCTCACAAATGCGTGCAGGCAGATTTTCTCACAAATGCGTCCAGGCAGATTTTCTCACAAATGCGTGCAGGCAGATTTTCTCACAAATGCAGTTGAGCAACTTCCTCTTCTAAAACAGTAGATGGCGCTAAACTATAGGCTAATTTAGCGCTAGTCTCCCAGGAGAAGCACTGATTTGAAACTTGCCTTTGCCTACAGCTGAGGAAAATGACCGGAGAACGGGTGTGTTTCTGTCTTATTTGATCTATAATTAACCTTTTTGAGGTTTTCTCTTGCCAAACGTTTATTGCATATCTAGACAGAAATCCACATTAGCACTTAGTAGCACTTCACTCTCTCTAGGATCGGGGAATCTGTAAGCTGAAAGCTC